>NC_140166.1:172245537-172560537 GCF_963971535.1 Notolepis coatsorum | reverse complement strand
GTGAAGGAAACATAACACAACACAAGAGCACAGGGAGTGACACAGAGGAAACCTCAAAGGGACCCAGTTCACTCCCATCCCTGAGAACAACCACATGTTGTTTCCCTGCGTGTGTGTGGGTGGCTGCACAGCACTGGTTCACAAACTCAAGGGCCCCTAAACTGACACGTAATAATAGGTCAGAGACCCCTACTTTGTCGGGGGGCCACCGTCTGAGGAGATAATTGTTGTTAGATGTGATTTAATCCAGAATTCCTAAGTAAGCACGGTATGGTGGAGAGATAATGGAGAAGAATGAAACCTCTGTCATTCTTAGACATTTGCTAATACAATGTCAAGTGAAATTGAACTACAGTATTAGTCATGTTGCTGGGGAACCCCTGGAACCCACCTCAAGGACCCCTGGGGCATCCCCCGGACCCCACTTTGACAACCACATACTGTACCCACCACTGTGAACTCTGTGAATGTATAACAGAGAGCTTACATTTGAGTAATTTAGTCGATGCTTTTATCCAAAGCAACTTACAAATTGTGTACAACAAGTGAGCAGGAGGGGTTCACCTCTGGTGGCTAAGGGTAAGGGGTGTTGTTCGTCTAGCAGTGCCGAACTTGAGTGCTTCACTCTGAGTGCATAGTAATACAGGTATAGACATATTACCATAGTAGATAGTAGTAAAGGCATAGTAGCATAGTACATAGTAGATAGTAGTAAAGTACATAATAGTAATTCAGATATTGATTGAAGAAGTGTGTTTTTAGAGGCGGCTGGGTGGCGCAGCGGACATTGCGCTCGTCACCAACGCAAGAGACACCGGGTTCGAATCCGGCTGTCAGCGTTGCCTCCGGCTTGGGCCGGCCGTCATACTAACTCAATTGGCAGAGTTAGCGGGTGGGAAGTCGAAGGGTGGTAGTCTGGTCGTTGTGAACAGCGACTCCTACAGGTCGGTTGGGGCGCCTGCACAGCAAAGTCAGGAAAATGGCGGGGGCAGTGTGAGCCTCCTACACGTTACTCCTCGCCAAGTGAGAGTCCGCGCTGGCAGGTGAAAAGATGTGACAGGCTGCCTCCACATGTATCGGAGGGGACATGTGATGCAAGGCTTCTATCCTCCCTACAACCGGCCAGTGGGGGGCATATGCAAGCAACGATCAGGACAGGGGAGGGAGAATTGGCACGAGAGGTAAATTGGGATGGGGAAAAAAATCACAGAAAAAAAGGAGGAGAAAAAGTAGATGCAAAAAAAAGGTGTGTTTTTAGTTGACGCCGGTCAGAAACTTGAGTCGCTGGTGTCCACCGCCATGCACACACACTGCAGAAAAAGGGGAGGAGCGTGAGGGTTACCATACGGATGTCACGTGACAGTGAGGGTTACCATAATACGGATGTCACGTGACAGTGAGGGTTACCATAATACGGATGTCACGTGATACCGACAGCTCTGTTCCAGACCAGCATGGGGCCCTGCCAGGACGCGACTGGGACAGTCAATTAAAGTAGCGACCTCTGCAGTACCTGTGAGAGAAGACAGCAGGCTTGGCCCATATTAAACAAAGCTGTGCCATGGTTTTTTTTTCTTCCGTTCCCAAGATCTGTAACCAAATGAGACAAACTGCAGTCAAAACAAGTCCATAAAACGTTTAGTCTGAACGCTTTTATCCAAAGCCACTTACAAATTGTGAGCAACGAGTCAGAGGGAGGGGTTCACCTCTGGGTGAGTGGTGTTGTTCGTCTAGCAGTGTCAAACTTGAGTGCTTCACTCTGAGTGCATAGTAGTATATATAGACATATTAGCATAGTAGGTAGTAGGGCTGACCCCAACTAGTCGAATAGTCGACTAATTGATCGAAAGGAGCCGTAGTCGACTGCCAACCTCTTAGTCAAATGCAAAAAAAAATTATAATACTGGCTAACGCTAATGGCGCTCATACCAGCGAGGCTAACTGCCTAAGAAAACGGGCACAGAGGCACTGAAAGAGGATTTCACCCATCTAATGAACACACTAGACAAAATCAAGATGTATCCATTAGGGCAGTGATTCCCAACCTGGGGTCCGCCAGACCACAGATGATTTGAGTTTTTTTTTTTTTTTTTCAGAGAAATATTTAATTAGCATATTTTTATCATCAGAAGCATGAATAGTCTCTCCACTACAATAAAAAATAAAGATAAATAAATAAACATCTAGACATGATTTTTGAACGTTAACAGTAGGCTACCGGGTAGCCGCTAAAACGCGAATCAGTTGACTGTATCACTTTCCGTAGCTAGCCTAGCATGCTAGTTAACTTTCTCGGCTCGTCTGCAGTCAGCCGCCAGAGGCGAAAATGTGTGACAAACGAAAAGGAGATGACGGCAGCTCATCTGCAAAAAAAGTTAGAACCTATAGCAATCGCGAAAATTACATCACCATGGGTTTCACTGAGGGACCAGACAAACGACCTGAGTGTGTGATTTGTGGAGAAAAGTTGGCAAACTCGAGCCTGAAGCCCAGCAGGCTGAAGAGACATCAGGCGTCTAAGCACCCAGAAACCGTTGGGAAGGATCCGGACTTTTTTCGGAGAAAAGAACAGTCTCTCAAGGCGAACAAGCCTGTTGATGTTAGAGTAGCGTGGAGCAGGGGTGGCAGTGATTTACAGAAGGCTACCGAAGCCTCCTTTGAGTGTTCGCTTTTAATTGCAAAAGCAAAGAAACCGCACAATATTGGCGAGCAGCTCATCAAACCAGCCTGCATCAAAATGGTTTAGAAACTGTGCGGCCCACAGGTGGCGGATAAACTAAAATCAGTACCATTCTCGAACAATGTAGTGAAAGACCGAATTGATAAGATGTCAAGTGATTGCGAGCAGCAGCTGTCAGAAAAGCTTAGAAAGGGTCCATTTGCCATACAACTTGATGAAACTACAATTGTCGCAGACGAGGCTGTGCTCATCGTTTATGTGCAGTATATCGAAAATGAGGGTCTGAAGCAGGACATTCTCATGTCAGTCAACCTTACTACCACCACTCGAGGTGAGGATATTTTTACTGCAGTGGATTCTTACTTCATTCAACATAAATGCAAACCGTTCACCATTAGGGCCTGATTTGAGAGGATGAATACAGGATTTGAATATTGGCCAACATTTTGAAATACATATGGTGCAAGATGAGATTTGTTGATTGAAGGCACAAGTCAAAGAAGCATAGTGGGTCTAATTATGATGCATATGCCTGTGTATAAGCAGTTTGTTATTAAAATGACAAAAAAAAGTATTAAAATGACAATTTTACAAAATACAAAAAGTATTTTATGGTATTTTATTAGGAGGGGGGTCCAGGAATTTCATCAGAGATGTTTGGGGGTCCCTGGGGGAAAAAAGGTTGGGAACGCCTGCATTAGGGCTGTCTTAAATACTTCGAAGCTTCGAAGCTTCGTTGATGGGCATGGGATTCGAATATGAAAAACAAATTCGATTATTAAAAATAAAAAATAAAGAATTATGAATATATATTTTTTGTGTGTGTGCAAAATCAACTCTGCCTCTCTTTGTTAACTACAACAAGCAATGCTGTTTGTTATTTAAGATGAGGTCGGACTCGGCACTGACAGATTTGTGTTCATTGTGCTGCTTTTATAAAGCCTCAAATGACTGTTTCTCTAAGATTTAAAAAGGTTTAAACTTTACAGCACTGACAAAGTTGAACAAAGTGCTTTTTTTTTGGATTTCTTTTTTTTTTCATTTCGAAGCTTCGAATTAAAATCGAATCTCGGCCCCGAAGCTTCGAATTCCAAAAAAAATCGAAGGTCAGCCCTAGTATCCATCAGTGGACCAATTGCATGCTTTTGCAGAGGACAGGAAGCCTCCAGTCCACTCCTTCAGACATTAAGCACCCCCCACAGCCTAAAAAGGGGGGGTAGTGGACTACCAGTCGACTATTGGCAAATTTTGGCCAATCAAAGTCGACTATACAAATCCTTAGTCGGGGACAGGCCTAGTAGATAGTAGTATAGGCATAGTAGCATATTACATAGTATAGTAGTATAGTCATAGTAGCATAGTACATAATTGTAAAAGTAATTTTTTTATTCAGATAGATTGAAAAAGTGTGTTTTTAATTAATACAAATCACTCACTGTATTTAGACAGTGAGAAATGAATATGCTATACTACTCATATTCAGTTATGCTATACTACTCATCTCCAGTGGCAAAAAAAAACTATAATCCCTTCGAGACAAAATGGATGAAATGTTTTAAGACCAGGGGTGTCATTTTGTCAGTTTTATCTCTATGCAGTCGATTCCAAAAGTGCTGTGGCAGAGAGGTTGAGAGCACATTGTTTTGACATAATTATGGAGCAGTTTTATTCTCCTATACCTTCCGCTGGAGGAGAGCAGCTGAGCCCCGCTCTTAATTAGCAGTGATATCTATAGAAGAATGATTTATGACTTAATTTGGTTGGAAATGCAAGGGACGGATTTGAGGTCTTGGGAGATAAACTAAGTGTAAAGGAGCGGACCAAATTGGCTCCGGCTAGTTTAAGCAGGATTCCCCTGTGGGACTGGGGAATTGAGTTTTTAAAATGTTAACAGAATAAAAAGGAGGATTTACATTATTGTATTAAACCGAGAGAAATAAATACTACAGAGAGGTGATGGGTTTAAAATCCCAAGCAGAGCCTTTTCATATAAACACCACTTTCAGAACAAATGGACTGAACACATCTGTGCCTTAAAATGTGTATGTGACACGTTAGGTTTACTGATGACTTAAAGGATGATTCTTAAATAAGAGGTGGAAAGAGGGGGACTCTTGACTCATGCCAAGCTCATGAATGAGGAAGGTTTAGTTTGGACTAATGAAAAATCAAGAGCCTACGCGAGAAGCTCCCTTCACTTCACACTTGCCGTCGTTTACATGTCTTCATTTAGCGGACGCTTTTATCCAAAGCGGCTTACAAGTTCTGTACAACAAGTCAACAGGAAGGGTACAACTCTGGCAGCTAAGTAACATTCCTTGTTGACTAATGAGTGTAAAGGGATATTATACACTAGGCCAGGGCTATTCAACTGGTGGCCCGCGGGCCAGATCCGGCCCGCAGGATGATTCTGACCGGCCCGCAAAATATTACATGATTAAAAAATAAAAAATAAAAAAAATAATTAATATTTTTTATTTTTTAACTTTTTTATTTTCATGTCAACGTTCACACGCACAATTGAGCCAAAAGTCACTCAATTAATGACAGATTTCATTGATAAATTGAGGGAAAACTTTGCAAGTCGATTTGATGAATTTGACATGCCCAGAGAATTGATGCATTTTGTGAGCAACCCATTTGCCAATGTAGCTGCTATTTCCACAAAAGGACAAGAGTTCCTTGCATCACTTCACATTGATGAAGGTCTCCTGCAACTTGAAATAATTGACATGCAAGCATCATCTGCTCTGAAGCAGGCACTTGAGAATGAATCCACCACAACATTTTGGATAAAGTGTATTCATGTCAACACATTCCCCAAAATAAAAACGCTGGCAATATCTGTGCTAACAATGTTTGGCTCAACATACACCTGTGAATCCAGTTTCTCTCACATGAATGCCATTAAAACAAGCAACCGTGCCTCCTTGACAAATGAGCATTTGCATCACTGTTTGCGGGTAGCCCTCACTTCCTATGAACCCTCTTTCTCAAAGACGTGCAATCTCTCTCATTAGATGTGTGTATGTAGGCTAGGCCTGTCTGCCCCCCACCCGCCCCTGATGTTTGAGAGTTAAGAGTGGACAATAAGTGCTAATAAGGTGCTGTGATTTGCTGTTGTTGCACAGACATGAAGCACTTTTTCATAAGCTCAGCTGCACTATAAATGTGTTTTTTGTTCAAGTGTTGATGTTAGAATGTTCAGATGCACATCATGCACTTGTTTGTTTTTTATTGTATTTTTATATTGAAATGTTGAAGAGGAGATGTTGCAGTTGTTGCACAGTCATAAATTAAGCACTTTTTTTGAAAAGTATACTACTTTTGCAATGTAGTTAAATAAAAGTTGTGAAAATGTGGTTGCGTGTTGTGTCAAGTGTACATATATTCATAGCATGGGGAGGCGCCGTGGCAGTCCGGCCCCTGGCCCCTTGGGTTTCTGACAATGTGGCCCCCTGAACAATTTAGTTGAATAGCCCTGCACTAGGCCAGTGCTTCTCAAACTTTTTCTGTCAGGCCCCCCTTTGGCGGACCAAAATATTTTGGGCCCCCCCTCGCCCCAACAAAATAGTCATGAAATGGGCCATGTTTAAATTGATTGAAATAACACCAATATCGTGACCTTTCAAATTGGCCCTATATTTTGTTTTCAGAGCTGTCATGGATGAAAAGCCAGCTTCACACAGATACTGTATGTGGTGCTGAATGGTATCAACACCTTAACTGCTGCATCATGAGATACTTGGTGGGCCATGAGATGAGATACTTGGTAATCAGCACCACACTCTGAAACTAGCTCTCTAGGTGGTATCAGATGAGATTTCAAAAAGTTCTTCCAAGAGTTTGGATGGAGATGTGTCCGGAAGCTTTGTCTCAATGTTGTCTGTAAAGTTTTTTTTTATCCAGAGTAACTTGGTGATCCTTTTCTGTGTTTTATTAAATAATGATTTTCAGATTTTGAAAAATGGTATTTTCATGGAGAACAGTGCAGCTGCAACAGATAGCACTTTAGTGCTAATTTTCTGGAATCCAAAAAAAACAAAAAAAAAACGTTTTTTTTTTTTTTTTATATAAATCTCAAGGCCCCCCCTGTCATGCCTCTGCGCCCCCCCCTGGGGGGCGCGCCCCCCACTTTGAGAAACACTGCACCAGGCAATTGTTTTTTGTACTGTACACATGGGTAATGCTTACAACAACAGGCAACTACTGTAAGTGGGACAAAGTTCGAAAAATCTCTTCAAAGGTTTCCTGGCAACAAGCTGTTTTCTATCTGATTGATGTGACGACACGGAGACGAGACCTTATAGACCCTGCCGTCCATCAGAGTTGCTCAAAAGGTTTTGCATAAAGTGTCCCGTGTAGCTCAATGGGTACTTGGCGCCCTTGAGCATGGCTCTAAAACTGCCTGGGTTAGGGGTTTGATTACGAGCTAGCTGCCCACACTAAAGAATGTACGCGGTCACGTTGGCGTAAAGGGCTTTGAGGAAGACATGTTCTGCCGCAAAATGTGCTTTAACCGCCAAGGATCAAGGATCAACTCTGGTCACTACTGTCATGCACACCACCTGAGACCCTCCAGAGAGTTATAGTAACGTAAGGGCTGGTCATTCTACACCACGAGTGTCAAGAGGGCATGTGAGGTGGTGGGCCTCACAAGGAATGTACAGGTCAAATGAGGAGGCCTCTGTGTCCTCACATAAACTTAAAACAGAACATGCCAACATTACAGGAGATTTGCTTACCATCTTCTCCAGAGTGAGACAAGAAGATAAGATACCAGTTTCCTCTCCGAGTGCGTTCAGTAGGAAGCTACTGTATCCGGCTGCACACTAGCCTACCTCAGCACAATGAATGGAAGCGGACAGTACTGGTAGCCTAGCTTAAACGCTGGGAGAGGAGTTAGTTGGCCAACGCCTAGGCTAACCGGTACTATCCACTTTCATTCATCTGTGCTAAGCTAGGATAACGTGCAGCCGGAGAACTTCCTACCGAATGCACACAGAGAGACCTCATTTGACCTGAACGCTCCATGTACTTTGTCTGACAGAAAATACAGTCACACTTCAGAGGGATAATAACTATCATGATACAATGGTGGAAACAACAAATAACTTATTATAAGAAGGCATGGTATAAAGTTCCAAAAATCATGAAATTCAGTTGTGCATACTTGACATACTGCAGATGAAGCACAATGTGTAGTTGAGGTTTGTGCTCTAGTTAGATAAAAGTGGCCTTTGTATGCGCTCACAGCATACAGCCTGTGGTTTCTATGGGGACACGGAGGCTCTCATTGGTGGGTTTCCTGTATATTCTCTCGGTGACACCCATGTGGAGACTCATAACAACCGGTAGTCGGTTTGCTTCTGGGCAGCCGAGCAGGGAGGAATAAAAACAGCTTATGCAGATGTTCAACACTTCTTCTGTTGCTCTGAGCAAACAATTAGTGGGTTTCTGGGAAGTTGGGAATAAGGGAAGTTATAATGTCTGAAACGCTGCTTCTCCTGACACGACTTTGACCTTCGACAACCTTTGATTGTCGTTCTATGAAAAACCAAACAAGCGTGACAATCAGTGGCCGGACATCGCAAGACGACACTGTATTACTGCCACATGGTAAATCATCCGATCACTATAGACCGGCGTTTATTATATACAAGTGGTATGTGAAGTACACGTTGACACGTCACGTCATATGTTGCACAGTTTAACCCTTTCACTACCACACTATAGAATGTGTTAATCCTTTGTACTGTAGTAGTGAAAGGGTTAACCTTTTGCAATGTGGTAGTGAAAGTGTTAACCCGTTGCAGTATGGTAGTGAAAGGGTTAACCTTATGCAATGTGGTAGTGAAAGTGTTAACCCTTTGCAGTGTTAGTGAAAGGGTTAACTTTGTGCAGTGTGTTAGTGAAAGGGTTAACCCTCTGTAGTGTGGTAGTGAAAGGGTTAAGAGGAATTTGGAGTAAACGTTATCTGGAGAATTTGGCGGTCCAGTTGCAAACTTACTTAAACGTACCCAATATTGTAATCTTCAAGTCTGACCTTGTTTCTGCTATTATTTATTTTCTATTTAATTGATACATAAACCCTGCTGAGCTGTCACCTGTTTTAAAGCTGGATGACATTATGAATGCGTTGTTTACAACAAACTACAAAATAATATATAAATAACGAATTGTACAATGATGCAATGCAACCTCGTAGTTTTTTCTAAAATAGGGTCAACAGTCTATATGAATCCCCAATCCGTCGAGGGGGTCCTCGACAACACGTTTTACACTCTGTTCTCTGAGGGTAGCTTAGTCCCAGAGAGCGAGTTGACCAGCCATTCCCATGCATTGGATCTAGGCAGACGGTGAGTTGACCAGCCATTCCCATGCGTTGGATCTAGGCAGACGGTGAGTTGACCAGCCATTCCCATGCGTTGGATCTAGGCAGACGGTGAGTTGACCAGCTATTCCCATGCGCTGGATCTAGGCAGACTGCTACGGAAAAAAATCCAATGATACTTGGATGCAAGGGACGTTACTAAGGATCGGTTTCTATGACTTTCATTAAAGACAAGAAATATGGCAACGAGAGGAAGTAAGCCACTAGGCTCCGATTCAGAGTTGAGGACTT
Organism: Notolepis coatsorum; assembly: GCF_963971535.1. Lineage (NCBI taxonomy): Eukaryota > Metazoa > Chordata > Actinopteri > Aulopiformes > Paralepididae > Notolepis > Notolepis coatsorum. Next base: position 172,551,232 of record NC_140166.1, on the reverse strand, counting down.
AAAACATGCACATTCTCAGACATGGTACAAAGGATACGCAGGAGAAGATGTTTGTATTGAGACCTCTGCTATGCAGGTGCTTATTGCTGAAGTATGTAAAGAGCTTCTAGTAAAGTATTTCCTCAACTGCTCTTAACTGTATTAGGAACAACTCGATGAAAGTTGAAGAAATGGTTGAGGAAATAGTGTCTGTAGTTCACTAGAGGTCTGCTCTCCTCTTTGTGACGTGACCCGGAGGAACTCCTCTGCGGTGCCGATGCGGCTGAGCTCTCGAGACACAGAACACGTTGGTGAGTTACATGTCTGATTATCACAAGTCCTTCTCATGACAGAAAGACAGGATTAAGGTTGACAATTGGTGAAGTGCCCCTTTAACATCCACTCCATCTGGCCAGCAATCAGATACAAGCAGCTCATAATCACTCTCATGCAGTGTTCATTTAGTCAACGAAAATGATGACTAAATATGGGCATGCCAACTTATGAGGCTGTAACTGAGTGGCGAGACTAAACAAAAAAGACGAAATCGAAACTAAACAAAAAAGACTAAAACAAAAATGCTCAGACCTGTAGTTGACTAAAACTTGACTAAACAAAAAAATTGATAAAGGCGACTAAATTTGATGAAAACGAAAAAGGGCATTTGAGACATGACTAAGACGAAAAAGAAAAAATTAAATAGCTGACGAAATTAACACTGCTCTCAAACTGTCTGAGACCTACAGGCCTGTCGTCAGGTCCCCCTGTCTGAGACCTACAGGCCTGTCGTAAGGTCCCCCTGTCTGAGACCTACAGGCCTGTCGTAAGGTCCCCCTGTCTGAGACCTACAGGCCTGTCGTCAGGTCCCCCTGTCTGAGACCTACAGGCCTGTCGTAAGGTCCCCCTGTCTGAGACCTACAGGCCTGTCGTAAGGTCCCCCTGTCTGAGACCTACAGGCCTGTCGTAAGGTCCCCCTGTCTGAGACCTACAGGCCTGTCGTAAGGTCCCCCTGTGTGAGACCTACAGGCCTGTCGTCAGGTCCCCCTGTCTGAGACCTACAGGCCTGTCGTCAGGTCCCCCTGTCTGAGACCTACAGGCCTGTCGTAAGGTCCCCCTGTCTGAGACCTACAGGCCTGTCGTCAGGTCCCCCTGTCTGAGACCTACAGGCCTGTCTTAAGGTCCCCCTGTCTGAGACCTACAGGCCTGTCGTCAGCTCCCCATGTCTGAGACCTACAGGCCTGTCGTCAGGTCCCCCTGTCTGAGACCTACAGGCCTGTCGTAAGGTCCCCCTGTCTGAGACCTACAGGCCTGTCGTTAGGTCCCCCTGTGTGAGACCTACAGGCCTGTCATAAGGTCCCCCTGTGTGAGACCTACAGGCCTGTCGTCAGGTCCCCCTGTCTGAGACCTACAGGCCTGTCGTAAGGTCCGCATGTCTGAGACCTACAGGCCTGTCGTCAGGTCCCCCTGTGTGAGACCTACAGGCCTGTCGTAAGGTCCCCCTGTCTGAGACCTACAGGCCTGTCGTCAGGTCCCCCTGTCTGAGACCTACAGGCCTGTCGTAAGGTCCCCCTGTCTGAGACCTACAGGCCTGTCGTAAGGTCCGCATGTCTGAGACCTACAGGCCTGTCGTCAGGTCCCCCTGTCTGAGACCTACAGGCCTGTCGTAAGGTCCCCCTGTGTGAGACCTACAGGCCTGTCGTCAGGTCCCCCTGTCTGAGACCTACAGGCCTGTCGTCAGGTCCCCCTGTGTGAGACCTACAGGCCTGTCGTCAGGTCCCCCTGTCTGAGACCTACAGGCCTGTCGTCAGGTCCCCCTGTCTGAGACCTACAGGCCTGTCGTAAGGTCTGCATGTCTGAGACCTACAGGCCTGTCGTCAGGTCCCCCTGTCTGAGACCTACAGGCCTGTCGTCAGGTCCCCCTGTCTGAGACCTACAGGCCTGTCGTCAGGTCCCCCTGTGTGAGACCTACAGGCCTGTCGTAAGGTCCCCCTGTCTGAGACCTACAGGCCTGTCGTAAGGTCCCCCTGTCTGAGACCTACAGGCCTGTCGTAAGGTCCGCATGTCTGAGACCTACAGGCCTGTCGTCAGGTCCCCCTGTCTGAGACCTACAGGCCTGTCGTCAGGTCCCCCTGTCTGAGACCTACAGGCCTGTCGTAAGGTCCCCCTGTCTGAGACCTACAGGCCTGTCGTCAGGTCCCCCTGTCTGAGACCTACAGGCCTGTCGTAAGGTCCCCCTGTGTGAGACCTACAGGCCTGTCGTAAGGTCCCCCTGTCTGAGACCTACAGGCCTGTCGTCACCTCCTCCTGCTGGGTCTTTGATCAGAAGTATGTTGACCCTCACAAACCACACTCCATCTGCAGTGACCCCCTTTGCCCAGCTCGCAAACACCCCCTCTGGCTGCTCATTCTGCGCCTGATCCAGGACAGCGAGGCCCTCTGCCCAATTTAATTGTCCCTAATTTATTTTATGCTAATCCACAGTTTTATAACATCAAACTGTCCCCGGGTTTGATGTTAAACAAACCATAAAAAAGAGAAACCCAGATAATCTGTTGATAAAGACGCCTTATCCTCTGATGAGCTTTGGGAGACATCTGGAGTTGCTTTTCAGTCTACTGTATATGTTTGTCTGTTCAAAATGCTAGTGACAACCAGCAATAATCATCATCATCATCATCATCATCATCATCATCATCATCATCACAATAAGTGGTGGGTAGTATTAGTGGGTAGTAGTATGAGTAATAATAATACTACTATGTTCTTAAAACATTACGCACACCACTTAATTAAAATGTTTTTGCACATTATCTGCCTATATAATTAGCTATGTAAGCTATGCTAATAATTTTTTAAGTAATTTCAATAGTTGATACAGCAGGGTTTAAAAGTTAAACCATGATAACGCCCACAAAGGTTTTCATTAACAATGTGCATACATAAAAAGGCACTAGGGTGGCATATTGTTTCTTTGCCATCTTCCACATTTCAAGCAGCACAGTTCCTTGACCTCAATTGAATCTTTATGAATATTTCACGTAATGCAATAGCATTACTTATTTTTAAGTAACCATCGCTGGCATAGTAAATGACAGCGTGGAGTATGAAGCAGCACTGCTTTTAATGATAGATGAGCTGATCGAGAAAGTGTAATTGAATTTACCCTGAATAACACTAACTTTCGCCATTGAACCGTTTCATATCTACAGCTAGTTTGCTTGTTTGTTGATCAATATGAGTAACATTGTAGGTGAAAAGCTGTACTGATTTGAGTCATTTGCAATTCAATGTATTTCTTTTTTTTGTGTCAGATAAGAAATGAGGATTTTATGGCAGTTGTATGGTGTACAGTTCTATTCATAGAAATCAAGCAACTTGTGGGTGGCTGGGTAGCGCAGCGGACTAAGCGCCTGCCTACCACAGCAGAGACAGTGGTATCGAATCCAGCTGTCAGCGGTGCCTCCGGCTTGGTCGGTCGTCCATACTAACCAATTGACAGAGTTAGCGGGTGGGAAGCCGGCGGGGTGTGTATCCTGGTCGTTGTAAACAGCGACTCCTACAGGTCGGTCGGGGCGCCTGCTCAGCGAGGGAGGGAACTGGGGGAAGTAGTGTGAGCCTCCCTCCCACACGTTACGCTCCCCCAGTGAGAGTCCTCACTGTCAGGTGAAAAGAAGCGGCTGGCTGACTCTGCATGTACCAGAGGGGACATGTGTGATAGTCTTCAACCGTCCCTAGACTGGCAAGTGGGGGGCAAATGCGCGCAACAACCAGGAAGGGGAGGGGGGAATTGGCATAACGACTAAATTGGGATGGGAGAAAAATACAGAAAAAGAGGAGGAGAAAAAGTAGATCAAAATGATAAATAAAGCAACTTGTGTTTAAAGATTTTGAGGTGGCCGCCCGTAATTTAATCCTCTTGACAGACAGTGGATAGTTATTAGATCCAAAATCTAAAATCTATCTAGGCAAAATCTGCATATGGCTCGCTGATAACAAACTATCATTACACATGGGCAAAACAGAGTCCATTCTCTTCGGCTCAAATAACAAACTCCGCAAGACCGACGGCTTCTCAGTTACAGTAGGTGACAATATTGTCACAAGGAAAGATGAAATTACCTACCTGGGTTCCATTCTAGAGGCTAATCTCTCCTGTGACAAAATGGCATCCAATGTAATAAAAAAAGTCAACCAACGAACTCGATTCTTGTACCGGATGTCCTCTCTGGTAAACAAGAATACCCTGAAGACTCTGGCAGGAGCACTCATTCAAGGGTACTACGACTATGCTTGCACCTCATGGTACCAAAGCACCTCAAAGGCGCTAAAAACAAAATTACAAACATCTCAAAACAAACTGGTCAGACTACTGCTTGACCTTACTCCTAGAACCCACCTCACCCCTGCCCACTTTGACAACCTAGGATGGCTTAGAGTAGACGACAGAGTACAGCAACTTGCAATGGGCCTGGTCTACAAGATACACTACACGACCAAGGTACCCATGTACAAAATACTTCCCAAAGGTCAGTGAATACCACGATCACAAAACCAGAGGGAGCTCCACAAATCATGTTAAACCCAGATTCGGCTCAAACAAGGGACTAAACATGTTTCGCAATTATGCCATATCAATGTGGAACGCCCTACCTAAACCTGTAAAGGAATGTGAATCACTACCCACTTTCAAAACCACTCTCAAAGAACACCTACGGGAGACTGCAATTCGAAACTGGCCCCTGTAAATGTCCTAACCCAACCCCCTCCAATGTACAGTCATTTACCTAATATGGTTGTCAATATTCCAATGTACAGTTTTGCTTGTTTGTACAGTGTTTCCCCCCCCAACCCCCTCCAATGTACAGTAAATTACCTAGTATGGTTGTCAATATTCCAATGTACAGTCTTGCTTGTACAGTTGTACAGTGTTTCCCCCCCCAACTTTTTAAATATTATAGCTATATCGACATTACTATGGCCCATTCAACATCGGGTATCTATCATTCCGGATGTGGGAACGTTATATTTTTTCATTCATACATTGTTGTGTTAATACCGTCGAGAATATAAGTATGTTTTCTAAAACGCAAGTTATAGGCCCTGACACATATGATAGATTATCGATTGGCGTTTCTTTCCTATACAAGCTATATTAAAAAATTCAAATGTATATGATCAGTATACATTATGCTTCATCATGCATGAAGGAAGGGGGGGGGGGGGTCGTTTATAATTCCTTGATCGTCAGTAACGGCTTTATTTAGTATGGGTTGATAAACAATCGGGCTGAAAATAACGTTATATTCCTCTTACCGTTCGCCGATGAGACTGGAGGAAAAATATTCCAATTATTTGACGTCGATCTGCTAGATCCATTTCCCGTTTGTATGACGCAATAAACGCCGAAATCATATTGATTATTGCGTTTTGAAAGCGATCCCATGCACTCAAGTGTGTATCTAGACCCACGTTACACGATATTACTGCCGGAGGAATTTCCTCGATGCACCGAGCGCCACTTCCGGTTTGGCTTGGAGTGTAACTCGCCCGACATCCACCAGGCGGCGGTATTGAGGCGTTGCAATATCAGACAGGGTCCAGCTGCAGTCCCGGAGGGAGGCTGGATGAATTATGAATGCTATGGCGAAAAAATTAAATATTGATCCCAAAAACGAGTTAACTCGTTTCTGGCGCACAACGCATGGCGGGCAATACCGAGTATACTCGTTTTTGGCGTCCAATGTGTTAAAGAGGCAATCTGTTGTACATTGCTTCATGAACAATTGGCCAGTTTGTTATGCACACAAAATAAAGCTTTCATGTCAATCGTGTGAATAAATAAATACATACCTTTTTATGGGTATTTTTTCTTCTTCAGTTACACAGATATCGTGATGTATCATAGATGAAATTTCTTGCAATATATCGATTATTGCAGATATAGGCACAAAATACATTAGCCCAAAACAGCCCAATACATAGACAAAAGAGACAACAACAAAAACACGGACAGCGATTCAGATACCTAACCAGTACCATGGTTCAAATTGTAATCTAAGAATTCATCAGAGCAATGGCCTGTGGGATGAAGGACTTCTTAAATATGTTTTTTGGGGCTAGAGGAACTCTATAGCGCTTCCAGATGGAAGCTTGTCAAACTCACCATGAAGGGGATGCAAAGGATCAGACAATAATTTGCTGAGTGATACTATTGTTATCGTGGGTCAGTATCATATCATGAGTTACTCGTATCGTCTCCCCCCTAATGTTGACTACAACAGGCCTCAGAATGGCAACATTTCTTTAATGCTCATTATGAAGTGTCTGTATCACATGTGTGATGAGCCCTGCTCTCTGCTGGGTGCTAGTAGACCTATGACTCACCTGCCCCGGCGTTCCCAGGCGATAATGTTCTGGCTACTAACTAACTCTTTCTCTCTCTCTGCCTCTCCCTACAGGAACCCTTTTGATTATGTTGCCGTCTTCGTTTCCTTTTGGTTTTGTTAAGCATGTCGCAACGCACACACACCACCATCCTATAACTCATGCACACCTTATACCACTGACCATACTGACATTCACACTTTGTTAAATCCTGGAGTTGACATTTCTTGTCATCTAATTTGTTTAAATAAATATCATTTTGTTAAAACGTTTACAATGGCGTGTCTCCCTATTTGGCATGGCCCAAGAGCCAGGCATATGGGGAAAAGAAAATATTGCAAAAATATTTTCCGCTAGCTTGAGGTGATTTTTGCAATTGTCAATAAAGAGTTATAGTGTGCTATAGGCAATATTTTCTGACGTTGCTACGTTACATGTTCAGGTAGAGTGTTTATTAATCTCAAGCCAACTGATGGACATGCACCTACTGTACTTTGCGTTCTATTTTTTTACGACAATACTGAATAAGTTTGCTTAAAAAAAATCACTTGACAATTGGATGGAAATATAGCTATTGATTCATTCCTTTGTCTATTAAATAGGTAAATACCAGTGTATTTGACTTTTCAGTTCATTTCTTTCAGTGCAGCTTTATTTCATATTATTGGTAGTAATACAGTAGGCATGTCAAATTTTGCTTGGGGTTGCTAAAAAGCCAAGGGCAGCCATTATGTTTTTTAATTGAATCTTTCCATCATTTATTATTATTCTTTTTTTTAACTATGAACTTTAAAAATATATACTGAACTAAGGTTCTCCTTTAGTGAGCAGAGTTAAGGAAGCAGTTCTCTATCTGGAGCACAAAGACTAAAAGAGACAAAAAGTTAAGGAAAAATGTCCACAATGCAAACCACAAATCCCTGAAGACAACAGTGTTTTCAACCTTGGAGCTTTTTCTGCTAGTGCCCAATTCCATAACCGTTTCCTATGTTTCAAACCTCTAGGGCTACCAGAGGTAGAGGAAGGGGTGAAGCCTCAAATTACAACACATGTACTAGATATCTTGTGGGGGGGGGGGGGGTACATGGTGTCTTATCTCGTCTTATGATATATACTTGCTCACATAACAGTACTGCAACTTAGCAGTAATATTTTCAACAAAATTGTATGATAAAATAGTGCAGACCTTCGCCAAGGCCTGACGATCTCCCCGTTACGGTCCTTTAATATGGGCCCTTTAGTAAGATGAATAGGAGATGCCTATGTAACATGTACATGCCTGGGGCAAACATGCGAGATAATAGCTACTCAAATACATGCATAGCACACTGTGGTCAAATCCAGGGCTCCAAGGCCGCCCCATCATTCTGGGGACGATAGAAAATGTGTCTCGGACCCAGCGTGGGACGTGCCCGGGACTATAGATGAAGGATGAAAGCATACAACTGCAGTTCTTTTTTTCCCCCCACTGTCCTTATGAATGGTCATAGAGCCTCTCTCCTACATGGTATGAAATTAACCATTTATCACTAAGACTGACTCTCCATGCAATTATTAATGCTGTATGGCAGTTTCTCTCTTTTCCCCTCTTTTCTTGATGCTCCAATCACAACTCTCAAAGGGAAGTGACAGTCGTGATTGGAGGATCAAGAAAAGTGGCAGAGGCTTGAGATAGGTCAATTCTCAATCTTTTCGGGGGGGACGAGTGCTGTATCGGATACCGCAGTTCTGTTTTGACAATAAATTGCCACATACTCTATTTTATTACAATAAAAAAAAAATTAATTGGACTACAGGATGCTTCAATGCAGAGATCAATAGTATCAAAATACTATTGACTGCACTTGAATAAAAGAAAGACAGGTTCCAGTATGTATGAATTGTGTTATGTACAAAATGTTTAGAAGCGTTACCCTCCGCTAACTTGCCTCTTATTTGTTATACACTTCATTTAAATCTACCATCTTCATATTCCATATGATTTTACATGATGAACAAAGCCTTGTCTCCCACACTCACCAGAAGAAGACATCAAAAGGCTGTGCAAAGGAAAGAAACAGACCTTGAATTCATCTTTCAACTCTGTAAAATATACCGAAATAGAGTGCCTTAATTAACACCCTTTTAAGGCAATAGATAGAGTTTAAGTCACATCTCTTATCAGCAAGCTTTTTAGGACTGGAGAGAGAATTCGGCACTGTAGCCATGGAAACCAATATCAAATAGAGCTACAGTATCTGTCAATTAACGAGTGAACAAAACAACTGGTAATGTATTACTTCAAAAAAGAACCTACCTAACCTAATACTTAAAAAAATACAAAATAAAAGAAATTAACAAATGGCAAAGGTTGGTTCTACAAATAACCTACATGATTTGTTACAAAATGGGAAAAGCATTTGCATTTGTTTAGCTTTTTGAAAAATGTAAAGCAGATAGCATCATGGTAGTCAATGGGTGGCACAAAGCATTCTAAATCATTTTCCTAAGGAATATCCATGCTTCATTACCCTCATCGAAATTCCACCAGCATGCTTAGCGTTACGGATACCAATTGACTGACCTACCTCAAACCATGCCATCTCTTCTTGATCCTCCAATCACAACTGTCGCTTTTGAGGGAAGCAAAAGTTGTGATTGGAGGATCAAGAAAAGAGGGTGGGGTTTGATCAAAATAAGATATTCCTTTATTGAATAAAGACAAGACATAAAGATAAAATATGAATATAAAAATATGAATACAAATAAACAGTAGACAAAAAGGTGCAGATGAGGGTCTGTATACCATATCAATTCAGAAAGACTTCTTAACACTTTGAGTGCCAGCGACGAGATATCTCGCTTTTTTTTTTATTTATTAGCGATTTGAATTAATATTTCATCAATCTAGTCTCACGTTAGTGCTGCAAACTCTCTCTGAGCTCCATTGGGAAAATACCGCGCCCTATCGTCTCTCCCTGTGGTACTGCACCCCTTTGGAATGGATTGAATGAAACACATGGGGGGGGGGGGGGGGGGGGAATCCAGCTTCCTCATTTTACTTCTCAGGCAAGTCACAGAGAAAAAAAATTGTCGACGGGGAATTTTTGCGTCAATGCGTCGTATAAAAAAATCAGAGACGCAAATGTTCATTTGTAACTGCAATGCACTACGGGAAGTGCTGGGGGCAGTATCGTTTACATTGTCTGACTGCATTCTGTAGTAACGGCCCGGGTAAGAAGAAGAAAGAATGCAGCCCCGGAGCTTCGGAACATGGGTACGTTTTAGATAGTTAGCCATAGTATTGTATTTTTTACGTTAGCTTACATGTTGGAAAACAGAACGTCTCATGGATATGGATAATGCTTGCTAAGCGAACTCTATTGCTGGGGCTTATAGAGGCTGCGGTATGTAACGTTAAACAGCGCCAAGCTTACAGTGTTGCTGCATGCTATTTCAGTTATACCGAGGCTGCGGTATGATGTATGTAACGTAACGTTAGCTAAACAACAGCACCAAGCTTACAGCGTTGCTGCTTTTATATACACATATACTCAATGTGGCAGTGTGTGTCACAATCTTACTTAGCTAGTCAGTCTGCAAAAACACGACACTCTGTGCTAACGTGAGCTGTCTGTAGCCTAGCCAGCCAAGTTCCAACTACTGTAGCTTTCCCATGGTTTAACGTTAATGGCATTATGCAGTACATCATCTAAAATAAAGTTTCACACATACACACACACTCCTCTCCTCTCACACACAGCAAACAAAAGACCTAGAAGTCTGTCTGATCTGTCATCCTCCTCTCCCCCTACAGCTGTTCCAAGTCACCCTCCTGGACCAAGTTACAGCCCCATCAGCCGCGGTGCTGGGGGCAGATGCTGCTACTTATTTTCTTTCTTTGTTTACATTTAAACACTTGCACTTTAATTTGTATTATTTAATTTATTTATTTAGTTATGATTGATTGTTGTATTGTATTTATGTTATTCAAATACATTTTGATTTAAGCAAGTTGCAACCTGTTAAGCCTTAAGGTCCCCCTTAACACTTTGAATGCCACCCACGAGTTTTCTCGTGTTATTACCCCCCGGGTTGAATGCCCACTCACGAGAATTCGTTTTATTCGTTTTTTTTTTATTAGCAATTTGAAATCATATTGCATCAAACGAGCCTACCGTTGGAGATCCAGTCACCCCAGGCGCTCAGATGTGAAAAAAGCGCCCCCTATCGTCTCCCAGATGGTAAATCACCCTTTTGGATTGGACTCAATGAAAATGAATGGGAAAAAACACACCGCACTCCACATTTTACTTCTCACTCATGTAACCGGGGTCTACCAGAGTTCACTCTGGAGCCTCCGGGCCGCGGGGAATATGTGTTTTACTGTATACACGATGGATCAATCAAATGAGCGATTTTTTCGAATGGCGATCGGGAATTGGAATAAACCATTTGGATACCATCTGATCTCAGGTAAGGAATCTATGTTATCAGTATTAGGATAATCAGACCCGTTTTCACGGATATATAAGCTTTTATGTGATTATGGTGATAGGCTGTTTGACTCTGCTCGCGGTCAGGAAATAGGAGAATCGATTTTCAACTGGCGGCACGAGCGTGCATGCGTACACATTATACTATCAATCATCTAGCGTTTATTTGAAAACGATTCATAAATAGGCCGAAAAATGACAACGTTCTAGAATATTCCAGTAAAAGGCGATTATCATAGAAGGTGTTGTTTTTTCCGCGAAAACAAGTCATTTTCAAAATGCTATCAAACGGAAATGAAGCGATAAAAAAACAATCTGCCATGACAATGTTGACTGGAAAATGAGTCTTTGATAAGCGACGGGCAGATTAGACACATAGCCATAATTTAAAACATAGATTAGGCGATATTAACGTTAACATTGGAGTGGATGTGGGCATTCAAGGGGGTAAAAAGGAAAACACGGACTGGCTCTCAAAGTGTTAAGGTCCCCCTATATAAATCGATCAATAGAGACCGTATTAGATCCCCAATTATCATATCATGGGGTATCATTGGAAAGCCACACTCATTGGCTACAACCCTGTGCAAAGATTTTCGAGATCGCCAAATGATTGACGGAGTTAGAGCCCCGGGAGTCGGGGGTGGTAATGTGTACTTTTGCGTACTTTGGGGCACGCCTCACATATCGGCATGTAACTCGAGAACCGCTGAACGGATTTTGTCACCTGAAAGGGCAATCGACAGGCAACAAATAGGGCTTTAATTCTATCTACTGTATATATTGTATTAAAAGAAATGCACACCCGAGCCACTAGAGGTCGGCAAAGAATCGTCCACATGTGGGCCCTTGGATGTTAAGAGCTTAATGTTTTTAAATATTTTTTTTGTAGCCAAGAGTAAAGACCATAACCCTATCAAAAACAGTAGTCAAAGTGTATATTTTGTTTTATACGATTTATCGGAAATACGAATTTATCGGAAAATGCTAATTATCGTAAAAACCGCAAGGAAATTACTAAATCCAGATTCAACCCTGCCATTGGAAAGAGGAGCATTTTCCCTATCCATAGATGTATGATTTGGCCATAATAAGGTCAAGGTCAAGTTCAAGGTCAAATATGAATTTATAATTAAAATCGATTATCATTAATTACTGTATCTACAAATCCTTCTGTTTAATCATCTTTTAACACTTTGAGCGCCACGCCTGGTTTTCCGTTTTACCGCTTGAATGCCACCATCGGCGCCAATGTTAACGTTAATATCGCCTAATCTATGTTTTAAATTATGGCTATGTGTCTAATCTGCCCATCGCATTATCAAAGACTATTTTCCAGTCAGTGCTGTGAAGGCAGATTGTTTTTTTATCGCGTCGTTTCCATTTCAGAGCAGTTAGAAAAGCCCCCGTTTTGATATAAAAAACAGCTCATTCTGGAGCATTCTATGAAAATCGTCTTTTAGTGGAATATTCCACAACGTTGATATTCGTCGGCCTTTTTATGAATAGTTTTCAAATAAACGCTAGATGATCAATATTATACGTGCACGCAAGCACATTACGGCCGCGCACTGATAATCGCTCCGTTGATTTCCTCACAGACTTTTACAGTGAAACCGAAAGAAGACATTTCACAAAACAGCTTATAACTTCATCAAACTTACTCTGATTATCCTACCACTGATAACATAGAGTCCTTACCTGACATCAGATGGTATCCAACTGGTATATTCCAATTCCTGATCACCATTCGAAAAAATCGATAAGTGTATGGATCCAACGCGAGACTGTAGATCTCCATGATCCGTGGGGATCTGAGGCTCCAGAATGAACTGTGGTAACCCCGGCTGGATCAGTGAACTGGAAAATGTGGAGTACCGGATTTTTTCCCCCATTCATTTTCATTGAGTCCATTCCAAAATCACTTATGTCATCTGGGAGACGACAGGGGGCGCTTTTTTCCACAGTGATCACCGGTGCAGCTCGGCTATACTCGGGTAGGCTCGGGTGATGCAATAATTTTTCAGATCACAAAAAAAAAAAGAAAAAAAAAATCCGAGAAATCTCGTGAGTGGCACGCAACCACCTATAAAAAACCCAGAGAAATCTTGTGAGTGGCACGGAAAGTGTTAACATGATCAAAGATGCAAAAATCATAAATCATAATTTATATTCTCCTTTTCTTCATTACAATTTACTCAGCCTAGTAACAGACACAATATTTCTGACACTGGAAATACATACCCCCAGGTCCCTAGATGTTCCTAGATACCAAGAACATGCAAATTGACCTTGCAGAAGTGGAGCAATCTTCCATTTACTTAGGCATGTACCTTTAGGCGAAATACAGCTTACAGCTTAACAGATCCAAATTGTTTCATGAGTCATTATTTAAATTTGCTATGGGATCATGTTATGTTAAGTCAATCAATCAATCAATCAATCAATCAAAGTTAACTGTTGGGCGGCTAGGTGGTGTAGTGGGCAAGGTGCTCGCCATCAACGCTGGAGACGCTGGGTTCGAATCCAGCTCTCTGCGTTGCTATCAGCTTGGCTGGTCGTTCATACTAACACAATTGGCAGTGTTAGGGGTGGGAAAGCTGATGGGTGGGTCCTGGGCGTTGTGGACAGCGACCCCTACAGTTCGGTCGGGGCGCCTGCACAGCGAGGGTAGAATCTGGAGGGAGGCAGTGTGACCTTCCACACGTTACACTCTCCCGGTGACAATCTGCGCTGCCAGGCTGGCTGCCGGCTGGCTGCACATGCGTCGGAGGAAAGCATGTGACAGTCTCCGGCCTCCCGGACCAACAGTAGGGGGGAGTGCGCAACAACCAGGAAGGGGGTTGGGAATTGGCATAACGACTAACAGTGGGATGGGAGAAAAATCGGAAAAAGGAGGGGGGAAAAAGATAATAAAAAAATAAAATAATAATAAAAGTTAACTGTTAAGGCAGAGGGACTGGACAACAGGGTGACATTCACAGGTGTGCAGACTTGAGCATGCGAGGTAAAACATGCACTGGAGCCCGAAAAGGAGCCGCGCCCACAGGAAACAGAGATGGAGGGTGTGACAAAAATAATCGTTAGATTAGTCGACTAATCGAAAAAATAATCGACAGATTAGTCGACTACCAAAATAATCGTTAGTTGCAGCCCTACCCGAGAGGATCGGATTCATTGCCAACCACCAGAACAGCGTGGAATATATATTTCCAGTACCCAGCGTTGGATCAATAAACGCGATCGATATTTGGAATGCCGATCAGGAATTGGAATAATCTTTTTGGAGAACATCTGATCTGAGGTAAGGAATCTATTTTACCAGTCTTAGGATAATCAGAGCTTTTTTCACAGAGATATCAACGTGTGCCCCATGTGTATGTGTGCGTGTGTGTGTGTGTGTGTGTGTGTGTGTGTGTGTGCGCGCTGATCAGGAAATGAGATAATCGATTTTTCAGCTCGCTTCTATAGCGTGCATAAGTACACATATACTATCGATAATCTAGCGTTTATTTGAAAACGATTAATAAATAAGCCGAAAAATTACAAAACATTTTTGTGTATTCCAGAATATTCCAGTAAAGGGCGATTATCACAGAATCTTTATATTTTCCTGAAACTTTCAAAAGACGAGCGTTTTTCAAAATGGTATAAAACGGAAATGAACGATTAAAAAACAATCCGTTTCGACAATGTTGACTGCAAACAAGTCATTGATAAGCGACGGCCAGATTAGACACATAGCCATAATTTAAGACATAGTTTATGCGTTTGCAAATATGAGAGCTCTATCATTGAAGTGGGTGTTGGCATTCAAGGGGGGTAAGGCGCACCGCATGGCTGGCACTGAGTGTGTTAATGTATTTAATTATCACTAGCCTACATTGGTACAACATATAGCAAGTATACATATAATATAATTACCTACTTGTCTCTCAACCCTTTCAGAGATGAGACTTTACTTCACAATGTTGCTCAATATGTGTACTGGGGAAAGTGTACGTGACCATAACAAAGGAAGTTTGGTTTTGTTCCAGAGGCCATTCAACTGGTGGATGGCCACAGTACAAGGAATGGTCAGTTCACTAATATGCACCTTTTGACCCCTTGATTTAAATTTCTTTTACGAAAGTGCACTTTTTTTGTACTGACGTAAGTTATTTATTAGACTTGACAGATCAACAATATAAGGATCCTGTCATATCTCTTGTGCTTTAATAGTGTCATGTATGTCTCTTGTCCCCTGTTTTGTCTTGGATGTGTATACAGTAAGTGCAGTACAGGAGCAAAATTCACTTTCCAACATTCTTGATGTGTGCCTTGAAATTAGGTCATAGGTCAATGTAACTGAGGGGTACAATTCCCTGACTGTATTGTTAAGTATGGTATTAAACCACTACCTCTTGTACTTTAACTTCTGGCCATCCAGTACATGATATAGATATGATGAACGCTTTCCCACCTGATGAAACGAAGTCCACACAAATGTACAAATCGAATATTTAATATAGCAAAAGGTATATACAATGTTCACTTGTTTACACTTATGATTTGAAATGCACTTGTATGGCAAATGAGTATTCGTAGGTAAATCAACATTGAATGTCCAATCTCTGGTTACGCAGGGAGTAAGTATACAACCTGGATATTTAGGAAACTATAGCGATGGTACTTAAATGATTATAGCTGGATACACTAAGGGGGGGGGGGGGGGGTCCCGCTGGTTGTAAGACAGTAGGAGGGGGGGGTTAGAGAAGCCGCTGGCGGTATCCCATCTGGCCGACGATTTCTTGGGAGAATTCAAAGTCTTGAACACGGTGCCCACAGAACCTCGGTCCGCAGACGAATACAGCTGGACCCTCTGGTGGACGGTAGCTGCCGGTCCACAACGGAGAGACGTGAGGCGACCTCACTGGTGTAGAGCGCCGTCTCACCTGGAGTCCTCTCCGGGGGGTAGTTCCAACACTCCGCAGTGTTGGCCGTTATCCATGGAATAATCAAAGCACCCAAAGCATAATCCAAGCCGTGGAAGGCTCGCCGTCGTCCGGGTAGAGTAATCCAATATACAGGTCCAGTCGCCCTGGCCCGGAGCTCCTCGGATGCAAGCACCACTAGTGGTCTGCCCAGCCTGGTTAAGCGTCCAGATAACGTCAGGAACGATGGGGGTACTGATAACTTTATAACTCTAACCGAACGATGCACCATACATAAATAGACTATTATTAGCTTAATAGAATACGTCCAACTCGACGGTATAGTGCCAAACTATGACTATTCAACTATTAATCCACACGATATCTCAATGCCTATTCTGAGGCCAAGTAGGCCTTACTGCACCACACGTGCGTCGTGGGTGAGGCTTCGCGTCTGTTACTCGGTTGGAGGGTAAAGAACTGGACTAAAAGGAAGTTCTACTTTACTTGCGCCATATATATATGCGCTGTGAACAAATAGTACCATTCGTATTTCGCCAGACGTATTCCTACGCTGGTACCGGGCTTGCCTCGGCATGTTGGGCGGCACGATTGAACTTGAACCTAGGGGTATGGCTGCTGGCGCCAGGTTCTCGTCCAATGGTAGAATGAAACTATTATGGGCTGTTTAGTAGACTAAAGGGATATTCAGTGCATATTGTACAAGGAATATACAGGGGATATCAAACGATATACAAATACTATTTAAATATATATATATATAAATAAATATATATATTCGGTTTAATCTGATCCTTCACAACAGTCAAGAAAATAAAAGGTCAAACTGAAAATATTAAACTTAGTCTAAATAAAACCAACGTTTTTATTCAATAAAATAAAGTTTAATATTTTCAGTTTGACCTTTTATTTTCTTGACCTATGACCTAATTTCAAATCACAAATCAAGAATGTTGGAAAGTGAATGTTGCTGGTGTGTCTCCCTTCTATTTATCTATCCATCTTCTATTTAAAGATTTAACACTTTTAATTTTATCTAATTATACAGTACTCATCACATTTGTCCTTCAAATTATTGCACCCAGACCGTTTTCTTTTGACCTACTATGCAACTGTGGTAACCTGGGCTTTGAATTCTAACAAGCCAAGTGGTTTGAACAGTCTGTGTGAGTGGGGGGGGGGGGGGGGGCATGTGTCAGAGACAGTGTGTTTCAATGATGAGTATATTGCACCATTCAATGCAAACCAGGGCAAGAAAAGTGTCAAATACAACACTTGAAACAGGGCAGAGTACTAAACGATCCATGGAAAAATGGAAAAAAAATTAATCTGTAATAATATTTTCTCCACACCATGCTTGTGGAGAAAACTTTTCTTCGATTCCTGATTTTCTTCTTTAGCTTGTCATGCTTTTACATACCTCCGGCGTCAGGGTCTGCCAGTTGTTTGTAAGGGTTGAACTTGGGCTTGGGCGCGACCATGGGGGCAAACTTCTTGGGCGCCTGCTGCTGGGAGATGGAGATGCTGGCGGTTCCAGGGGCTGGCGTGGTTTCCATCCTGGCAGCCACCTGTCCTGTCTGCTCAACGTCGCTGTTCCACATCGTTCTGACGAGGGGGAAAAGAAGAGGGAAAACAACGTAAGCCGAGTAAGTCAGAATCAAGGCATTCAACTGTAGTGCTGGGTATCGTCACAGATTATTACCGGTTTCGATTTCGATTTAATTTGATTGAATTCGATATGGATTCAGTCGGGCTCGACGGCGCTGGTTTCAGAAGGCCGGCACCTGTTGTTGTTGTTGTAAAAAGTTATTTGTCATTAAGGTCAACTGAGCTTCCGTAGTAGTTCAGCAGAAACTCAGCGCAAGGCAAACTAGAGAGACATCTGCAGGACGGGAGGCGCACTAGAAAAAAAAGGCATATATTAAAAGATTGATCTCTGGATTTTAAGAATCAATTTAATTCTATTGAAATTAAACAATTGTATACTGGTTTTATTTTATTTTCCAGTCCTTATATCCACTTCCTTATATTCAATGGTAGTTGATGTCACAATCAAACACTTAAATGGTCTTAAGACATGTTCAGGTTGAATGGTTTTAAGACAGGTTGAATGGTCTTAAGACAGGTTGAATGGTCTTAAGACAGGTTGAATGGTCTTAAGACAGGTTGAATGGTCTTAAGACATGTTCAGGTTGAATGGTCTTAAGACAGGTTGAATGGTCTTAAGACATGTTCAGGTTGAATGGTCTTAAGACAGGTTGAATGGTCTTAAGATATGTTCAGGTTGAATGGTCTTGAGACAGGTTGAATGGTCTTAAGACATGTTCAGGTTGAATGGTCTTAAGACATCTCACACATGTCAATGGCTTGTTTGATTTCCTTCATGAAACTAGACAACTTGAGTTCTTATAGTAGTAAGAATCTGGGTGCTTTTCAGCACCTTCTGATGATTTAAGAAGGGATGGTGCCGGACCGGTGGGACTTTTTCTACAAAAAGTGATTCTCAATCCTAAACTTTCAATACTGCAAACCAATCTGATGTATTATTTTTACTGAAGAGTAACATTATAGACTACGACCACTACTTTGGAGTCATTGGAGAAAAAATTACTGAGGTATATAATTTTTTTTTATTTATTTTTTTAGAAATGCCTAAATGTGGGGCGGTCAGGTGGCATAGCGGAGATTGCGTTCGTCACCAACACCGGAGACGCTGTATTCGCCTGTTCAAATTCAGCTCACAGCTCCGGCGTTGTCACCAGCTTGGCTGGCCGTTCACACTAATACAATTGGCTGTATTAGAGGGTGGGAAAGCTGGCGGGGTGGGTCCGGGTCGTTGTAAACAGCGACTCCTACAGTTCGGTCGGGGCGCCTGCTCAGCGCGGATAGGATCTAAGGGGGGTAGTGTGATCCTTCCACACGTTACACCCTCTCAGTGAGAGTCCGCGCTGCCAGGTGAAAATAAGCGGTTGATTGGCTAGACGTGTGTCGGAGGAAGCACGTGATAGCCTCCACTCTCCCAGACCGACTGTGGGGGGTAAGTGCGCAGCGACCAGGAAGGGGATTGGGAATTGGCATAACGACAACATTGGGATGGGAGAAAATCGGAGGAAAAAAGGAGGGGGAAAAAGATAAAAAAATAAGCGCACGAGGCGATTTCTTGATTCAGAACAATTTGATCATGGATGAACAAAACATTCAATGCGAATGGTTGATTTGATTTGACTTTTTAAGAACATTGTTAAAAAATTGGCTGTTTTCAAGAAATTCCAGGCCTTGAATTTCTTTTGTAAAAAATCAAGCACTTTAAACACTCAAGGACCTTGTGCGAACCCTGAATACCCATCCTGAGTGCACACAGGCCAGAGTTAGGACCCACCCGCCACAGGAGCAAAGCCTACTTCAAACAGACCCCCACCCACCCATTCATATCCACATCAAGCATCCCACTGATGACCAGTAGAGGGATACATATAGGACTGGGTACTGAGCATGGAACAAGTGACATATCTCAAACCCTGCCTTCTCAATCCCCCTATCAGTAGGGTTTGAGATCAGTCCATTGAGCAAACGGTCTACAGTAACAAGTAAGTTCAGGGAGACAATAGTATCCAGTCAAGTGACATTTTGCTCAATAATAATAATAATGGCTTGGATTTATATAGCGCTCTTCATGACACCCAGAGCGCTTCACAGAGTCCATTATTCGTTCATACACAGTCATACCGGTGGTGGTAAGCTACAATTGCAGCCAACGCTGCCCTGAGGCAGACTCACGGAAGCGTGGCGAATAATCATCGCCTACGGCCCCTCCGACCACCACCAACATTCATTCACATGCATACACATTCATACGAGGCAAGTAGGTTAAGTGTCTTGCCCAAGGACACAACGGCGATGGGATGGACATGGGCTTGAGCGGGATTCGAACCACCAACCCTTCGATCATTGGACGACCCGATCTACCCCTGAGCCAAAGCCGCCCCACAATAAACAAGGTTCTCCTGAGCCACAAGATTAAGATTATGATGCAACTAGGCATTCGTAGATTATGATGAGTGACACATAATTGATGTGATTCCATGATGCATTAAAGTTAAGGGTCATGCAAATTACATTTAAAAGTAATGCATGTCTTGTGTAACTTTTTGGCTCAAAATTTAAAGAAATCTCAAATGTGCGTACAGTACGTGAAGCAAAAAGACACAGAAAAGTTCATATAAATAAACGGGGGAAAAACTAAAATTTAAAATAATTGAAAGACTATCATTTAATTTAAATAATTTAAAAAGACTTTCAGACTGAAAAGAATCATAAGAGTAACCAGCAGTGACTTCCATAATACAGCCCATAACAAGTAGCCTATTCATATCATTATCACAACTGGGAAGAAAATTATATAAAAGAAAATAAAAAGGATATGAATGAAGTGAAGATGGAAGTCACAGCACCAAGTGTTCCAGTGGTCTTTGAAGTGTTTAATGTCCGCTGCTAAAGAACAGAAGATCAAGGTCCAACACTACACTTACTCCATGGGAATTCTATCTCATGCCTTGAAGTTCCCATTGTGTGCATGTGACTATCTGTCTGTATGTGCCATGCCTGCGTACATTTGTGCATACATAATGTGTGTGTGTGTGTGTGTGTGTGTGTGTGTGTGTGTGTGTGTGTGTGTGTGTGTGTGTGTGTGTGTGTGTGTGTGTGTACGTACTTGTTTGCCCCTAATAGAGTTATGGTGAAAAAAACTCGCAAAGTAAAACAACTGGCAAAGGCTGAGGCCACAAACATCCAGTGTTTCACCATCACATTCTGAAATCACTTGAAATATTTGAACTATTTATATGTCACGCTTTCCCCCTCTTCCTCCTCTTTGTCTGCGTTTGTTGCTGTGCGTTCTGATGTTTCTGTGTTTATTATCCTCCTCTCTTGACTGATAGCTGGCTTTTTCAGCGTCTTTCTTCGGAGCGCGCGGCGGGATAAAAAAAGCCCACGCACACAATCATCTTTTAATATCTGTTTAAAATCCCTGCTCCTGCTGCCGTCGCTGAATGGTTCCTACGGCAGACGTTCCACTGTTCTTAATGCTACAATTGAGACGTCGGTGTGTCTCACACCCACCTGTCCTTTCAATGGGGGGGGGGACATCTTCCATTTCTCATGTTCAAATGAGAAAAGAAAAAAAGAAAAAAAATATCAAACTGCAGAGAAATCATCTTACGTCTGAATGAGACTCGCTAACAATATGTTTTGAACACGACCCGCTCCTGCACCTGTTTGCACTGTGTCACATTGGCAAATAATGAATGATACAGTATCGCGTACTGTATTCATCATCACTGTGTGCGTTTCTACACAGGGCCTCGGCCGGCGCGGTGACGCAACTCAACGGGCTCGTTCTGCCATCGATGAGATCACCTCACCGTGAGAGAGGGGTGACAGCGGAGCAGTGGCTGCTCTCTGGGCGTAGAGACCTGAGGGACGCGCTACTATACGACAATAGACTATTAGCGTATAACCTATATGTGAAGAATATAAATTGCCTCACCAACAAAAAACTATCAAATCGGAAAATCTCAAAATAATCTCACCACCTCTGACTTGTTTTAATCTTAATCCGAATCATAAGTGGCGAGATGGATCCGTGAATTAATGACCTCTCAGTCTCAGTGAATCCAGGCCCTGGGGTCACAGAGAGCCACTGTGTCCTGGCTTGATGCTCCAGACTTAAATAGGCCTGTGTTGTGTGTTTTGCTCCTGTTTCCAAACATCCCCATCCTTTGCCCTTTGTGATACACTAAAGAGGATCATCTAAATGAATACAATGATGACCTCTGACATTATAGACGTATAATAGGAAGACTGGATTAAGGAGGATCAAGAGACTGCTGTGTGTGCACGTGTGTGTGTACTGTGTGTGTGTGTGTGTGCATGCCTGTGTGCATGCAAGCGTGAGTGTATGTGTATGTGTGTTGCGTGTGTGTGCATGCATGCATGCATGCGTGCGTGTGTGTATGTGTGTGTGTATGTGTGTGTGTGTACAGTGTACACAGAATGCCAATGAAGGCAGAGACTTGCAGCATTACTTGGCTCTTCAGTGCTGTATCTTTATTATATCAACAAGCAAAGGTCATAATCTGTCGTACAAAGGCCATATTCATAAGTGGCTGGAGTTATTTATTTAAGGATTCACACTGCTAACAAATTATTTATTTATCATCAAATGCTACTACTACTAATACTACTACTAATAATAATAATAATAATAATAATAATAATAATAATGATAATAATAACAGTAATATACATACTAATAATGATAATAATAATAATAATAATAATAATAATAATAATAATAATAATAATCATAATGTAATCATAGTAATAATAATGATAATAATAATAGTAATAATATAATCATAGTAAAATGGTCATTACAAAGTGCTTTAACACATTGGCGGCCATTTGGATGCGTCTAAAATCACTGTAGACGGCCAGCATATGTAAACAGACTTGCACAGTCCGTGGGGCTGTTTGTAGAGCTAAATCTATACTTTATAGTATTGCTATCTGTCCATTCTCATTGTCAATTGAGACCATAAACCGTCCCTTCAAAATGGCTTAAAGAAATAATCATCAATACGTTCTCATTTTATAGCGTCTTGAATATAAGCGTTATACGGGATTTGGTCTAGTATATTTCCTGGAAGGCTGGATACAGGGCTAATAGCTACTAACGTTATATCCAATGGCATTTCGGTTATACAGAACCTACAGTTAAAACTCAAACTGCATATGCTCGGTACGATCCTCAAGCATGAATGCATGAAAGGGGGGGGGGGGGGGGGGGCGGGGGACGTCGTTTCTGATTATTGATTACCAATAACCGTGTTCGTCTCAGTAGCCACATATGCTAATCGGCTGGTTGAGTATCATAACAAGCCCTGATCAGCATGTAATTTACGTGAAAAAGATCTTACGATGAGCCGGTTGGATCCCCCAGACCATTTCCCAGTTATCGATCGCCATCTGGTAGATCGATATGTCCATTGGCTGATGATATATTCCCTTACTGCATAGTGAAATCCGCGATCCAAAACGTATTCCGTGCAACAGGCTATAGGGATCGCTTCAGGTGAGTAGAAAACTACATTGGAAATCCAGAAAAAAAAAGACAACTTCTGCCACAGGGAACACTGCATTATCGATACAGCGCCCCTAAGAGGATCTGGCCGGTAATGCACTTTTTCGAATTAAAAGAGTAGGGTACATCTGCAGTGCAGCTCGGCGACCTTGAATAGGTTATTAAAATGGAATAAAAGCCAAAACAACCTTGCCACGGAGATATCCGTGGTTGGTCCCTTAAGCATGGATTCGAAACACGGATATATACGTGGCCCGTCCCGAATGTGTTAAAAGGCACAAGATAAAATAAAAAATAAAAAGAGAACAAATATACAGGCTTGGATGCAAAGAGCATTTCCCGTGAGCCACCACTAGGGGCAGAATGGCTAACCGTGAGTGAGTGAGTGAGTGAGTGAGTGAGTGAGTGAGTGAGTGAGTGAGTGAGTGAGTGAGTGAGTGAGTGAGTGAGTGAGTGAGTGAGGTTCCAGAGTACAGGGCCAAGACGGCGTCACAACCAGCCTGAACAGAGGGAAATGACAACAACGAAAAACCCTGTCTGGCAAACTCACCGTATAGACTGACTAGGTTCAGTGAATACAAGACGTACCATCAGGGAAATAAGATGAATGGACAGCCTTCTGTATAGAGAATCTCTTGACACCAAAAGAATGTGAGAATGACAAGAGAAAGAAAGGGGTGAGCAGGGGTGTTTCTTTTCCAGGAGACAAGACACGAGAGAGTCTCTTGCGTCTCTCCTGACCCAGCAGGCGTGCGTCTGCTCGGGGAGGGAATATGGATCTGAAAACCAAGAGGCCATACTAACAGCTTCTGACAATTTGTCAGATCACAATACGGCATCACCCCCTGACGTCTGAGGGCATATGTCACGGCGAACGAGCCGCAGGGGCCTGATCCCGGAGTGCGCGCGGGGCGGGGGGGGGGGGGGGGGGGGGTGGCGCGACGACACTGTAAACAAGACAGCCGACGCCGAGGGTAGCGTGAGTCGGAGACGTGTCCGAATGAAATGGATGTGTGCTGGAAAAGGCTATCCTTTTTTTTTTTTTATAGGGATGCTGATTTTCAGGTGCCATGATCAGGAACAAGTCAGGCGAACTTAAATGGTCTCTTTGCTATTATTTTTATGTACTGCAATGCACACTACCTTATGGATTACAATGAACACAATAGGACTCAAAGTCCCATTTTACATTACAGTAGATATAAGAATACTGTTTTTGGAGGGGCATTGATCAGTGTTATCCTCATGGATGAATAATGCATTGCCAAATTACACTTATTTACACACAGCCTCCATGATAATGTAATTTATGACATCACACCTGCACCAGTCTTAGCTACTGTGTTAGTGTGTTAATTATTGTTGTGATAATAATTATATGGACCACCAATGAGGTTAATTAGATAAGTATCATTAAACCATGAATTAATGTGTTTTTTTCTTCACTGAGGCTGTAATTTGTAAATTTTTACACTACAGTACATCATTGGAATGGAATTTGGAACCTACAGTATGGAACCGTTCTGTGACTAGCTGGTCCTTAAGGTCCAGTTTGCTTGGAACAGGGTAAATCTGCATTTTGCTATTAAATGGTAAATGGCTCCAACAGTCAATAAAGCTCGAGATTTGGTAAATTTAGTGTCCAAAAATTCAGAAAACATTCAGCTTGTTAAGATCCAATATTTACCTTGATTTCAATGGTATAGAAATAAGTATATCCACATTCAGCCAAAACCTCTACATGGGGGGTACAGTAAGCCCGCCAATGTGCTGTGTGTACAGTACCTAACGTTACACATTACAGGAAGTGAGAAGGACTTGGTTAGGCCATGGTTAGACTAGTGTATTCCTGGCGTTTTTTTTATACGTTTTTGACGACGTTTGATGTCCCTATTACACAGAAATGCGTTTTTTGGCGTTTTTTTGTGGATACGGCTGAAACGCAAAATTGTGTTTGCGTTTGGAGATACGCAAAAAAAACGAATCGACAACAGCGTGTAGTCAGCACGCTAGCCGTTGTTGCGAAAACGCCCATGCGCAGTAGATACCATCGCGTGCCCTTCCGGTGACAACAGTGTGTGTGTGTGTGTGTTTGTGTTTGGGGCATAGCTCCGTGTCTCAAAGGTCTCCGTCTAAAAGCCACGCGTAGGAGGTGTTTCAATGTCATGACAACCCAATTAATTTGATTGGGTGATCATCATGATGCAGGGGGCGGGGTGCCGCACATGAACAGACATACACCAGCCTGTCTGTGAGCAGCCTATTCACTGTGATGTCTCAGGAAAGGGAGGGGGTTGGGTAGCATTAGCGGACTTCCTGCACACAAAGTCAGTATACAGCGACCACAATTCAAGATTC
Source organism: Notolepis coatsorum (assembly GCF_963971535.1). NCBI lineage: Eukaryota > Metazoa > Chordata > Actinopteri > Aulopiformes > Paralepididae > Notolepis > Notolepis coatsorum. The sequence continues at coordinate 172,525,961 of NC_140166.1, read as the reverse complement.
CAGATATTTATGTCATATGCACAGTTAAACAGACAGTTACACCGTACAATGAAAATCTTACTTTGCTAGTCCACCCTTCACACAAAATCACTAAATATAGACTTAAACTACAATTAAAATATTAAGAAAATGTTTAACGCTAAAATACATTTTGTTTTAAAAGATAAATAAAGTAGAAGAATAATTACAGTTCACAGTGTAGTGGTAGAGAGGATATAAAGTGCACTATGCAGAGGATATAAAGTGCACAGAAGCTCTCACACACTACATCATTTGCCACAAGCGTTTTTGAGTTTATCAGATCAGGGTTTAGGGCAGCTTCCCATCACTCGCCTGGGTCATTATTGTGGCACTCGCGGCCATCGCCGCTGTCCATCCTCCACCTGGATGCATCGACTGGGCAGGTCGGACATGCATTTGCAACGACGAGGAATACATTTCTCTGTTTATGTTGCATAACAGAAGAAAAAAAACATCCTCAAGGTGGCGGCCTCTGGGTTCTACCCCACCCTAATCGGAGAAACTCGAAAACACTTGTGGTAAATTATGTAGTGTGTGAGAGCTCCGAGCGCTGCATACTGACTGCGTTTTTGCAGGAAGTTAAAGACTCTAAACGGGGAGCAGGATTAACCGGATATATTTGTTTATTTTTATTCCCAATATCAGTTTACTGAAGGACTGTATAAATCCCATGTCATGGGGTCAATGACGAGAGCACTGAACCAGAACAGAAACAAATTACATGCTTTTTGTTTGTTTGTAGGCTTTAGCTCAGTCCTCCCAGAACCCTCTCACGGTACTAAACTATATTATGCACTCATTTATTTTTCTCTCTATGCTTTGATGTGAATCCTGCCACAGATGGAAGGTGCTTCCCACACACACACTCAGGAGGCACAAACAAAGACAAACAAATACCTTGACAACAATACACACTAGGGATGGGCATGAGTAATCGATTACTCGCCGTTTCAACTGAACCCAAGTGGTTTTTGAGGGTGCTTGATTTCTATTATAATCCATTTTTATTATTAAGGTTTCCACCAAACTTGCTTGTCTGTGCCACTGAAACAGAAATCTCACTCTGAAATCCAGCGAAAAAGTTTGTTGCGTTGAGCTACAGCTAGCTTAGCGTTATCTAAAAGATACAAACAGCGGTTCATGTTTGTGCATTGAAAAATGTTGCCAAGAACATAGGGCTGGGCGATAAAACGATAACTATCATGATATATTTTAATAATAAATATAATATCGATAATATAAAAAAATATATTTAAATTTTTCTTTTTTTGTATTATGACCTGCAACAGGGCAGCTTTAAAACCAGAGACAGTGGACAGACTTGTCTTTCTTGCCTGCAACTTAAAGTAATGGCTTTGCTTGTCCAAATGACAATACTGACCAAATTGAGATTTCTTTTTCTCTTGTCCATTTATTTTGTTCGCTTTCTAATTTAAAAGAAACCGTCTGTACACAGTAGGCTATGTGTGCTAGCAGAGCTAGTCTCCAGTCGCGAGTAACGGTGCATGTCTGGTTTGTCCACCAAAAAAGCGCCAAAATATAGAATAGAAACTAGCAGAGCCAGAACTGTTCAACTCCCCTGGAGCCACAGCCACTTGTTTTGGTACTTTCGCTTTCAATTACAGCTGCAGCCTGAGAACTGGAGTGTGAGGGGCTGTAACACTAAAGATGGCGGCAACGACAAAGAATTGCTGCAAAATAAACATACATTTGTTTTGTTTTTTTATATCCACTTTTTCTACTATTTTTCAAAAAAAAATCTCCCATCCCAATTACCCGCTGTGCCAATTATCCCCTCCCGTCTTGAACGTTGCTCGCATATGCCCCCCACTGGCCGGTTGTAGGGAGGATAGAAGCCTTGCATCACGTGTTCCCTCCGATACACAAGGAGGCAGCCTGTCACATCTTTTCACCTGCCAGCGCGGACTCTCATTGGCAAGGTGTAACGTGTGGGAGGCCATTTCCTGTCTCTGCTGTGCAGGCGTCCCCAACCGACCTGTAGGAGTCGCTGTCCACAACGTCCAGATTACCACCCATCGACTTCCACCCGCTAACCCTGCCAATTGAGTTAGTATGACGACTGGCCCAAGCCGGAGGCAACGCCGACAGCCGGAGTCGCTCCCGGTGTCTCTTGCATTGGTGATGAGCGCAATGTCAGCGACTTTGGGTCCTTGAAAAGCGCTATACAAAATAAATGAATTATTAATGTCCGCTGCGCCACCCAGCCGGCCTTTAAATAATAATTTTTAAAACAAATATTTTTTTTAAATACTAATAAAAATATCGATATGAAACATTTTATTTAATTTATTGTGATACCATTTTTGGCCATATCGCCCAGCCCTACAAGAACATGTTGCCCACTTCGCGTAGCATTCATACTATTGATACAGACATGCCGTTCCATGAGCGGAGAGACATGCTGCAGACAGAGTGGAGGTAATGTAATTATTACAAATGGTAACCGACAATAAGCATTAAGCATCAGGTGCGCATTGTTATGTCCGCAGAGACATAATCAAATTGGTAGCATCTGTGTGTGTGTGCGTGTGCGTGTGCTTGTGCGTGTGTGTGTGTGTGTGACTCCGCGCAATATCTCGTTATTGCTGCTGCCATTCGCTTTAAGATGCGTTCTAAATATAGATTTCCCTAAACAAGTAAGCGCTACTCGAGTAATGCATGCAAGTCCTCGATCTGGGAAAACTTTACTTGTGCCCATCCCTAACACACACAACCACATCCCGGTGTGGTGATGTATAAGGCACACATTGCGACCCAAATTTTTTTTAAAAGGTTGCGTCTTCACCGAACACCCGCGTGAACGGTGGTAATTGTGGTTGCTGTGGGCAGCCGCACGGATGACTCACACAGAGCTGACAGCATGTTTCACAGTTGTGTTTATGAGAGGAGGGCAGTCGGGCCATCTTCTCACAGCTGTTCCACTCCGCCTTTACAGCTGTCATTGAGGAACCGCTGTAGGTGTTTCTGCTGCATTAATCTTTCATACCCACCGAGGAAAACCCATCGAACAAAGCCATCCAAAGTGGGGCACAGAGAGAATTGGATTGTAACAAACACTGGCAAGGTTCAGAGGTTTTTTTCTGTGGGGGGGGGGGCAACTAAAATGCTTTCTAGTAAATTGAGATCCAGTCACATATGGAGAGAACTTGACAGAAAGCGGTAGAACTCTGCGGCAGCTCCTGGTCTTCAAGGCCCTCCTGCCGTGACCGCTGTGCAATGGCTTCTACACCTGCTTTCCCTGCTTCTCCCTATTTCTCCCTGCTTCCTCCTGCTTCTCCCCATTTCCTCCTGCTTCTCTCTGCTTCCTCCTGCTTCTCCACATTTCCTCCTGCTTCTCTCGGTTTATCTCTGCTTCTCCCTGTTTCCTCCTGCTTCCTCCTGCTTCTCTCGGTTTATCTCTGCTTCTCCCCGTTTCCTCCTGCTTCTCCCCATTTCCTCCTGCTTCCTCCTGCTTCTCTCGGTTTATCTCTGCTTCTCCCTGCTTCTCCCCGTTTCTCCCTGCTTCTCCCCATTTCCTCCTGCTTCTCCCCGTTTCCTCCTGCTTCTCTCGGTTTATCTCTGCTTCTCCCTGTTTCCTCCTGCTTCTCCCCGTTTTCCTCCTGTTTCTCCCAGTTTCCTCCTGTTTCTCCCTGCTTCTCCCTGTTTCTCCGTTTCTCCCTGTTTCTCCCTGCTTCTCCCTGTTTCTCCCTGTTTCTCCCTGTTTCTCCGTTTCTCCCCGTTTCTCCCCGTTTCTCCCTGCTTCTCTGTTTCTCCCTGCTTCTCCCTGCTTCTCCCTGCTTCTCCATTTTTCCCTGCTTCTCCCTCATTTCCCTCCTTTCTCTGCTTCTCCCTCATTTCCCTGCTTCTCCCTCCTTTCCCTGCTTCTCAGTTTCTCCCTGCTTCTTCCTCCTTTCCCTGTTTCTCCCCGTTTCTCGCCCCTTTCTCTGCTCCTCCCTCCTTTCCCTGCTTCGCACTCCTTTCCCTGCATCTCCCTGCTTCTCCCTCATCTCCCTGCTTCTCGCTGCTTCTCCCTGCTTCTCTCTACTTCTGTTTCTCCCTGCTTTCCCCGCTTCTCCCTCCTCCTCCTCCTCCTCCTCGACTCGCAACAAGCATACTGTAGACGACATCCACAAAGAGATCAATACGAAACTAGTTCTGATTACAGAACACAACTCTCAAGACTCCCCACGGGATCAGCCCACTCTCTGTGCCGGTCTACAGTAAGTGTTGAGTCCCGAGCTTCGCATGAGTTTCTGAGGCTCAAAGTGAATAACGGATCAGTGGCGTGTTGTACTGGGAAGCTAGTTTATCCACGGTTAGGAAAATCATACGCTAGTTTGAAATGTCTGCCATTTCCTTGGGCCCGTGAGGAATACCTGGAGCTTTGTTGTTTGTGCAATCATGAGCCCAGCCGCAGAAGGAAGCAATGTAATGCCACAGTACTTGTGCGAGGAATTTCACAAATGTAGTGGTTAGCCTGACTGACGGAAGGTCAAGAGCTCAAGCCAATTGTTTTGGTAGATTGGAGTGGATTCCTTTTTCCCACCCCTTTGTGACAGATCGGGACACCAAGCTCACGTCCATATCACCTCTTTGCTCCGCTGCTACAAATATCATCTAAGCCACAACCTAACTAATAATAAACACGTAGTGGAAGTAACCAAATTTTGATTGAAGTTCTGTACTTGAGAAGTTTCATGGTAGGTTTCACTTTGTTTGAGGATTAACTTTACAGGGAGCATTATACTTACTACACTATATCTCAAAGAAAATGTGCCTACTTTTTACATGATTACATTATATTCAACACCTCCAATTACTAGTCGCTTAGCAAAGGTCTTGCATAAACATACAAAATACCTACCGGTACATGCCTGATGCCGACTTCTGACTGCACACAACATAAGAGGAAAGCACAGCAGATGTACCTGGACTGATCTCTTTACCTAGCAGTAGTTCTAAACCTGTTGTAAATTTAGGGGCATTCCTTCGGGTGACGTCACAGAGAGGAGAGCAGACCTCTAGCGCAGCGGTTCTAAAACTACGGGTTGCGACCCAAAGTGGGGTCGTGGGTATTTTTTTTAAATATTTTTTTGAATGTTCTGGCAACATATTTTGACTAAATATGCCTTGTTTTATAAATGTGTATTGATAACAGTGCTGTAATAAAATTGTCTAATAAATATGCATGATCAAGTTCAACAACGTGTGCTTTTATTTTGATATTCCTTAATTCCATGAAACATTAAGTGTGGGGTCCCCAAAAAAAATCCTAAATAAAATGGGGTTGTGGTATGAAAAAGTTTGAGAACCCCTGCTCTAGTGAACTGCAGACATTATTAAACTATTTTCAACTGTAGTAGGAACAACTCGAGGAAAGTTGAAGAACTGGTTGAGGAAATAGTGTCTGCAGTTCACTAGAGGTCTGCTCTCCTCTCGGTGACGTCACCCAGAGGAATTTTTCAGGGTGACGATGTGACTGAGGTCTCGACACACAGAACACGTTGGTGTCCCTTTAAAGTCCAAGACACAAGGACATACGTTGATTAAAAACCAAACCTGGCATGAGAATGTGGCTTGCAACACAGACATTGTGAAAACAGGCAAAAACTGATGGTTTTTAAAGAAAGGCAATAAAGACAATCATTTGTTTTATCTAATAAGATAACGTTTTCAGTCTGTTCACCTCATTCCAATCCTTTTTATTGCAGTAAAATGGGATTGTCAAGCAAAACAAAACAAAAAGTATTGTATCGCAAGAGGAAGTATGACAATATATCGCAGTATTGATCTTTTGTCCCACCCCTAAGGTTGACTTAAGGTACATTATCCTTGTTTTTCTTTTTTACATATTTATATATATTTTTTACTTTTCTTTGTTGAACAAATATAAAATAGCCATACAATAACACTTAATAAACAACAACAACAAAAATACTAATAAAGACTAAATAAAAAGGGGGGAGGGGCAAACAGCTGCACCAACCAGAGGCCTGGCACTCAGACTACAACAATATATACACACACAGTACTTCAAATAAACATGACTTATTAAATGGTAAATGGACTACATTTATATAGCATGTTTATCCAAAGCACTTTACAGCTTATGCCACACATTCACACATTCACTACACATTCACACACAGACGGCAGAGGCAACCCATGCGAGGTGCCAACCTGCTCATCGGGAGCAGTTAAGAGGTCAAATGGGGTTAAGTTGCTCAAGGTCACTTCGACACGCTGCTGGGAGGAGCTGGAATCTAACCGGGAACCTTCAGATTACCAGACAACCGCTCGACCTCCTGAGCCACTGTTGCACCTTACATCCAGAGTTACATTTGGGAAGGTAGGGGGTAAAGTGTGTCCCTAATGTATCTGAAATCGTCTATTGTACGGTATGTTTATGTGTAGTAACATCTGTGTCCGCTTACATGTTTTTTTTTTTATCCACTTGTTATTTTTCTGTGTTTTTCCTCCCATCCCAATTTTTTTGTCGTTATGCCAATTCCCCCCTCCCCTTCCTGGTCGTTGCTCACATGTGCCCCCCACTGGTCGGTCTAGGGAGCCCTGAAGTCTATCAGATGCTTCCTACGATGCATAGGAGACAGCCAGCAACATCTTTTCACCTGCCAGCGCGGACTGTCATTGGTGAGGTGTAACGTGTGGGAGGTCACACTACCCTCACCATCTCCCTCCCTCGCTGTGCAGGCGCCCTGACAGACCTGTAGGAGTCGCTGTTTACAACGACCAGAATACCACCCCACCGGCTTCCCTCCCGCTGACTCTGCCAATTGAGCCAGTATGACGGCCGGCCAAGCCGGAGGCAACGCTGACAGCCGGATTCGATACCAGTGTCTCTCGCGTTGGTGACGAGCGCTTAGTCCGCTGCGCCACCCAGCCGCCTGCTTACATGTATTCTTGTAATACATCTGTATGGTTTGTTTATGTTCCTCCTCTGTTTGTAAGCTGTGTTTTTAAGCTCTATACATTCAAATTCCAATTCAGTCTACTGACCATGGCAAATGAAGTAAACTTGAATTTAACACATCCTGCACCAAGAACGAGTTACGCTGTTTTTGCCCGCCATGCGTTGAACGGCAATCAATATTAAATTTTTTCGCCATGGCATTCATAATTCATCCAGCCAACCTCCGGACTGCAGTGGGACCCTGTATGAGATTGCAACACCTCAATACCGCCGCCTGGTGGATGGTCGGGCGAGTTACACTCTCGCCAAAACCGGAAGTGGTGATCGGTGCGTCGAGGAAATCCCTCCGGCAGTCACATCTTGTTACGTGGCTCCAGACAAACACTATAGTGCATTTTGATCGCTTTCTAAATGTAATAATCGCTATGATTTTGGCGTTTATTGCGCCATACAAACCGGAAATGGATGTAAGAGATCGACGTCAAATAATTGGGATCTTTTTCCTCCAGTCTCATCGGCGAACGGTAAGAGGACAGTAACGTTATTTTCAGCATGATTGTTTATTAATTTCACTGCAAACCATCTGATCAATATATCAACCCATACTAAATAAAGCCGTTACTGACGATCAAGGAATTATAAACGACCCCCCCCCCCCTTTCTTTCACGCATGATGAAGCATAATGTATACCGATCATATACATTTGAATTTTTTAATATAGGGTGTATAGGAAAGAAATGCCAATCGATAATCTATCATATGCGTCAGGGCCTATAACTCTCGTTTTTGGAATTACAGCTAAAAAGCTTAAAAACATACTTATATTCTAGACGGTATTAACACAACAATGTATGAATGAAAAAATATAACGTTCCCACATCCTGCACAATAGATAATCGATGTTGAATGGGCCATAGTAATGTCAATATAGCAATAACATTTAAAAAGTTATAGCCCTGCAAAGAAGGTAAACATCTCCATAGGCTTTCAAGGGTGGCAGACTGGGTATATTGATGGATATAACCCATGGAGCCCAATGTGTTAATGTAGTCCATAAATTACCTCCAAATCATCACTTTACAGGGGCCTCGCATTGTGAGTCTTTTGCTGCATCACTTCTACAGTATGTTCTTGTTTTTCCTGCTTTTAAATGTCAAATTCAACCATGTAAGCCACAAGTGTGTTCGCTGGCCCTGCATCCGGTGCTGTACAGTACCTGGGTTTAGCAGACGGTTCACTCCAGAAGAGCAGGAAATGTAACAATTACGCCTAAGGTTCTTCACACCTATGACCTGACATTTGTTGCAATGCTGAAATTTGTCATTATGGTTCATTATGTTCTTGCATAATGCCGTGCAATGACTGCTTTGGCATTGTCGGAAGAAGAGGCAGACTTTGGGAGAGAAAATTAAATGAGGTCACGCCGATTTCCTGTCCTTTATTTTAATTTTTTAAACAATATGATCAGTCCACATAGCAATCAAACAACGTCAAGTCAGAAAATGCTGCAAACTGCCCCCCTCCCAATCCTCCCCCCCAAACTTCCCCCTCACCCAAAAGCTCCAAAAACAACCCCCTCCCCTCCAGTAAGAATTGCAGCCGTAGGCGCGTAAATCAAATCCCTCCCCAAGAAATAGTTTTTTTTTTTTTTTTTTACTTTATTTTTTAGCATTTATCGCTTTTCTGGTCAAGCATGACCGACAGAAACAGGTTGAATGGGATGTAGAGTAGGGGAAGACACTCTGAGAAAATACGGCGGGTCCGGGAATCGAACTCGTGTACCCCAGATCCGTGACGAGCACGGTTGTCCCCGACGCAGAAATAGCGCCGAGATACGCGGTGAGCTACGGGAGCTCCCCCAAGAAATAGTTTTTAAATAAAAGCCGTCAAGACCAGACACCCCCACCCCAGGACCACAACAAATTCCATATCTACACACCTTGAATACCTAAAAAGCCCAGCTACTAGGGGTGTAAAGGTACACGTATCTGTACCGAACCGTTTCAGTGTGTACTGTACCGTACCGAAAGGCTGTGTACCGAACGAATACAATGGTATGTTAACACATTGTCTGCCACGCAGTATGCCCATTTTTGTGCCCTCTCTGCCACCGCTGTAAGCCTATGGAGATGTTTACCTTCTTTGCAGGGCTATAACTTTTTAAATATTATAGCTATATCGACATTATTGAATGTGATGTGATGTGATGAACATGATTGTGGACTTCAGGAGGTCGGGGGTCAAGGACTACAGCCCCCTCAGCATCGACGGGGCACCGGTTGAGAGAGTGAACAGTTTCAAGTACCTCGGAGCCCACATAACCGAGGACTTGACATGGACCACACACATTGACAGTGTTGTGAAGAAGGCACGACAACGCCTCTACTTCCTCAGGCGCCTAAGGAAGTTCCAAGTCAGTCAGAAGATCCTTAGGAACTTCTACTCATGTACAATCGAGAGCATCCTGACTGGCAACATCACCTCCTGGTTTGGAAATAGCACTGCACAAGACCGTAGCAGACTACAAAGAGTGACACGTTCAGCCGAACGCACAGTTGGAGGGGGGCTTCCCACCCTCCAGAACATTTACAACAAGCGGTGCAGGGGGAAGGCTAAGAGAATCATCAAGGACTCCAGCCACCCGAACAACTGCCTCTTTGAACTGCTGCGGTCAGGCAAGCGATACCGGAGTCTTAAGGCGAGCACAGAAAGACTCAGAAGGAGCTTCTATCCCCAGGCCATCAGGCTGCTCAACGAACAATAAACACTATGCAGCAACCATCAAATGCACACAGCAGTACAGCACACACATCCACACGCACACACTCACTTTAAACGGGCAACTCACTGCAGCACCCACTTTACACACTTTAGAACACCTAAACACACTTTACACTTTATATTTATATTTATTGGTAAAGGATTTGCACTACAACTCGCACACCTTACTGTAAATTGTACCTAAATTGTACCTCATCCCATTTCTGCTCTGCACTATATAGTATTGTATATTAGTACATTGCATAGTATATATTGTATGGTAACTCAGTTACTTCTATTCTGCATCGAACATTGTACATATGTCTATACTGAACACTGTGACCTCTATTTTTACTTCTATTTTACATGCTATACTATTTTATTTCATACTATCTTGTCTAACACAGTCTCTGGAGCGAAACAGTAAGAAGCATTTTGTATAAAAGTATTCTGTACTTCTGTATGACAACTATTAAAGAAACTTGAAACTTGAGAAACTTGATTACTATGGCCCATTCAACATCGGGTATCTATCGTTCTGGATGTGGGAACGTTATATTTTTTCATTCATACATTGTCGTGTTAAAACAGTCGTGAATATAAGTATGTTTTTAAGGTTTTCTGCAGTAATTCCTAAAACGCGAGTTATAGGCCCCGACGCATATGATAGATTATCGATTGGCGTTTCTTTCCTATACACGCTATATTAAAAAATTCAAATGTATATGATCGGTATACATTATGCTTCATCATGCATGAAAGAAAGGGGGGGGGGGTCGTTTATAATTCTTTGATTGTCAGTAGCGCCTTTTTTTAGTATGGGTTGATACGTTGATCAGATGGATTACAGTGAAATAAATAAACAATCGGGCTGAAAATAACGTTAGATTCCTCTTACCGTTCGCCTATGAGACTGGAGGAAAAGTATTCCAATTATTTGACGTTGATCTGCTAGATCCATTTCCCGTTTGTATGAAGCAATAAACGCCGAAATCATATTGATTATTGAGTTTGTTTTTTTCACAATCTAATATAATTTTTTTACAAGTTGATTATTCATTTCAATATAGAATATTAATTGACAGCCCTACAACCCGTACCGAACATGAACTTCAAAACGAGGTACGTACCGAACTGTGGTTTTTGTGTACCGTTACACCCCTACAGTACCAGCTACACCCGTCTGTGCAGGTGCCCATACATCTATACCAAACAAGTACATATTTAACGTTACATACTTTCTCATCAGAGAACAAATAACCACATTTGCATTTTCACTCATTTGCAATATATCCCTTACACGATGTGTGAAGATCTACAATACATCAATTAGAAATTACTTTAAAATGGAATCACGCGGGTAAGAGGCCTTAGACGGAATGCCCGTGCAACGGTTGTGTTACATGCGGCCATAATGGAAGAAAGAGCTACATAGACTCCATGCGAAGCCTCCACCGCGCGGCCTTGGCATAAACATTATGTTTTCCTTGTACTTTACCCATTCACAGCATCTTTCTATGAATGACCAATGTACTGTATGCTTAAGACATTGCAAATAATTATGGGTAGACAAATAATAAGTAGTGGTTTCAGAAGAAGCAAGATGTCATGTTTTAAATATCCAGACGGCTTCAACCACAGCTTCTGCACAGATCTTGGGGAAGATCATTACATTTATGATCACATTTGAATGGGCATACTGCAGTTCTTGCATGAGTCATAGTAAACCCATCCAAAAAAACAAACAACAACATTAACATGCATCGTGAACCTGCTATAAAATCTGTCCTATGTATTGGCTAAATCCAGACCAGCATTTATCAAAGAGATGTGGTTTTCTTTTGAGATTGAATATAATTTTCTCTGATGCCATGTACGAAGAAATTTCACTAAGCCACATAGATAAGGGGGGAATCAACACTCTTTCACAGCGAGGCAATACACTTGTTACCAGCAATGATGGCCAATTTGATGAACCGCACCTTGTTTCTCTTATCAAGAGAAATGTCAGACATGCCGCCTAGGGCTGACCTTCGATTTTTTTTTGGAATTCGAAGCCGAGATTTGATTTTAATTCGAAGCTTCGAGATTTATCTAAAAAAAAATACAAAATAAAATAGAAAATTATAAATAAATTTTTTTATTATTATTATTTTTTTATGTTGTGGGACTTGTACAGCACTTTGTTCAACTTTGTCAGTGCTGTAAAGTTTAAACCTTTTTAAATCTTAGAGAAACAAAACACTTTGTTTTCATGAAATATTGTAAGCCGTCATTTGAGGCTTTATAAAAGCAGCACAATGAACACAAATCTGTCAGTGCAGAGTCCGACCTCATCTTAAATAACAAACAGCATTGCTTGTTGTAGTTAACAAAGAGAGGCAGAGTTGATTTTGCACAAAAAATATATATATATCATATATATATATATTTTTTTTTTATAATAGAATATTTTTTTCATATTCGAATCCCATGCCCATCGAACGAAGCTTCGAAGTATTTAAGACAGCCCTACGCCTAATAAAGCTAATTTAGGTGTACAAGGGAAAGCAAACGCAGTGATCTCTTCGAGAGTCTCCCATATTGAGCTCCAGTAAGGTCTTAGTTTGTTACAGTCCCAGAACATGTGGAGAAGGCTACCTGTTTCAGTTAAGCACCTAGGGCAAAGGTCAGAGATCGAGTCATTCATCCTGTGAAGTCTGTCTGGCGTAAAATAGGTTCTATGGATAATGTTAAATTGCATACATTTACATTTAGTAATTTAGCTGACGATTTTATCCAAAGCGACTTACAAGTTCTGTACAACAAGTCATCAGGAAGGGTACAACTCTATCAGCTGAGTAACAATGTTCATCAAAGTGTTGCGTGTTACAGTGTAGGTTAGTTTATTAGGACAAGTGCATGACTGTAAGGTTAGTTGGGGTTAGATTTTTTTTTCTTTTCTTTTTTTTTCATTATTTCAGATAATGGTTGAAGAAGTGAGTCTTTAGTCGACGGCGAAAGATTGGACGGGATTCGGCTGTCCTAACTGGGGTGGGTAGTTCATTCCACCATTGTGGGGCAAGGACTGAGAATAGGCGGCTTCTCTTTGATGACCCTCCCGGAGCTTGGATAGGAGTAGGTCTGAGGCGGCCAGAAGATGCAGAGCGTAGGGGTCTTGAGGGTGTGTAGTTAGAGACCATTGACCGGAGGTAGGCGGGAGCGGTTCCCTTTGCTGCACGGTATGCTAGGTCGAGGGCCTTGAAGCGGATACGTGCAGCAATGGGGAGCCAGTGCAGGTCCCTAAGAAGTGGGGTGACATGGGCCGACTTCGGTAGGTTTGAGATCAGGCGGGCCGCTGCGTTTTGAATGAGTTGAAGAGGCTTGGTGGCAGTGGCCGGGAGGCCAGCGAGCAGTGTGTTGCAGTAGTCGAGGCGGGAGGTGACGAGGAGTTGGGTGGCTTCTTTTGTCAGGTAGGGGCGGATCCTTCTGACGTTGCTCAGGAGGAATCTGCAGGTTCTGGTTGTCGCTGCAATGTGAGCAGAGAAGTTCAACTGGTCGTCGAGGACAACACCAAGGTTCTTGGCGGTCGGGGACGCGGTCACAGCTGCATTCTCGACTGTGATGGAAAGGTCGGTCAGGGGGGAGGATTTGGCCGGCAGGTGGAGCAATTCTGTTTTGCTTAGGTTCAGTTTGAGGTGGTTGGTCGTCATCCAGGCGGAGATGTCGGACAGACAGGCCGAGATCCGCTCAGAGACGTGGATATCTGAGGGAGGGAAGGAGAGGAAGAGTTGAGTATCATCGGCATAACAATGATATGAGAAGCCATGAGACGTGATAATGTTACCCAGTGATTTAGTGTAGAGGGAGAAGAGAAGGGGTCCTAGGACCGAGCCCTGGGGGACACCCGTCCGCAGGGGGTGGGTGGCCGACAGGGTCCCTCTCCATGACACTTGGTAGGAGCGGTCATTGAGGTATGATGTCAGCGCAGATCCAGCCACTCCCATTCCTGCGAGGGCCGCAAGGAGGATCTGATGGTTGACTGTGTCGAAGGCTGCAGATAGATCTAGGAATACGTTCATGTCGAGTGTTATATGAAAAGGATAATGCCGTGTTAAGAGTACAGTATGGGACGAGGAAGTGGAATGCCATCGACCAACCAATTATTTAATAATAATAATAATGAATTGCATTTATATATTTTCTAGACACTCTAAGCGCTTTACAATGTAGGATGGAAATTGCCTCCTTCACCACCACTGGTAGCAACCAACCTTGGGCTAAGCAGGCTCAATGGCTACCATACAATGGCACCCGGCACACATCACACTACACAATGGCTGAACGGCTCAGGAGACGGGGATTGATATCAGCCAATTTAGGGGAAGGGATGATTAGGTGGCCTTGATGTCAGAGACCAGATTGTGAATTCGGCCAGGAACGTCAGGGAACCTACTCTTTACAATAGGCGTCCTGGCGTTATTTAAAATAAAAAAATATGTAAACTGAACTTCTATCGTATCGACCAGACAGAGCTGGCACCAGGCCGGAGACCTTGGGTACTGATGTGGTGAGCTAACGTGTTATTTCTCTCGTCTTCTTTGAAAACCAGACAATTTATTCAGTTTCCTCACCTTTTCCTCAATACTACACTTAATGTTAGGGCTAGCGCTTGGAGCGCCAGACTACACACCTCTAGACTGGCTCTAGTCTGCAACATTTGATAAAAGAAACCAAGGTGCCCTTTTTTATGAATGTTTTACCGTTATTTTCTGCCCGATTCACCACTGCCATCGGCTTCCATTGTATCTCAAAATGTGACTTAACCACATTCGGGGCCATTCGATTAGACGGGCCCCACTCTAGGACGCCAGATTTTCATTACAACTTTTCACTGTGCGTGAGGTTGTTTGTAGAGCTAAATCTATATTTTATATTATTGCTATGTGTCCATTGTAGGGGTGTAAAGGTACACGTATCCGTACCGAACCGAACCGCTTCAGTGTGTACCGTACCGTACCGAACGGCTGTGTAGTGTACCGAACGAATACAACGGTATCTTAACCACTAACGACCGCCCACCGGGGGCTGTTTTTTTCACAATCTAATATAATTATAATAATTTTTTATAATTTTTTTTATAAGTCGACTATTAATTTCAATATAGAATATTCGTTGACAGCCCTACAAGTACAATTAGTTACTGCACACTACATCACCCCTGAGTGGAACATGGAAAGCCAAACTTTACCCCACTGTACCGAAAACCCGTACCGAACCTTGACTTCAAAACCGAGGTACGTACCGTACCGTGGTTTTTGTGTACCGTTACACCCCTAGTCCATTGTCATTGTCAATTGACAGTATAAACCTTCCCTTCAATATGCCATAAAGAAATAATTTTTTCATCAATACGTTACCGTTTTATAGCGTTGTGAATACGCGCGTTATATCGGAATGGTCTGGGATAATTCCTGCAAGGCTAGTTATAGGGCGCTAAGCTAATAACGTTAAATCGATTGGCGTTTTGTCCCTACACAAGCTAGAGTTAAAAATCAAAATGCATATGATCGGTATCATGTTCCACCATGAATGCATGAAAGGGAGGGGGGCGGGGAAGTCGTTTCTGATTATTGATTACCAATAACGGCATTCGTTATTACAACAACATACGCTGACCGGGTGGATGGCTATGAGAACAAGGCCCAATCAGGCTGAAATTTACGTCAAATCGCTCTTACCTGTGGCCGGTTGGATTCCAAAAAGAATTTCCCAGTTATTTGATCGCCATCTGGTAGATCGATATGTCCATTGGCTGATGCTATATTCCTTTACTGCATACTGAATTCGGTATTGCAAAAAGTATTCCAGGCGATCTGGTGAAGCCATAGCTTCAGGCTAACATAAAAGTCCACCCGCAGCAAAAAAAAAAAGTGACACCAGGTCTGAAACAAAGATTACTGCATTCTTGAGACAGCGCCACTACCAGGATCTGGCCGGTACTGCACTTAACGAGTCCCAATATGCCTTTTCCAGCCAAAATACAGCTCTGTGACATTGAGTAGGATATTCAAATGGAATAAAAGCAAAAACGAGTTTAACACGTATATATACATGGTTGGCCTTCAAGCGTCAGCTCCCAATAACGTATATATACGTGGATGGCCCTGAATGTGTTAACATGCCAGAGTTACATGACGATATGTCAGGCGAGCGACTTATTACGCACAAGTGTCAGATAACCACCCCGGACTCCCGGCGCTCCAGAACTGCCAATCATCCGCCGATTGCAAAAATTATTGGTCAGCATTGTAGCCAATGAGTGTAGCTCATCCTCAGGTCTACACCCTAAACCATGATGTTTGATACATGTTTTTAGATGTTAAATAAAAAATCAACCAGCAAGAGACACAACTGAATGAGTTGTTCAGTGCTTAAATTACTGCCTTGTTCCATTATAAAAGCCTGATTGTCATGATTGAATGTAAGCATGAAAATTTGAAATAGCATTGAACTTTGCCAAAATCACTAAAGCCAATTAACTTCTATTCTGTCCCTTTCTGGTTCAGAGGTGTCATTCCGTGAACCCTCTGCTGAGGACAGTACTGTGTGGAAACGTAACAATTAGCCTGAGTGTCGAAGATGTGTTACCACTGTGAATTCTGCACTGACGTTTGGGGGAAGACATTGAAAAGAAGAGGGATGGGAAAACCACAAGAACCATGTGGACTCTTGTGTCAAAAATAACTCTTCTAGCATAATTTATGAAAATGTTAAAGTTTTTCTAATCTCAGGTTTTTATATACGACTCATGCGGCTTTTCATGAGCGCATTTCAACGAGCAGATTTTGTCGGGATCGATTTGTCAACATTTGAACACTGTTAAGCCCAATGGGGGGAAAGTTATGTTACTATTCCTCCCAGGTGTCCTCAGTTACATGTGTTCAGGAAATCACCTCGAGATATCGGCGCTGGTGGCAGAGAGAGAGAGCATCAAAATCACGACTACCCCCAGGGTCGCCGGCGGGCACCGATCGCAGCGAAACTTAACGAAGACACAAAGTGTGATGACAAAGACGGGAATCCATCATCCTTCGGCCGGCAGGTTTATTCCTTCTGAATATGGGGTGCGGCGGAGGGGGTTGGTGGAGGAGGAGATTGAATTAGTACTCATATGGTACGTGACGCAACGCGCGGACACTCAGCCGCGCGGATGAAACAGCTTTAAAAATTAAAGGTTCCCATCTGCGAGCGGTTCCTGCCTAGTCCTCCCAGCGCTGGACGCGCTCGGCTTCAGACAGCTGGTTGAATGGCTGAACGGGCTAATGCGACATCACACAGACGAGAGCCTGCTCCCCACGCGCCAGTGTTTGGAAACAGGGCAGAGCTAGGAGTTCAAGTGGTCATTATGGATCCCGAAATGTTTTCGCGCGGATGGGTAAATATTTGAAAGTGCCCGGAGGGTTGACACCACGCCGTGTGTTGACATTATTAATAAAAGCACACGGCTGCTGTGGAACTCTTTCGGCCGCTGAATGATTCATGTTGGAAGTGCAACGCCGGCATCAGGGCATTAGGGCACCGGGCAGGCCGGAAGAGGCCCGTTCTGAAATAGTCGCTGTGGGCGAATACAGTACGGCCACGAGGCGGGATCATCTTCACACTTGCTGAAAAGAGCAGAGGTTGGGATTTTCCTGGATGCTTCTTATTCAGAGGCCTTAGGGTTCCCACCGACATTGCAAAATGAAATTCAAGGACTTAAGTACTTTTTTACAGGATGGTATCAATATTAACCAAGTACAGGCAAGCAACAATGTAGGGTTTTTAGATGCTTGATTGAAACATTGGGTTGAATGCTGTTATTTCAAGTTCACTGCTTTCAACTAACTTCACCCTGCTAAACACTGTCCTGTTACTCTGTCCTGTCCCTCTGTCCTGTCCCTCTGTCCTGTCCCTCTGTCCTGTCCCTCTGTCCTGTCCCTCTGTCCTGTACCTCTGTCCTGTTCCTCTGTCCTATACCTCTGCTGTACATGTCCTGTCCCATCCCTCTGTCGTACATCTGTCCTGGCCCTCTGTCCTGTCCCTCTGCCGTACCCCTGTCCTGTACCTCTGTCCTGGCCCTCTGTCCTGTACCTCTGTCCTATACCTCTGCTGTACATGTCCTGTCCCATCCCTCTGTCGTACATCTGTCCTGTCCCTCTGCCGTACCTCTGTCCTGTCCCTCTGCCGTACCTCTGTCCTCTCCCTCTGTCCTGTCCCTCTGTCCTGTCCCTCTCTCCTGTCCCTCTCTCCTGTCCCTCTGTCCTGTCCCTCTCTCCTGTCCCTCTGTCCTCTCCCTCTGTCCTCTCCCTCTGTCCTGTCCCTCTGTCCTGTCCCTCTGTCCTCTCCCTCTGTCCTGTCCCTCTGTCCTGTCTAGGGATGGAGGATTTTATCGATACTACTACTCTTATCGATACTGCTTAACGGTTCGGTACTTTATCGATACTCTTATCGGTTATTTTAGATTATTATTATTTCAAAAAGAAAATTACATTTATTATTTGAACGGCTTAAGGCCATATCTGTACTTGATGTTTGTTTGTTGTGTTGCATATTTTAAATAAACTTCAATCAAATCAAACCCCCCCTCTTAAAAACAAAAACCTGTGTTTAACCCTTTACCGGCCAAGTAACCATATTTGGCCACTTCCCCATACAATATATTTAGCCAGGTGGGAGAGGGGGAGATCTTTAATCTATGAAAAAAACTTCTTCCAGCCAATCAGCACAGGTCAGGCTATGACACAGATATTGTCACCATCCCATCTGACCAATCAGGATAGACCCTGGGGATCTGCAACTTCCTTCTTTTCACCACATCAAACAAATGCAAATTTTTGCACCTGCTTCTACTCTTCAAAATCCATTATTTCCTCAACAAGTCATGGTGAGTTGATAACATTTACAAATGTTTGCAGTTGAACAATCATTGTAAAGGATGGGATAGGTGTTTTTTGCATAGGATTAGTGAAATCAGGATTTGTTGTTAGCTAAAAAGTGGTGAAGCCATAAACGGTCATATGCCCCTTCAGGTGAAGTGACATAGCGTCCCTTTTTAGACATATGCCCGATGCATCTAGTCAGTCACACTTAAGGTATTACTTCTACCATGTAGTACCCTGTAGTACCCTGTAGTGCTGTAGTGCCATGTAGTACCCTGTAGTACCATGTAGTGCCATGTAGTACCCTGTATTGCCATGTAGTACCCTGTAGTACAGGGGTGGCCAACCAGTCAGAGACTAAAAGCCACAAAAATGTCTGTGGTACCACAAAGAGCCACACCCAGGGAACAAAATTTACTTTTTGACTTACAGTACCAGCCATTTGGCTGGTAGATTTGAAAAACTACCAGCCAGGCAGATTTTTTACCAGCCAAAAATTATAAATAGCTTTTTAGTATATCGCCATGTGTTATTATTACTCATATGCTATTTTCAATTAATATCATAAACAACATAAGGAATATTAGTATAATTCTTAGTGGACTGAAGGAATGAGTCAGCGTTAATAGTTTTAAATGCAAATAATTTATTGAAACATAGAAGTGGGGTCGGGAGGGACACACACACACACACTGTTTCAACTCACCACCCCTGCATCATATTGTAGTCTAGTCTGTCTTCAAACTTCCACTCCTCTCGAAACTTTATCATATTTGAATATCAACATTATCTGTCCATCCTCAGTAATCCTCAGTTTACTATAATATACTCGAGTCCTTCCTGAGTCCTGGCTAGTGACTTCATCGTCTTTCCAAACGCACGCACACACACAGAGAAAGGGAGAGTGCCCCCCCCCCCATTTCCCTTTCCTCAGTCCACACTGTCTGCTGTTCTCTATGGCTCTGCTCTGCCTCTGATCAGGATTAGCTTGTTAGCTTATGCTAATGTCACGTTCATTTCGGGCGATGTGGGCATAAAGGAATGGCGACGATGCAAAGCATGTAGATGCATTTGACCCGTTGTGAGAAAAAAAAACACCACAGACTTATTTCGGGTCGAAAAATAGGGGCACTGCTGTGTAGCACTGCTCTGCTTTAATGCGAGCAGAAGCACGGACTGGGGTGGATATGACTCGCGCAGTTGCCACGGGTTTTTTCAAAATAAGAGTATCATATGAACCGAACATTGCTAGCTGCCGGAGCCATAGATATGACTGGAGCTGCGCTTGGGGCGGAAATGAGACCTGCACAGGATTTTCAAAATAAGAGTATCGATATGAACTACACGCCAGGTGGCGGGCAGACCTCTCATTTTTACTCGCCAAACCTTAAATCTGCCCGCCATTGGCGGTTGGCGGGTACTTATTTTGTTCCCTGGCCACACCATATAGTATAGAACGTTATTGCCATAAAACAGAACGCAGTTAGTTTCTCAACCTTTTTTTTCAGTCACGGCACCCTTCATGTGTTTATAGGTCTCACCCTCTGGCCTCTGAAGTTGCTAATGTCTTTTTTATTTGGGCCTCACAGGGTTAAAAGTACCCTGTGAGACCCACGGTTGCAAAATTACAAAATCACTTTTAGCCATTTAAAAAAAGAATGTTTATTTAAATAATTTTAAGCACATGTATAGTCAATTGGTCCCGTTGTTCAGCCTCACAATGCTATTTGATAGTAAATGTGTTTATATGTCCCACCCTCTGGCCTCTGAAGTTGCTAATGTCTTTTTAATTTGGGCCTCACAGGGTTAACCTCTTACGCCCGAGATATACAGTAAAAGTGTATATTTTCAGCATTACGTTTTGTTTACCAATGATTTTAATTGTTATTAGTGAAATATAAGATTATAGAAATCTCAGGGCATTGAGTCGGAAACCGGCGCATATTGACAGGAGGAAGTGGCACAGCCAAAAGTGAGTGTAGTCTTTTGAAGGAAGAGACTCAGGGCTTTCGAATTTTGAAAAACTACCCTACCCAGCTCACACCAGCCCCTGTCAATCATCTGACTTCTGGATTTACTTTTTTATTTCTCTTATTTTTTGGGATTATCTCCCACAAACCTGAACGTTATTGCCATAAAACAGAACGCAGTTAGTTTCTCTACCTTTCTGTGAACGTCTTGCAAAAAACGGTGTTGCAATACGATGAAAAATGGTGGAGAAATTTACATTATAAAAAAAGATGGCAGAATGAGTTGAAGAGGCTTGAATATTGCTATTGCACTTTACTGTTACACTTGCACTCTGGTTAGATGCCAAACCTTGTTTTATTGTACCGTTTGTGCTGTATAATTCTCCACTTGCACAATCTGAATGTAGCCATTTCCGGCTGACTTCCGGTTGCCAATAGCACTTCCTGTCCCATCCAAATACATTGGTTTTAGCTACTTTTCTCCCCTTATTTAAACAACTTTGTCGTCACAGAGAGGCAATGAAACGTTTGTATTATTATAGTATAAAATGTATTTAATAAGCAAACGTTTGTCAGCAGGGTTTTTGGGCTGTATTTCATGTAAAAACGTTTACTGTTAGTTTCCTTGCTCAGCCAGCATTAGCTAACCGAAGCTAGTGGTTAAACAGGCCGGATTAGCTTTGAGCTAACTATCTTTCCCGACCCATGTATTCATTCCATTCTAAACATAACGTTAGTTTACAAAACATGACCCGTCTATATAACGTTGAGGAACAAATTATATAGACGGGTAATGTTTTGAACAACTAACGTTACGTTTAGAATGGAATGCATCGGCAAAGATCCATTAGCTCAAAGCTATTCCGGCCAGTTTATCAACTTCCTGTCATTTAGAAATATGATTTTATAGTGAAAATCATTACCAAAACGTCCGGAAAAACCTAACGGGAGCATTATAGACGGTCATACAAATGTACAAATGCTATAAGGTGGCAAGAAATGCACTATAAACAATACTTTGCGGCGTCGTTTCTTGCGCTAGCCTCTTGTTAGCCAGCATTAGCCTTAATAGCTTTGAGCTAAGGATCTTTGCCGATGCATAAAGTATTGTTTATAGTGCATTTCTTGCCACCTTATAGCATTTGTACATTTGTATGACCGTCTATAATGCTCCCGTTAGGTTTTTCCGGACGTTTTGGTAATGATTTTCACTATAAAATCAAATCAAAAATAAGGGGAGAAAAGTAGCTAAAACCAATGTATTTGGATGGGACAGGAAGTGCTATTGGCAACCGGAAGTCAGCCGGAAATGGCTACATTCAGATTGTGCAAGTGGAGAATAACGATACATTTGAATTAGTGCTGTCAGGCAATTACAATTTTTTATCTAATTAATTACAGGATTTGTAATTAATTAATCAAATTAATCACATTTTAATCGCATAACCATTTTAGGCCCGATATTCTATATTTTCAAATGGCATGTGTCCGGATGGCAGAATTCAGTACTGTATCTACAAAACCTTCTGTTTAATCATCTTCCCTTTATTCATTTGCTTAGATTTTTCAGGTCTGGTAAATTTTAGCATGGTGTTATTCACAGACAAAGATACATTTTTTTTTTAAATATAATTGATATTCTCCTTTGGTTCATTACAATTTACTCAAGCCTAGTAACAGACACTATTTCTGACACTGATCCATATATGTCCCTAGATTCAGATACCAAGAACATGCAAATGGACCATTTAAAAAAATAATTTTAAATGTTTATTCTACGTCCTTATGGAATGAGTAACAAAACAAAAAATAAATAATATTATTACATGGCGTTTTCACAATCGCCGAAATGCTTGTTTGTGATTGGTCAATAGCGCGAGTCAGAGGTCCGTTATCACACATTATTACATGGCGTTTTCACATTCGCCGAAATGCTTGCTTGTGATTGGTCAACAGCCCCCCGACAGCGGTCATTATTTTTCAATAATGACCGCTGTTTTTTCAATAATGACCGCAGTGCGCAGCTGTTGGCAATCAAGCCCACATCAGTGCAGCAAATCAGACACACCTGCCGCGCACTGACAGCGGAGTGTCAGCGGAGCCAGAACAGAGGCTGCATGCCCGCGATAATAATAATCACTTTATTTGGGCTGACAGAGCCACAGAACAACTGCGATTTGTCAAATGAATTAGGTATATTGTTAGTAAGTTAGCCATGTAATAAGCGGGATAATGTATAGCGCTGCACTGACAGCGGAGTGTCAGCGGAGCCAGAACAGCTGCCCGCGATAATAATAATCACTTTATTTGGGCTGACAGAGCCACAGAACAACTGCGATTTGTCAAATGAATTAGGTATATTGTTAGTAAGTTAGCCATGTAATAAGCGGGATAATGTATAGCTTTACTCGGTCATTGTCGCAAAATAATTGACCTTCACTGACGTTTAAAACACCTCGCCGAAGCGGCTCGGTATTTTAAACTACGTGTCGGTCAATTATTTTGCGACAATGACCTCGTAGCTATACATTATCCCTTACTTAACGGACCTCTGCCAAGCAATAATGACCGCTGTGCGCAGCTGTTCGCAATCAAGCCCACTACAACACTGTATCAGTGCTGCTCAGCATATGCACAGCTGCACTCAGTCATCAGTGCAATCAGACCACAGACCTGCCGACTGCCGATAATAATAATCACTTTATTTGGGCTGACAGAGCCACAGAACAACTGCGTTTGCATTTGATCTCGTCTTGTCGATGGTGTACAATGAATTAGGTATATTTGTTAGTAAGTTAGCCATGTAATAAGCGGGATAATGTATAGCTATTAGGGATGGGTACCGAATTCGGTACTTTTGAGGTACCGAACCGAAACACGTCGGTACTACCGAGTATCGATTCAAGTGAGATACCGAAAACATTTTTATTTAATTTCTTCTTTACTTTTATTTTTTTTATTTTTTTTTGTAACTTTTTTCTTTTCATGTCAACGTTCACACGCACAATATATGCTTACCTAGGATTTGACTTGATTCAACAACAAAGCAGTCGGAGCAATGGCAAGCCGAAAACTGTCGAAATTGTAGTTATTTGAAGTTTCGATTATTTTTTTCACGACTGAGGTAGGTAAATTAAATTTCTTGAGACTAAAGTACCGAAAAAGGTACCGTTGGGTACCGGTATCGATTCACAGGTACCGGTACCGTATCGGTTCAAATGTGAAGGTACCCATCCCTAATAGCTATACTCGATCATTGTCGCAAAATAATTGACCTTCACTGACGTTTAAAACACCTCGGCGCTGCGCCTCGGTATTTTAAACTCCGTGTCGGTCAATTATTTTGCGACAATGACCTCGTAGACTCCTTTTTGTTGACTTCAGTTCAGCTTTCAACACCATTCTACCCAACAAGCTCCACAGTAAACTGCACAAACTCGGACTGAACACCACACTATGCAACTGGATCTTGGACTTTCTCACAAATCGCACACAACATGTCAGGATTGGCAAGCACACATCCCCCACCCTGGCCATTAGCACCGGGGCCCCTCAGGGGTGTGTACTCAGCCCACTTCTCTACACACACGACTGTTGTTCCTCCTCTCCATCTAACCTCATAGTAAAGTTTGCAGACGACACAACAGTGCTTGGCCTCATCAGAGGGAATGATGAGACCTCATACAGGAGGGAGGTTGAGCAACTAGTGGAGTGGTGCGATGGTCATAACCTTGCTCTCAACCCCACGAAGACCAAGGAGATGATCATCGATTTCCGCAGGACTGGTGACCTCAGCCACTCTCCACTCCTCATTGGGAATGAGGAGGTGGAGAGGGTTTCAAAATTTAAGTTTCTGGGCGTGACAATGTCTGATGACCTGTCCTGGGGGGTCAGCATTGCCTCTGCTGTGGGCAAAGCACAGCAGCGCCTTTTCTATCTTAGGAAGCTTAAATGGGCTAAACTCCCACAGGGACTGATGGCCAACTTCTACCACTGCGCAGTAGAGAGTGTACTCACGTACGGACTACTGGTGTGGTTTACTGGCTGCACCAGGGCAGAGAAGGAGGCCCTCCACAGAGTGGTCAAGGCTGCGAGGAGGATCACTGGAGCTAGCCTCCCAGATATCTCCACAGTCTTTACCTCCCGCTGCCTACGGCGTATAAATAACATCTTACTAGACCAGTACCACCCAGCAAACCATCTCTTTCAACTGCTGCCCTCTGGTCGAAGGTACAGATCCATCCAGTCCGGAACCAGCAGACTGACCAACAGCCTCTACTGTCAGGCTGCTCAATGACGAACATCAACTTGCCCCCCCCCCCCCCCCCCCATCCCACCCCCGGTGACATAACTCCCACTCCCACATTACAACAATAACTGTGAACCGGACTTGCATTGCTGCACTATACAATACTTCATCCTTTGCAAGTCAACGCCCCCCCCCCCTCCTTCCATCAATTCACTGGACTGAAATATTTATATTTATTAATTTATTTGCACTAGCACTAAATGCACTTGGGACAATAATGGTATGTTATATATTGAGAACATTGGGACATTGATACTTTATTACTATATTACTATTATTATTGACATTATTATTTTGCACATGCTATATCTTATGTTGTATGCCAGTGGTGATGTTCCTAACAAATTTCAAACAATGACAAATAAAGATCTATTCTATTCTATACATTATCCCTTACATAATAATAATAGCTAATAGTAGCTAATCCGCTCCTAGACTACCGATAGCAGTACAGATAACGTCGGAGCTTATCAATACTCAGTTTTTTTCTAATTTAGTACCGGTTCCCGTTTAGAACCGGGTTTCGGGAGGCATCCCTAGTCCTCTCCCTCTGTCCTGTCCCTCTCTCCTCTCCCTCTGTCCTGTCCCTCTGTCCTCTCCATCTGTCCTGTCCCTCTCTCCTGTCCCTCTGTCCTCTCCATCTGTCCTGTCCCTCTCCTCTCCCTCTGTCCTCTCCCTCTGTCCTGTCCCTCTGTCCTCTCCCTCTGTCCTGTGCCTCTGTCCTCTCCCTCTGTCCTGTGCCTCTGTCCTCTCCCTCTGTCCTGTCCCTCTGTCCTCCCTCTCTGTCCTCTCCCTCTGTCCTGTCCCTCTCTCCTGTCCCTCTGTCCTCCCTCTCTGTCCTGTCCCTCTGTCCTGTCCCTCTGTCCTGTCCCTGTCCTGTGCCTCTGTCCTGTGCCTCTCTCCTCTCCTGTCCCTCTCTCCCTCTGTCCTCTCCCTCTGTCCTGTCCCTCTGTCCTGTGCATCTCTCCTCTCCTGTCCCTCTCTCCCTCTGTCCTCTCCCTCCGTCCTGTCCCTCTGTCCTGTGCCTCTCTCCTCTCCTGTCCCTCTCTCCCTCTGTCCTCTCCCTCTGTCCTGTGCCTCTCTCCTCTCCTGTCCCTCTCCTGTCCCTCTGTCCTCTCCCTCTGTCCTGTCCCTCTGTCCTCTCCCTATGTCCTCTCCCTCTGTCCTCTCCCTCTGTCCTCTCTCCCTCTGTCCTCTCCCTCTGTCCTCTCCCTCTGTCCTCTCCCTCTGTCCTGTCCCTGTCCTCTCCCTCTGTCCTCTCCCTCTGTCCTGTCCCTCTCACCCTCTGTCCTCTCCCTCTGTCCTGTCCCTCTGTCCTGTCCCTCTGTCCTCTCCCTCTGTCCTGTCCCTCACCCTCTGTCCTCTCTCCCTCTGTCCTCTCCCTCTGTCCTCTCCCTCTGTCCTCTCCCTCTGTCCTGTCCCTGTCCTCTCCCTCTGTCCTCTCCCTCTGTCCTGTCCCTCTCACCCTCTGTCCTCTCCCTCTGTCCTGTCCCTCTGTCCTGTCCCTCTGTCCTCTCCCTCTGTCCTGTCCCTCACCCTCTGTCCTCTCCCTCTGCCGTACCCCTGTCCGTGGTTAACCCATACTTCAGCTCTCGTGCCACCAGTCACACTGTGTTAACTCATGTCACCCGCCCCGTACCCTGTGGCCCCGTTGGCCTCTCACACAGAAACCAGACAAGACCAACAGTGGAAGCTGGCAGGCAGAATCCCCTTTTCTGTTGTGTCAAAGCGGGCAGGGCTCATCACAGCCCAGTGGAACGGTTTCAATCACAACCCTCTGCTCAGGCAGGTTCTCCTGGTGGCTGATCCCAGCTCCACTGAAGCTAAGAGAGGTGGCGAGTTTCTCCCCTAAGAGAGACAAGACCCAACTCGTCCGGTGGGTTGTGGGGCAACGGACGCGCCAACGGTTCATCACACGATGCCGGCGACGTTCCTCTAACAGTGCGTCTATTGATTCATATCTACCAACCAACAATAGGGCGATTTGCTTAATAGTCATCATTCAATTGTTTGGTGGCACCTTTTAAACGGTCACTTTGCGTGAATTTTAAATTGCAAATCATCGGCTCGCTTTCACCCATACACCCATTCACAGGTGACAATGGAAACAAATGTACGACACGCCGCGGCTGCGGTCATGCTTTATATTCAGAGAAGCCCCCCCTCCCCCCCCTGGCACGGTGCCAGGACAGCGATGAAACACAGAAAGCCCTCCATTTGTAAAAAGGCCAATAAGTTTCCAACCTACTTTTCCAGGCCGATATCTTTCACTCTGGGAGGAAGGGGGGGAAAGCCTCTGCTAATTAGGATAATTACATAGACAGATAATATGAGGGTTAATCAAATGATAAACACGGCCAATAGCGATTTGTTTTTCCCCCATTAGCTATTGTTAAGGCCCCAACCAGTTGATAACCATTACAAATGAGATTAAGAACGGTGACGACTACAAAGCGTAGTCATGCCCCCACTCCAACTCCCTGAGCCATGCAGAGGGAAAACACAGTAGAATGGGGTGAGAAATGAAAAGGTACCTTCCACCGCTTTTCCACTTAACCGTTTAAACTCTGTCTCGAATTAAAAAGGTGCTGTAAGTAAGTGGTTAAATATGTGGTTAAATACGTGTTAAATAGCTCGACATTACAATCATCACTGATAGAGTGTTTGGTCAGTAACATGGGTCTCCCAGTCGCTCCAAGCCATAATGTGCTTACTGCACTGGTAGATTATTTTACTTGTTTCAAGGATTTTGCTTAAAAGTAGTTTTTATTTATTTGTATTGTCAGTTTTTTGCAGTGTGGCGTTCACTCTCCTGATTGGAGAACATGGGAAGGGATACCAGAAAATGTATTCAGTCATGGACGAATTGTGGCCACTCTTGCTTGCTTGTGCTTTCCCTGTTTTTTTTCCTGACATATTTGAGATAATTTAAACCCGAGAACCTTTTTAGAAAAATAAATAAATAAGATAAAAATGTGATATGTAAATGTGAGTATGTCATGACAGTATACATATCTTAGTGTGTGTTGTAACATTTATACAGGTACATATAGATGGTGTTTAAAGTGTTTTAAAGTACCTGCTGAGCTTTTATCAACATAATTCTTTACCACATTTATTTGTTAGAACAGAAAGATATTCCTGCACGACCCCTGCTAAAAGCCTCATTCCACTAAGTAATAGTAAGACGACATACATACTATACTGTATGTTCAAGTACTACTTAAAATTTAAAAAAACAACACTTTTCTGGTAGTTTACTTGAGCTGTTGGCCTTTGCTCCCTAATGACAAGAGATGCAACTTTTCTGTAAATAGGAACATCTGACTTTAATTCTGAATGACAGCTCATATCAGCATGGGGATATATCAAATAGAACCCGCATGGCTTGCATGACTGGAGTATTTGCTCCTTGATATTGCGAGTGGTAAAGACTCGACGTCTCAGGAGTTCATCTTATCTGGGGTCCCGGGAGATTTACTGACTGACAGTTGTAAATATATCACAACGCTACCTTATGCTTCTCCCGCACCAACTCTGTGGTGAATAACACACTTCAAAAAGGAGATTTGCATCAACGATAAGCAAAGATATAGGCTCTGCACACTTCAAGTTTTCAGCGAATCAATATGGTGACGAGAGGCAATTGGAATAGGTAACACACATAACATTTGGATCGATGCCTTGCCTCGCCACTCAGTCAGCTTATAAATTAACCACACTAATGCAATTCCGAGAGCAACCGCGCATTCGTAGAATAAATACATGAACCGCGATGAAGACGAGACATCCAAGCGGATATCTAGGAGTGCATACAGCAGATCTCAGAAAAGAGGAGCATTGTCTCATGATGTAGAGCTGTAAGCGAATCCATGTACTGTGAATGTTCAGCAATCAACAGATTCTGTCTTAACAGAATACAGATTATATCAGATCTAAAAACAAATATATATATATATTATAATAAAAGAATATATATTTTTTATCATACAATTGCATCATAAATTGTGTTTTGTTTTAGATTTGTTTGATTCAAGGTGACTGACATGACGGAGAAACTCGAGGCCGACTCGCAGCCCACCTTCCTCCCTCATCTCTTTGTCTCCCTGCTCCTCCGCACGCAGCCTTGTACAGAGAAGCAAGACGGAGACATCTGAGGTTTTCTTTCAGAGCACCACCACACCACCACCACCACATTTAGCCTATATCACTCAAAATGGGTTAATGGGTTACTAGTCTCATAAAGTGATGGAAGAATAGTTTTGCAGGGATAAACGGACACAAAATGTGTCTGTTTGTAAGAGACGGAGAGGAGAGGGATACAAGGACATGGATCAGCTCCAACAAGCTACTGGGACACGACTGTAACGCTCTCCAACGACCGCACCCAGGGCTGTAGCGGAGGTGTAGCGGAGGTGTAGCAGAGGTGTAGCGGGGGTGTAGCGGAGGTGTAGTGGAGGTGTAGCAGAGGTGTAGCGGAGGTGTAGCAGAGGTGTAGAGGAGGTGTAGAGGAGGTGTAGCAGAGGTGTAGCAGAGGTGTAGCGGGGGTGTAGCAGAGGTGTAGCGGAGGTGTAGCATAGGTGTAGCTGGGGTGTAGCAGAGGTGTAGCGGGGGTGTAGCAGAGGTGTAGCGGAGGTGTAGCAGAGGTGGGAATCACCAGAGACCTCACGATACGATACTATCGCGATACTTGCGTCACGATAGTATCGCGATACTAAATATATCGCGATACGCTGAGTATTGCGGGGGGAAACTTCCTTATACAAAAAATATTTTTTTTTATAAATTTTTTATGAATAATTAAATATCGATACTTGGCGTCCCTGTATCGATACAGTATCGCCACGCAAAGTATCGCGATACTACTACGTATCGATTTTTTCCCCCACCCCTAAAATCTACCAATATGAATTCATTACAAAGAGGCAACTGAAATCAAATGACAACAATAACAACAACGATCCTTTCCTGAGAAGTTCTGACCATCATCTGCAATGACAGGGAAGCAACAGTTCAAGAAAGGAGGAAGGGGGGGTTTGAGATCAATTATCCAGTAACAGAAAGAGTGACTTCTCTGATGCTGTGTACACACACACACACACACACACACACACACACACACACACACACACACACACACACACACACACACACACACACACACACACACACACACACACACACACACACACACACACACACACACACACACACACACACACACACACACACACACACACACACACACACACACACACACACACAGGTGTAATTTTAGCTTGATGCCAACTTAATTCCCAGGAGCAGCAGGCATCAAAGCAATATTATCACACAATAATCACTCGACAGGAGGGAAGGGACAACTTACTTAAATACAGTATGTCAGGCTCAATTATAATCCTCCCATGTACTGCCACCAGTGTCACACTGATATAAAGGAGCTATGACCACATGGAGCCGTTAAGGAATGTGCCAGCCAGGGTTGACATCATTGTCGTTGAGCAGTGGTTCTAAAGTGCGGTCCGGGGACCCCCAGGGGTCATCTCCCACTTACATTTTAAGACAGTTGTGCAATTCTGGACTAAATCGCATCCAACAACAAATATCTTCTCAGATGGCGGTCCCGGAGACAACATCTCATCAAATGGGGGCCCCTGATCCGTTTCGTACTAATTCAGGGTCCTTATCGTGAAAACGTTTTAAGAACCAGTGCCGTAGAGAAGATGCTTTTGTTTCTCCATAGAGCTTTTCTGTTTAGTAACACGATGATCCTATGGGAAATGTTACCAGTAATAATGTGTTGTGTCCTGAGCAAAACTCAGACATCTTAAAAGGGGCACACAAACATTATGGGAAAATAATCGAAGCCGATACGGCAGGGGTTCCCTCTCCTGCAGACCTTCAGAGAGTAATCCACGCTTTCATTTAATCTAGATTAGATTACTGCAACTCCCTCTATATAGGCATCAACCAGTCTTCCCTGTCCTGCCTACAGCTAGTACAAAACGCCGCTGCCAGACTGTTGACCGGAACCCGTAAGAGAGACCACATCACCCCTGTCCTTGCCTCCCTTCATTGGCTTCCAGTACACTACAGGATAGATTTTAAGGTTCTCCTATTCGTTTTTAAAGTCCTTAATGGTGACTCAGCCCCCCTCCTACATCTCACACCTCCTATCCCCCTATTCCAACACCAGGTCCCTCAGGTCAGCCAATCAGAGGCTCCTGACAGTCCGGAGGGCTAACCTTAAGCTCAGGGGGGGCCGTGCCTTTGCTGCCGCAGCCCCTGAACTGTGGAACAGCCTCCCCACCTCCATTAGGCTTGCCCCCTCGATAGATGCCTTCAAATCTAGGCTCAAAACCCACTTCTACCTATTAGCTTTTCCCGTTCACTGACTCATGCCCTGTTTTCCTGTGTGCTTGCCTGTGTGCCCTCCCGTAAAACGGAGTTGTGATTGTTGTCTATATGTATCTATGTATCTACCTTCTGTACAGCACTTGACATGTGTCATGTTAAATGTGCTATATAAATAAATCTGATTGATTGGATACAAAAACACCTCTCTGCCAGTTTGCAGCCGGATAGCTTTCTACTGAACGCACAGAGAGGAAATTGGTATCCATCTTCTTGTCCAACTCTGGAGAAGACGGTTCCCATAATGTTGGCGTCCCAATTTAATCAGCATGCCATGGTCTTTCTACACATGTACTGTGGGTCTACCTTTCCACAGAATTGTTGAGCACTTCAGTTCAAATATGCCTAGTCATATGTAAATATATATTTGGACAGTAAGTGAACAACACCAGGTATAGGATAGGGATGGGCATTTTAAAGAAAAATCCAGTAAAAAAAAAGAAAAAATAATAATAATATTAGAATTTTTTTAACTTTTTTTTGTTCATTCACGTATATATGTTTAAGGAAACCAACAAACAGTTCTAATCTTACACATACATGTGAAAAGATGTGTAAAAAAATTAAAATAACGTTTTTTCTCATAAATTATAATTTCGATATTTTTTTCCCGATTTTTCCGATTACTCACGCCCATCCCTAGTATAGGATACAGATTCAAAGCCAAGATAAGTTTGACCAGACAAAAGTTTTCCTCTTCATTAGTTGTTGCATCTATTATATTTCACCCCAAAAATCTTTTTATTTAGATTAGATTAAAATGTTGTCATTATGCAGCACAAGTACAGTACAATGAAAATAAGTTTGGCATCCAACCAGAGTGCAAATGTAGCAGTAAAGTGCAACTGCAATATACAATGTACAGGTGATTAAACTGGGTACAAAATATACAATCAGTATTACTGAGTGTAGTGCTAATCAGAAGTATGTACAGAGTTGTATTATATAAATAGAGACAGTATGACATACTGTCCAGCAGTGTAGCTAGTAAGAGTAGGATATGTACAGATATAGGTAAAGGACTATGTGCAGGTAAGTACAGACAGGTGAGAATAGGTATACAAATATATAAATATATATATATGGTATATACAGCATTATAGTACATTCTATCATACAGAGCTAAGGGTTGTGAGCAGGTGTACAAGCAAGTATATAGAGGGGTTATATGCAGGTATATTCAGACAAATATGCAGTAATATAAAGATATAAATGTAAAATATGTTTGTAAATATGTAAATATTTAATTGAAAATCCAAAGATTACAGCCGGTGACAATGAAGTAACAGAAATTCAATGCAAAACAGTCTAAATCTATGTGTGTCACTCTAGAATAGTGTGTAGGTAAACGCCTGTTGGTTTTTGGTATGGATGCAGGCAATGTCAACAAGAGAAATCTTATCTGGAACAACTGAGTGAGAAGAGCTGTGGACTTGCATTAAACATCACATCAAACATCACGCCATCATTAACTGGCCTCATCCGACAGGCCTTATCCTAGAGCCTCCTATCTCACACCAGCGTGGTTCCTTTAGCTATACCTGCACAGACTGACAAATAAAAACAACATTAAGTATGGCACAATTTTCAACCTGAATTTAATAACAGCACTGAAGGTTAAAAACCAGCTTGAGAAGGAACTTCTGTGTGCCTTTTTGTCGTGGTGTTGGGCTCACAGCAGGGTCTGGCTAAAGGGCTCTACATGCTCGGGCAACAGGAACACAACTGCAACACAACATGGACAACGCAACAATGTTGCAAGCACTTGCATTTATACTTCTGCAACGGCTACGCGCAGCCTATGCAACATTGTACCCCGGATGTAGCTAGGTTCCCTAGAATCTAGATGAAACAACGAATTATCAACGAATTATCACAAGCTGGCATCCTAAAATCTCAACACCAGCCATGGGAATACTGTTTCTAAATTATGGAGGCTTTTTAATCGTCAAAGTAAGAGAGGATTTGTCATGATCAACCGAAGGCATATGCTTATGCTATGAAACAGTCTATGTGCTTGGCTACTTAGCTGGGTTTTCAGAAAAAGACCGGCTATGTGACGCTAATCTCTAGGTAGTATCGTATCGTGTATTTCATCACAGTAGCCTCCCGGTGTTTAACACTTTGAGTGCCAACGACGAGATATCTCGTTTGTTCATGCCGACCGTTAAGTGCCAACGACGATAGATCTAGTTTTTTTTTATTAGCGATTTGAATTCATATTTCATCAATCTAGCCTCACGTTAGTGCTGCAAACTCTCTCTGAGCGCCATTGGGAAAATACCGCCCCCTATCATCTCTCCCTGTGGTACTGCACCCCTTTGGAATGGATTGAATGAAACGCATGGGGGGGGGGGGGGGGGGGGGAGGAATCCTGCTTCCTCATTTTACTTCTCAGGCAATTCACCCGAGACGATCGGATTCATTGCCGATCCCCAGAACAGCGTGGAATACATATTTCCAGTACCCAGCGTTGGATCAATAAACGCGATCGATATTTGGAATGGCGATCAGGAATTGGATAATCAGAGCTTTTTTCACAGAGATATCAACGTGTGCCCTATGTGTGTGTGTGCTGATCAGGAAATGAGATAATCGATTTTTCAGCCCGCTTCTATAGCGTGCATAAGTACACATACTATCGATAATCTAGCGTTTATTTGAAAACGATTCATAAATAGGCCGAAAAATTACAACATTTGTGTATTCCAGAATATTCCAGTAAAGGGCGTTTATCACAGAATCTTTATATTTTCCTGAAACTTTAAAAAAAAGTGTTTAAAAATGGTATAAAACGGAAATGAACCGATTAAAAAACAATCCGTTTCGACAATGTTGACTGCAAACAAGTCATTGATAAGCGACGGCCAGATTATACACAGCCATAATTTAAGATGTAGTTTATGCGTTCGCAAATATGAGAGCGCTATCATTGAAGTGGGTAGTGGCACTCAATCACTAAATCGTGCGCCCCCTGCTGGCACTCAAAGTGTTAATAAACACTTCTAGCCAGGACAGCATGATGTAGAAGGTCGGCTTGTTCTGACTTCCACCTGCAGCTCCACTTTTCTTGTTAAATTAAATGTAACAATCAAATTCAATGTAACTATCGATAACGTTAGCTAAGTTAGCTATTTTTGGATCGCGAGGAACCAATATTATATGACAGCCCCGCCCCCATTTGCTAACCAACCAATCAATGCTACGCAACATCAATGCAACGGTTGTGTTGCAGTCGCTAGTTAGATTTTTGTGATAGGTACGCAACACACTCTGCGACGGTTGCAGATGTCGCAGAGCCATGTTGTGTTGCAGTTGAATTGCAGTTGCCCGAGCATGTAGAGCCCTTAACATAATCTGCGCTGGAAACTAGTTAACTCGTTATTGCCCGCCATGCGTTCAGCGCCAGAAACAAGTTAACTCGTTTTTGGGATCGTTATTTAGTTTATTTGCTATATCTATTCATAATTCATAGCTGCAGCCTCTGGTATAGCATTCAGACCCTGTCTGAGCTGGCAGACGATCAACACCGCCCTCTACTGCCAGGCGGAGCATCTCATTGAAAATGGGCTGGTGTGTTTTAGGAGCCGATCTGAGCCGGGCGGGTGGGGTTTAAATACTCAGGCGAGCCAGTTCTATACAACGATGGCATCGAACAGTAACCCCGCCCGCCAGTCATTGTGAGAACACCTACTCGCTTTCTCCTCACCTCTCACTACCTCTCACCGTCACAACTCTGAATGCTCAATCTCTCTATCTCAATAACACAACTCCTACACGCTCAACTTACTCCTCTCTATCCTAGTGTTAATGTAGTCTGTGGGACTGGGTGTGTGCACGTGAGATGTGCGTCAACTAATTATGCGCAGGTGTACAGTATCTTATCAGTACTAATCAGCTAGTGTGTGTCGGGAGTGTGTGCATGTTAGATGTGTGTGACTAATGCTGCACAAGTGTATTCTATCAATTCTAATCAGCTACTGTACCTAATTGACTCTACTCCTCCTGTGGCAGACATATCTCCTATCCTTCACATATCCATGGGAGGGGGAGGAGATCTGTCACAATACGTATATATATATATATATATATATATATATATATATATATATATATATATATACACACACACACACACCGGTATATATATTATATAACCATTTAACTGCAATACAATTATTGGAGTGAGGTGAACAGACTGAACACATTTTCTTATTACATAAAGCAGATGATGTATACTATTTCTATTGCAAATATTGATAATTCTGTTGGGGGCATAATTCGCAGTTGAAAAAAGGTAATATATTGTGTAAGTATAAGTCTTAATTTATGCAATAAAAACCCCTACTGGCAAATTTTGTAGAGGAGTAGCTCCCTTCTACTTTCAGTGATATTCCTTGAAGGGGAACTACACACAATTTAAGAATTTAACATACAGTACACATCTTATTCATTATTCCTAAGACACGCTAAACCTAAAATATTAGCCAGCATGAGCAACTCTCTCCCAAATACAAAAAGTACTTAAACTCAAACGTGCACGGTCATCAGGTATATAAGGTCTGGGGCTGTTCCATTGAAAATGTATTGGGAAAGATGACACAGAGAGCACCCAGGGTAAAGATGACACAGAGCACCCAGGGTAAAGATGACACACAGAGCACCCAGGGTAAAGATGACACACAGAGCACCCAGGGTAAAGATGACACAGAGAGCACCCAGGGGAAAGATGACACAGAGCACCCAGGGAGAAGATGACACAGAGAGCACCCAGGGTAAAGATGACACAGAGCACCCAGGGTAAAGATGACAGAGCATGAAGGGTAAAGATGACACAGAGAGCACCCAGGGTAAAGATGACAGAGCATGAAGGGTAAAGATGACACAGAGAGCACCCAGGGTAAAGATGGCACAGAGCACCCAGGGTAAAGATGACAGCGCATGAAGGGTAAAGATGACACAGAGAGCACCCAGGGTAAAGATGACACTGAGAGCACCCAGGGTAAAGATGACACAGAGAGCACCCAGGGTAAAGATGACACTGAGCACCCAGGGTAAAGATGACACTGAGAGCACCCAGGGTAAAGATGACACAGAGAGCACCCAGGGTAAAGATGACACAGAGAGCACCCAGGGTAAAGATGACACAGAGAGCACCCAGGGTAAAGATGACACAGAGCACCCAGGGTAAAGATGACAGAGCACCCAGGGTAAAGATGACACAGAGAGCACCCAGGGTAAAGATGACACAGAGAGCACCCAGGGTAAAGATGACACAGAGAGCACCCAGGGTAAAGATGACACAGATAGCACCCAGGGTAAAGATGACACAGAGAGCACCCAGGGTAAAGATGACAGAGCACCCAGGGTAAAGATGACACTGAGAGCACCCAGGGTAAAGATGACACAGAACACCCAGGGTAAAGAGCTGTGCTCACAATTCCTGTTTCAGAACTGAGAACACCATTATAGAATAAAGCTTATTTGGGTGCAACGACTAACGATCTGTGGGTCCACAAAATCAGTCTGGAGGAGCTCCAGATTTAATACCTGATGACATCACAAGTATTAGAGTGAGACGTCAAGTAATAATGTGAGTTGGGTTGTGGAAGATAACGTGCATACCATGGTTTCTTAATTTTTTTTAATCATGGACCCAAATGGGATATATTTTCCACATAATACTACTGTTGTCATGTGGGGACCCACCAGAAGAAGGCCTGGCTGCAACCCATTATGGGTCCCGACCCATATTTTAAGAACCCATGATATAGACCGTCGGGCCTCCCAGGAGAACCGTCTAGGTTCTAGACTCTAGGGCGAACAGGTCGAGGTGACAATTAGGGCTGGCTGGGGTTGTCTCCGAGTCTGGAGCACACAAAGCACAGCTTTCAAAAGTGTAATTTAGGAAAGGACGGACGGACGGACTGGAATCCTCATCTCAAAAGAAAACTATGAATTGTAAAAAGGATGTATTTTTCCAAAAGGAGAAAGTGAATTATGGTCTTGAATGCACAAACAAGTCACGTGTCTGGCTGCACTATTACAACCACACAGCAGAGTCTTGAGTAATGAAATATGATAAAGGGAGGAGAGCATGTAATTTGGGGACATTTTCTTTTACTCTCTCAGTTTGTGTGTGTGGGGGGGGGGTTGTAAATCACTTTTGAAAAGGTGTTTATGATTTGGGTGCTTGGGTCTGACTCCAATCATCTCTTTGCATTTTATCTGTCATCTGAAAGGAGTTCCGACTCCCGACCATAGTTCATTCCTCAAAGAAGCAGATCAAGTTCAAGAGTTGACCGTCACACATGGAATACAAATCATTTATAATATAAAAAAATTCTAAATATTGTTTTTTCTTTTGGTCAAACTAACATTTCAGGTCATTGTTTCTTTACTCGTATTCAATATTACATATAGCCATCAGTGTAAAGGAATAGCCTTAACATTTTCACTAGGCCTAATGTTACCCCTTAAAGCACTATACTCAGTAGTACTAATTTATATATTTTATACCCAGTTTAATAACCTATACATTGTATATTACTAGAGCACATTTGCACTCTGGTTGGATGCCAAACTTATTTTCATTGTACTGTAGATTAGCAGGGGTCATTAAGTCATTATGCAGCACAAGTACAGTACAACGAAAAGAAGTTTGGCATCCAACCAAAGTGCAAATGTAGCAGTAAAGTGCAACAGCTATATACAATGTACAGGTGATTAAACTGGGTACAAAACATACAAATTAGTACTACTGAGTGTAGTGCTAATCAGATGTATCTACTAGGGATGGGCGTGAGTAATCGATTAATCGTTTATTTTTTTACATATCTTTTCACATGTATGTGTAAGATTATAACTGTTGGTTTCCTTAAACATATATACCGGTACGTGAATGAACAAAAATAAGTAAAAAAAAATTAAAAAAATTCTAATATTTTAATACATTTTTTACGTATTTTTTCCCTTTTAGAGTAATACACGATCAATCGAGTATAGCATGCGATCAATCAACCTGGATTTTTCTTTAAAATGCCCATCCCTAGTATCTACAGAGTTGTAGAATAATATGTACAGTGATACAGGTGTAAAGACAGTATGATAGTAGTCACTGTCCAGAAGCGTAACTAGTAAGAGTAGTATATGTACATATGTGGGAAGTCAAAGGAAGAGGAGATACAATAATGCGCGTGACAGGTCCTTCAGTTACTTCCTACTTTATTCATTCACAGAATCACCGCTGTACACACACCTACCACTCCCCTATATCTCCTCCCCTGTGACCCTTCAACTCTGGAGTGAGACTCCCTTAATGTGACACCACACAGGCCCCCCCCCCGAACACCCAGAGTAGACATACCCTGCAACCCCAACCCATACAAAACCCCCCAAAGTACTCAGCCCCTCGTAGGAGGCCTGACTACCCGACCATAACGACACACACAAAAAACTGTTTTATATAAAATATGTACTGTATATAAAGACTGTTTTGCTGTGTTGTCTGGCACTTCACCTCTTAAATCAGCCAGTCTATCTCTCCCGTACTCCTTTGCAACTTTGCATACATTCTCATAAAAGGACTATATCCACAATGCAAATTAATTAGAGAACATAGATAATAAAGCCACATATGAAAGGAACCTGTCAACATGGTAATAGCTGTATTTTCAAACACAATGCACAGGAAGCAGCATTCACACACCTACAGCACTACTGTGTTTTAGATTTTTCTGTGTGCCTTGTTTTACTTTTATCCTGTTTGTTTTGTCAAATATATATATATATATATATTATTAATATATTTTTTTATATATATATATAAATGTCTTCCCCCTTGGTGGTCAAGGGCCCCTAAGCTGGTGCTTATGCGTCGGACTGGCCCTGGATGTTGATTTGCATTAGGTGAGCTGAGCAAAAGCAAAGTTAATCACACAAAAACAACCTCAAGTGAGTGTCAACAGTGACCGTGTGTGCAAGAGCAGGGAGAGAAGTTTATATTAAAAAAAAAAGTTCATTATCCTAAGGATGGGGTAAGAGGATTTCTCAGGCTGTGCCATATGCTATACTAGCTACACCTTCCCAGGCTCACAGGCCAGTAGTGCTTAAGTCTTCTTAAGTAAATGAAACCTCATTAAGTAACTCAAATAACAACTCTTTCCATTACGGGCGAGCTGTTATTACCAACCACAAACATCAAGTGAACCTTGTTGGGAAAAAACACGTGGGATTAATGCGTTATCCGCCTTCTAATCTACTCTCACTAAATATTTTGTAGTAGGACAGAGACGACGATTCCCACTCAGCGAGTCTGGGATCCACAACAACATTTTCATATCGCAGGTATTGCGCTTTTATTTTAACTGTGCGACCAAGCTCATCTTCTATTTCAGAAATGCACATTACACAGCCCCCCCCCCCCCCCCCCCCCCCCTAAATTATTCTATTGCATTTTGGCTTGGGTACATAATCCCTTCCCTAGCTCCCTCACTGGCAAAGCCACATAGAATCAACTCATCAATAACACTGTGTTTACAGAATACAGATGACTTCGCTCTACGATCCCCTTTAGTACAGCGGCGCAGAATGAAATAAAGACATGAATGAATGAATGTACAACTAAGCCCATGGCAAATTTCAACAGCTTTTTTCTTTTTCAACAGCTTTTTTTTTTATATATATATATACTTGAGCTACAAATTAAGGAATTGCTGCAGACAAGAGATTTTTCTCTTTTTCCTTTTTGCAATTGTGTCCAAATCGTCTCAATGTGGGACGGGGCCCCTATGGAAGGAGCTGATTAAGAGCCAGGTTGCATTAGCTCTTTGTCTCAACTCACAGGCATAGTTTCAATTCTACGCTCCTCTTTCTAAGGAACCGCGGAGCCCTATATGCGCTGGCAACCGCAACGTGTTTCCCCTTGCCCTCCTTGCATTCCTCAGCGCCGTACTGCAAGGCCACAGATACATGACAATGAGGAGCTTTGGGCCCATAACTCTATCATGTCACACAGAGTCTGGCTTTTCCTCATAGGCTTCTCCAGTGGCTGCTGAACTGGCAAAAAGAACCCTCAGCAGCACCTGTGGTAGGCTGGCTGTCGGCTCCAAACTCCATTAGTAACATATATAGTGTAACATTCACCACAACTGGGACCGCATTCCTATCTCGGGAAAAAAAACGAGTTATACATATGAATCATGGTACCTTTCCTTTGATTTAACTACACTATGAGGTAGATCAGTGGAAGAGATCTTCCCCCACAACAGATGAGGCTTTAGTGCTGGAATGTCTTAAGAGATTGCAGCTTTGACGAAGGTATCACTGCTGTATGGCTGATTCTGGAACACGTTATTACATGTTTGAAAGCACCTGCTGCGAAAGGCATCCATAGATAGGAGGGGATGAATGAAGCAGATGGCGGAAATCCCCCCAAAAAACTGGAATCGTATGGACATCAGTGGTCACATCCACGCATTGGATCACTAGTTTAGAATGTATCAAACTGAAGATCCAGAAGAAAAACAAAGCGCGTAGCGTCGGAGTGATTAGGTTAAACGCTGGAGGCCTGAGGCCCATTGGTGAGTCGTTAGGGCCGTTCTCATCTCTCACTCGCTCTCTCACACTGCTCACTCCCCGGCTCTCTAGACACCCAGAGAGGATTAATGGAAATGCAAAGTTCAGCCCTTAGTTGTTTTTGCAATGTTTTATTCTTAATTGACCGATGGCTGTAGCTGTTTACCCGTTTCCCGTGGCTTAAAGCAAACCCACGGCCACACGTCCATCTATAAATCTTCCCGGGGTATTAGCATGTTCTCATAATCACTCTCGGTTTGTCTTAATCTAATCTAGGGATCTTAAGCGTGTTTTATTTGCTTGTTTGCCGCTCCACGTCCCCAGTGTGAGGGTGATCGTGGCTCAACTGCGCATGATACCCCGGCTTTCGGTTAGGCTTCTACAGTATGTGCATGGAGAGACTTAACACATTCAGGGCCATTGGGGCCCGTCTAATACCACTCTATGAGGCCAGCTTTTCATTACAAGTTTTCACTTTGCGTGAGGTTGTTTGTAGAGCTAAATCTATATTTTATATTATTGCTATGTGTCCATTGTCATTGTCAATTGACAGTATAAACCTCCCTTCAATATGCGATAAAGAAATAATTTTTCATCAATACGTTCCCATTTTATAGCGTCGTGAATATGAACTATATACCACAATGTTCTGGGGTAATTCCTGCAAAGCTAGTTATAGGGCGCCAAGCTAATAACGTTAAATCGATTGGCGTTTCGGCCCTACACAAGCTAGAGGTAAAAATCAAAATAAATATGATCGGTATCATGGTCCACCATGAATGCATGAAAGGGGGGGGGGGGGGAGGGGGGGGAGTTGTTTCTGATCATTGATTGTCAATAACGGCATTCATTATTGCAACATCATACACTGACTGGGTGGATGGCTATGAGAACATACCCGATCAGACTGAAATTGACGTCAAATCGCTCTTACCTGTGGCCGGTTGGATTCTAGGGCTGTCTTAAATACTTCAAAGCTTCGTTCGATGGCACAAGCTTCGAACATTAAAAAAAATCGAAGTTTAAAAAAAAGAAATATATATATATATAAATCTTTTTAAATTTTTTTTTTTTTTTTTTTTACTTCGATTTGTGTGTGTGTGTGTGTGTGTGTGTGTGTGTTAATCTGATGACAAATAAAGACTTATACTTGTACTTATACTACAGTTGAAAATAGGCCTATTCCAAAGAGAAATGTATCCATGCCAGGATTTCTTGAAGACTTGGTGTCTAGCTACAACCTGTGCAACTATAGGGAGGTGTAGTCTGACGTCACTGGTTGTTCCACCCGTATAGGGATTATCGGCTATTGTAACAATTCTGCCGCATGGAAATTTAAAAGCTTTCCATTTTTGCACAAAATGAGTTCCCTTCTATCACTAACATTATTGTTTAAGCATTTTTGGTTGAAATTAAATTTGGCCAATTTTTTTTATGATTAATTGCGCATTTTTTCATGTTGAGCTATAGATTGTGGAAGAATAAGCACAGAAAGGTACACCATGCAAATGTTAATGCTTTATTTGTTTTAAACGAGATGATTTAGAAATGGGCAATGGGGAAATACATTGCGTTGGACAGAGGGTGGAACACGAAAACGGCAATGACGTAAACACTACACCTCACCTTATTCCAGTGACACGTTTGATCCATGCCAGGATTTCATGGAGATCATTGCCACCGACGTCTCCAACCCAAGAGGCAGAATGGTGTGGCTACTGGACTGGAGTTATTGCTTATCTCATTAATTCTCATTTGAAAAACAGAACACAGGAATACGTCTCTCACTGTGAAAAGAATTATTTTGGAAGAACTGATCATTTACATCTATTCACAGGGCTTTGTGTAGATCGAGATGGCATTTCTTTAATTAGCAAGCAATCGAAGTTGGTTGCTACAGTGGTTAGCTTTAGCAGCTAGTAGCTACTGGTTGCTATGCGAGGAGATCCACTGTCAACACGGTAAATACAGTAAAATCAGACATTTTAAATACAGTACTAATCGACCACAGGAATAAAGGTACATAATGTACATTATGTTATAGCCATAAGTCATATATTCACATCTTGTATAAGTAATATATTTATGTTTCGTATCGGCAAAGTTTCTAAACAAAAAACACGACCAGGAGTCGAACCAACAATGATTGTTATTGCAGGCGAGTGCTCTCATCACTAGACTAATCACAGCAATACTGTGACAATGACTATGACTGTTATGGTTAAGATATAAAGGTTAAGGTTAGGGTTAGGGTTCAACGGTTATGGTTATTTTAAGATAACAGTGTAGTTAAGGTTAGGGTTTGGGGCGGAAAAGTGTGTCTCGGTAGTCTTGAGGTAAAGGCACTCGCCTCAAGTCGCCAAAAGTCTTAAATAATCATGACCACAATAATCATTTTGATTCTTGTCATAATGGACGTAGAGGTCTGCATGGGCCTGACATTTCGGCCCCAGCCCAAGCCTGTAGCATTCAGGCCCGGCCCTACCCTAGCCCGAAAAGTTAAGCAATTATTTGGCCCTAGCCCGACTTAAGCCAGAGGTGAATATTACGATGTGATGACAGACATCACACACACACACTACCTAAGTTACACACACAAATGCTACATTACGACAAAAAATGCACAATGCAATAACGGCATAGCTCTGTGGCTAACAACAGCAACAATTGCATGCCCATTGCCCACAGACTAAAACATTAATGTCACAACACTAAAGCTAAGTCTGAGACGATAATGCCATTTGGAAGAATCGATAAATCGGGACAAAATTATCGATAAATATAGATTTTTTATTATTATTATTTTGCATGTGTAAAAAATGTAATAAAATAAAAAATACTTTTTCTTAAAAAAGAAAAAGAAATATGATTTAATGTTGGCCCACGACACACACACAAACTAACGTTAAATAATATTTTTTTCTTTAACACAATGGCACCCAAGGACGTATATCTCCGTGTTTCGATTCCACCCGTTGTGGACAGAAGCACGGATAAATCCGTGGCAAGTTATTGCTTTTATTCCATTTTAATAACCTATTCAAGGTCGCCGAGCGGCACTGCAGATTTACCCTACTCTATGAATTCGAGAAGGTGCAATACCAGCCAGATCCTCTTAGGGGCGCTATCGCGATAATGCAGTGTTCCCTGTGGCCGAACGGTGGACTATTTTTTTTTTTACTTTCAATGGAGTTTTATGTTAGCAGGATTCTGGATCTGCAGCCTGTAGCTTGGATTACGTTTTGGATCGCAGATTTCACCATGCAATAAGGGGATTTATCATCAGCCAATGGATATATCGATCTACCAGATGGCGATCGATAACGGGGAAATGCTCGGGGCGATCCCACCGGACCACGGTAAGATCTTTTTCACGTAAAGTACATCCCGATCGGGCCTTGTTTTGATAGCCATCCAGGCGTTCGGCCTATGAGGCTAACGCGGTTATTGGTAATCAATAATCAGAAACGACGTCCCCCGCCACCCCCCTTTCATGCATACATGCGTGAGGATCGTACCGATCATATGCAGTTTGAGTTTTAACTGGAGCGTATCTATAACCGAAATGCCATTGGATTTAACGTTATTAGCTATTAGCCCATTATCTCGGCTTCCAGGAAATATACTAGACCAAATCCGGTATAATGCTTATATTCACGGCGCTATGAAATGAGAACGTATTGATGAAAAAAAAATTCTTTAAGCCATTTTGAAGGGACGGTTTATGGTCTCAATTCACAATGAGAATGGACAGATAGCAATACTATAAAGCATAGATTTAGCTCTACAAACAGCCCCATGTCTGTTTACATTCCCCGGTCCTCTTGAGATTAATTAGACTCATCCCAATGGCCCTGAATGTGTTAAGAAAAAAGTATTTAAATTATAATTTTTTTTTTTTTACACATGCAAAAAAGATCGACCACTTATCGATTTCAGTTATCGATAAATCGATAAGTGGTCTCAGCCTTACCGAAAACACTCAAACCAGCAACCAATTAATGTTAGTAAATCAGGATGGACTCACCACTTCGCTCACAAATCTTCACACAGTGATTTCATCACCTCAAAAGCCCTGTTGTTTTGAGG
Organism: Notolepis coatsorum; assembly: GCF_963971535.1. Taxonomy (NCBI): domain Eukaryota; kingdom Metazoa; phylum Chordata; class Actinopteri; order Aulopiformes; family Paralepididae; genus Notolepis; species Notolepis coatsorum. The sequence goes on along the minus strand of NC_140166.1, from coordinate 172,480,990 downwards.
TGATGAAATCACTGCGCCCAGGCAGCAGAGGTTCGGCAAACAAATTCTGAGTATATATCTGCTTAGAAAACTAAAATGTCTATTTTCTTTTTTTATTATTTCTCCCCATGGTAAATACACAGGTCACAACATGTTTACAGGAACATTTTGGAGTTGTATTTGGAGTGTATTTCGTGACTGTTGGGAACTAGGCTACACTGGTACACCTACTTCCAGTGAATGACGCTAAGCTAGGCTAATGGTACGGCTGTTCCCTAAGCCTAATGCATGCACAAAGAAGAAAAGGGTATGTATCTGCTTGTCTAACTCCAGGGTAGATGGCAAATAAACACATTTCCCAAAAAGTTGGCGTGTTCCTTTAAGTCTGGCTTTTGTCAGAATATCACAATCTCCCTATGAAGGCATATCATAATGAAATTGCATTCATCCCCACCCCTAGTCTGCATAACCGATTAGAACTAGCAGCTCTGTGCAGATATTTGCGGTTTTCCATGTCTGGATTTCAGGATTTACTACATCATCAATCCTAGGATGATATTTTTTGAAAACTGAAAACAATTAGGGGAGAAGGCAGGGAGCCAAGAGAGTGCATCCCAAAATTCTTTCCAGTTTTCAAAAGATATTGTTCCCGAATTAATCAGTCACTTTGACATAGTAAATCCTGAAATCAAGACTGTGGAAAACTGGAAATATACAGTTTTTTCCAATACAATTTTCTGAAAAAAAGAGCCAGCCTTACTTTAACAAGATTTGAATACAGTATGAAAAAAAACGACAGAAATACGTATGTCTGAAGAACCTGGTTTCCCCATCAGTTGTTTCAGTAAACCTAATGAGGTGTCAGTCTCAAGGCACAACGCCACCCCTTTCTCTCTTTGATGGCATGAAAACACCACTATATGTCATGGAGCGCCTCCCCCGAAATGAGTCTGTTTATGATGGCATCTCTGGGATAGACATTGCATGCAAATCTTTAAATTACATGTGACAATGTGGGTTGTACTGTAGTGAAGCCCAGGCCTTCTGAGCATGTCTGACTCTTATCAACAGGAGCTAAGAGAAGACAGGGAATCTTTTAACCTCCACCACATGTTGACAATGTCTTCCATTGTTTATGTTCAATCAGGACAGCGTGAATATTTTAGGCAACCAACTTGTGTTTAGCGTTTCTCTGATTGGCCAATACGCCCATGTGACCACGGCACGGCAGCGCGCAAGTTGGGCGTGGTTAGACACAAGTTGGTTGCCTTTAATATTTAGGCATCAGGACAAGGAGGAGGAAGGAGGGAGATAGAAAGGAAGAACACGTTTCCCTGTTTGGAAGGAAGAAAGGAAGAAGGAAGGAAGGAAGGAAGGAAGGAAGGAAGGAAGGAAGGAAGGAAGGAAGGAAGGAAGGAAGGAAGGAAGGAAGGAAGGAAGGAAGGAAGGAAGGAAGGAAGGAAGGAAGGAAGGAAGGAAGGAAGGAGAAAAGGAAGGAGAAAAGGAAGGACGGAAAGAAGGAGAAAAGTAAGGAAGGAAAGAAAGAGGAAAGGAAGGAAGAAAGGAGAAAAGGAAGGAAGGATGAATGAATGAATGAAAAAGAATAGAAGAAAGGTTTTCCCTCTGATGACAATACATCTTCACTCTTCTACTTGAGTGAAATGATGTTATTGATATGCACAATCCCATAGTAACAGAGCCACGGAATAATCACAGTTCTTTGTGATTGTTTCTTAATGTGCAACACAGCAGGCAGACTCCTATGTGAGCTGCAGCCTGGAATGAACCCTTGTCTAACCACTTTTCAAAGCCCAAAAGGTCGAGATCGAAGGAGATTTATTTTGTCTCTATGTGATAATGACATACAGGCACAGCGAGGTGGTACACAGACGATAATGCATGTTAAGTGGTTGCCGTTGACCAAATAAGTTAATTAAAATGCCATCACAAAATAGCCTTTGCTCCGATTCCCTACAGAGTGTTCAGAACAGTGTATAGTTCTGATTATTGCAATACAATGAAATACCAAAATAAGGCAAAATCAGCTAATTGAATTAACCTCTTAACAGGCAGGCACATTTTTCAGAAAACGCCTGAAAATTGCATACCCAAAGTAATCTGCAATTTATTATACTTTATACTTATAGCACATGGATGAGTCTGGTCTCTTTTGAAAGGAAAAATTATGAATTTTCATCCACAACAGGAGTGCTTTTTTAATTTTGAAGTTAAGTTAAGTTTTAAATATATTTTTACTTCCATTTGAATTATCTTGCAAACAGAGGCCTCTTACAGTTTCCAGCAGATAGGTATGACCTAGGAAACACAATGGGTCCATAGCCTAAACCCTAAAGCATTATCTAGTACAGGTCCAAAGTTGATATACCACAGAAAATTAGTGTTTTACGCAACCTGTTCCTAGACACACTCTGCATTATCTAATTTTCACATGCTTTTAATTACATGTATCAACAAGGGAGTTCATACAATTATGCACAATTAACCTGGATGAGTTTCCCCCATAGATGCACATTTAGCCAACAGGTCACTACCACACTACAAAGAGTAAACGCTTTCACTACCACATTACAAAGAGTTAACCATTTCCCTACCACTCTACAAAGAGTTAAGTAACTACCACACTACAAAGAGTAAATGCTTTCACTACCACATTACAAAGAGTTAACCATTTCCATACCACTCTACAAAGAGTTAACGTTGGGTTATGACTATAACCAAGTTCTGTTAGTATAGCGACGCTCGGCATCGCTCTCTGCACTATCTCGCATACGTGCACGCGCACTGAATAAAGACCACAATGTACCTTTAATCCCAATATTCGTCTGACCACACCCCTATCAGCTTACCCATATAAGCAGGGGTGGGGCCACCCACTCTCCTCCTTCCCAAGCTTTCGCCACAAGGCGAGGTCAAAGGCTGCAGCGGCGTCGGATGCCGAGCGTCGCTATACTAACAGAACTTGGTTATAGTCATAACCCAACGTTCTGTATCGTATCGCTCTCGCTCGGCATCGCTCTCTGCACAAGGGAGGCCGAGCGAGAGCCAACGGCCGACAAATACACCCCGCTGACAGCCCCCCACAAACCATCAGAACAGGGAGGGCCGAGCCCCCCCGACCCACCCTAATGGCGGGCACCCCCCCTATTAGGGGCTTCACGGGAGGGCGACGGACCCGACCGTGCGTAGAGGCACTCAAGCAACTCAACGCACAGGGTGAGCAGACCGTGGCTTGACCCCACGACTACACACACGCACAACCCGCATGCCACCCGGGAACGAACGGAGGAACAACCTCGTTACTGCCCCCAGAATCACGGGGTCAAGGGCAAACCCAACCCCGTGGCAAGGCCGTAGCAGCGGAGCACGAAGGAAGACCCAGACCCACCAAAAGGACTGGACTCCCTAGAATGGGGGCCCGGAGAAGTCCATGATGCCAGCATCAAGACCCCACCAGGTGGGCACGTAGTGCCCCGCCCCCCACATCGCCAGCGTATTCGGACAAAGGCCCCTCAGTTACTGCACCTGGTATTCCCAGGCGGAATCCCATCCAAGTACTAACCAGGCCAGAACCTGCTTAGCTTCCGAGATCGGACGAGATCGGGCGTGTTCAGGTTGGTATGGCCGTAAGCCGAGCGGGCCCTGTCCCCCCAATAGTACACCGCCTGGCACACTGACCCTGCAGAACAGGCAGTCAGCATGGCCGTAAGCACACAAAAAAGGTTAACCAACGGAAGCAGGCAGCGCACCGGGGAAAAACCAGGCAACAGGCTGTTAACCCTAGCCTGGAGACTGCGGACGAGACAGGCGCCAGAGGGGACAGCTGAACACAGCCGCCCCGGCGGAAGGAGCGTAAGCTGGCGGTGTTGCATGACCAAGCCTCCATTCAAAAACCCCCACCCAGAGGGGTCGAGGCAGAGAAGGCTGACACGATTGGCAGACGTCATGAACGTGCAGGGGCACCCTCAAACGGTGAACCCGGGAGTTGACACTGCTCCAACACACCAGGGAATCAACCACCTCGGTGTTACCCAATGCGGTGGTTGTTCCTATAACCCCTCAAGAAAAAACTCCAAAACACACCTGCGGGTATACACCGGCTATACCGCAGTACAAGTGCTTCAGTTTCCAAAAAGGGTTAACCCAGGCCTACGGGTCGCAAACATCACTTCGGACCGGGCCTGGCGGTACGGGAAGCACAGGGTCACCAGAGGAGGTCAAAAAACCACCCCCACAGGCCCCTCTTCGCCATGCGTGAGAGAGGAGCGAAAAATAATGGAGAACCAGCCCCTAAGCACACCGTACCTGGTATTCCCCGGCGGTCTCCCAACCAAGTACTAACCAGGACCAACCTGTGTAGCAGCCGAGATCCGACGAGATCGAGCGCGTACAGAATGGCATGGCTGTAAGCCATGACGACAGTGCTGAGTAAAAACATACCCAACCAGGGTCTCCATAGCGCTTAACCCTGTGACACCCAGACCGACCTGGCATTTTTCCCCCTGAAAAAAGCCCAAGTCCCTCAGGGTACCAGAACAGCAGATCTGCATCCCCGGCGGACAACGGGTTCAACTGATCTGGACCAGCGTGACCAGAACCAGTCCCGTGCCCTAACCACGCCGACATGCCTACTCCAGGAGAAGGGCAGATATGCGTGTTGATCTTAACATGAAAAGAAGGCGCCACCCAGACGTTCGGACGAACCGCGCCTGGTGGCCCACCCCAAGGGCGTGAGACCCCACCACATATGTTCAGATCCATCCCGTCATCATCCCCCAGACATGAACGAGAATCCGTCGACAACCCACCCAGGTCATGGGATGTGGTCGTCGGAAGAGGAAAAACCCCCATCTCAGTTGCTTTATAAAAACGCTGTTTCAACCACAAGCAACCAAGGCGTGCCAGTCAATCGCCTGTTTACAGCGAGCTAGCACTATACGTGCGTCGGGACACACCCCCATCAATGAACAGGCTATTTAGACCTGTCATTGAATCCCCAAGGCGCCCAGGGGAACGACAAGAGGGGTGTGACACTCCCTAACTCCAACACTTCTGGAATAGAAAGAAGGAAGCATCAACAGTATGTATCCCAGTCTACACAGCCGGGGTAAAAAATGTTCACATTTTTACATCCCACCACCCTCCCATAGGAAAGAGACGGGGATCCCCAGAGAGACTTCCCACGCGAGCTGTACAGATTGAAAAGAATATATTGCACCTTGAGCCATGTAAAAAACTGGTTTTAGGGCCTCCGGGGAAGAGGCACTGAACCCATACACACTCAATAAACGAATTGAATCGAATATACATACAATAGAAAAGGACCCTTCTAGAGGGTCCACTCACTTTGACAATCTGAGGAGGAAGGCTCTGTACTCTGATGGAGGCTTCCTCACATGGAAGAAGGAGTCCGAACTCACAGAAGGCCTGAATAGGCGCTTGGTGAGGAGGAGCCCTGACCACCCCCCCTGAAAACAGATCCATCACATGGACCTGAACAGCACACGGAAGTCCTACCAACAGAGACGCGCACGGTGACGTACTCTATGGCGGGGGAATTCCTGCGGTGCACACGCCCAATATACCAGGCCGTGGGACCAGGAACTCACTCCCCCCCCCCCCCCCCCCCCCCCCCGTAACGTGCCGAACCGCCACGTGACGGGAACCTTGAAGGACAGGGGGTGTACCCCTGACCGAACAATGGGGAGAGGAAAGGTTACCAGTTCACCCCTTTACGACCCCACACCCATGATACGATGTAACGACAAAAAGAGAATATGACACAGTCATAGTCAGCTCTATGAAGCGTTTCACAGCTCCACACAGCGCATGAGCTAACCTGCTATCTGATTTTTACTAAGGAAAAACACAGAATAGAGAGGGCTCTAAGAACCCCGGTCCAACATACACATGTGCTTCTGTGGCCAGTACAACCCAGTTGTAGGTCACATGACACACACAACCCATCATCACCTACAAAAAATGGCAAAAACACTCAACAGAGGAACGCCGTTTTTTTCACAATGAGAGAATACATCATTCTTGATTAGTATCGACCACAGGCCTTGCTAAGCACACATGACAGCAACCAAACCAATTTCCCTTTAGGAAATAAGTTTCTCCAGCAGATTTAGCACAACCTCAGCAATCAAGCTAAGAGTTACATCGTATCCCTACCACACAAAAGACACAATTAATGCACAACATGTCTGATAGGAGGATGAAAAAGTCCCCAGGGAACCGGGGGGGAAAACACAATCCTCCTATTTTACCCTCAATACGGCCAGTTAAAACAGGAAAACCTGTTAATGTGTGAACACACTGTTCATTGTCATTACAGTCTGAGAAAGAACATTCTTTTACTCACTTGTCACCAAGCATAGCTTCATAGGTTAGTTGCCTTAGTAGTGAGTACACGGTACATATAAACACCATGATGTTTCTCACACAACAACCAGATCATTACATCACGATTTGCACGGAGAAGCTAACTGCCAGTGACAAAAAACAGCTCACACATAACCCGCAACGTATCCTAAATGCATTGCAACAACACACGTTTTGGGAAAAAACACCGTTATTCACAATACATTTAGCAAAGTAAAACCAGAAGACGTGTTATGAGGTCTGGTCAACCCCGTTCCTACCCGGAACGCAGATCAGCGAAGTGCAGTCACAGACACCGTAGGAACACAGCCGTCCTGTGTTGTCCGAACTGGGTAGCGTCACCGCCCCAACCCGTACTACAGTCCCCCGTTGATGCAACCTTGCCGTCCAGGCTCAGGGCAGGGTCGACGAAACATCCCCTGTCAAGGATGACGTCGCGGTCAAGAGTGTAAAACATGTTAAAATCAAAGCACGTTCAACAGAATAGCATCAAGCTAACGGCGATCAGAAGCGAGCTCACGGCGGCGCGCGAGAAGCTAAGCTACCCCGCGCCAGCCATGGCCATAGCAGCAAGCTAACGTTACCTAGCGACCACGACATGCTAGCCCCGCAGCTAACAGCTGACTGGCTAATAGTAGGCCCTAAGCAGGCCATGCAGCGATCCAGCAGGCTAACGCAGCAGTTAACAGCTGACTGGCTAACCGTAAGCTATGAACATGTAAACAATGACATAACACTCACCCAGACAGGCCGCCATTCTGAACCTCTCCTCACTTTTTAAGAGAAAAGAGAAAACAAGATGTCAACACCGCTTCACAACGGTGACTTTACCACATCCGACGGAATCAGCACAGTACCAACTGGCCTGTGTAGCTGACTTTGAACATGAATCTGCCGCTATCGCACATTACATGCACATATCCCCTCGTGAAGGAATACTCTCATTTGGATATGAAAGATGGGGCCTTAACACGGTGACAGAGAGAATCCACTCGTCCAGAACACACAGGGATCACCAGTGTCAATGGTCGCGGCCCACTAGTTAAAACTATAATGGTCTTCAGACCAAGGCCTCCTGTCGCCTAGGTGGCTGAACAAAGGACCCTAGCCTGGGGCCGGTTTCCATAAACTTTGTCAAGTAGCCCCCATAGCACTAACAGACAAGTGGAGCCCGCCAGCAAACACTACTCACCCAACATGGAACGCACCGCTTCTCACAACAGCGGCATGTCCGACAGTTCAGCTGTGGCCTGACAGGTTTCACCCCAACAAACACAGCAAGGAACTGCAGTTGAGAAGCATGCAGCGGCGTGCTCCCAATACGAAAACCGGTGGAGGGTTTTTAGAATGATCATCATCTTCCAGACACTCCAGTACGAAGACAATATCGCCGTATTTTCTCGAAAATAGTGAGAGAGAAAATAAAGATATGATGTCAACGTATCCTTGTTTCCCAAAGCTGCTCCTAAACCTTTCTTCCATCATGGTGTCAAGTGTGGGGATCTACCGAGGCACTTCTTCCTTGTGGTGAAAGCGAGAAGGAGGAGAGTGGGTGGCCCCACCCCTGCTTATATGGGTAAGCTGATAGGGGTGTGGTCAGACGAATATTGGGATTAAAGGTACATTGTGGTCTTTATTCAGTGCGCGTGCACGTATGCGAGATAGTGCAGAGAGCGATGCCGAGCGAGAGCGATACGATACAGAACTACCACACTACAAAGAGTAAATGCTTTCACTACCACATTACAAAGAGTTAACCATTTCCCTACCACTCTACAAAGAGTTAAGTAACTAGTCCACACTACAAAGAGTAAATGCTTTCACTACCACATTACAAAGAGTTAACCATTTCCATACCACTCTACAAAGAGTTAACTACCACACTACAAAGAGTAAATGCTTTCACTACCACATTACAAAGAGTTAACATTTCACTACACACTACAAAGAGTAAATGCTTTCACTACCACATTACAAAGAGTTAACCTTTCATTATACAACGGCATGCACATTTCTCGATTCTGATTGGCTGAAACAGTCCATTTACACGTCTTTATTGGCAACAATCCACGGTCCTGGGCTCAGGACCCGCCCACAACCGAATCACATATCACTCCGCCGGCTCACTCCGGGAGAAAACAAGATTGCGGACAACAAATGGATATGTTGATAGCGCCATAACGACTAAATATGAAGCGATTCTGTCACTGCGAATGTGTTAGTCCTTTAAACAATGTTGGATGATGTAATTGATTGGTCTTGAGTCATTCTAGAACAAAAGAAAAATCGCGATTTGATTGATTGATTAATTTGCATATTTTTTTCAATTTCTTTTTCCTTCTCTCTCTGACAGTCAGCGCTAGCTCTAGTCTCCACCCACCGCCACCCCCCCCCCCCCCCCCCACCCCCCCCCACACACACACACACACTCCTGTCTGCAACGCGGGTCAGACTGAGAGAGAGCTGGGTGCTGCGCTGTTCTAAGTGAGCATGGCCTATTGAGTTGATTGATTGTTTACTAATTTTATTACTGTACGCTTGGTTTCCAACTGGTTAAGTTTAGGCCCTCTACAGTAGGTTTAAAAAAATAAATAAAAAAATAGGGCGAAGAAAACGTTTTTTTCCTATAGGGCAAAGAAAACTTTTTAATTTGTTTTACCTACTTTCTATAGAAGCATCTAAGAATGAAGTTCTATGGAAAGTAGGTCTGCATTCCCTTAACAATTGTGTGTATTGAGCCGTACTGTATTGTACCCATTCTGCATTTGGTAATAAAATGTTCAATCAATCATTCCAATAATACACAGTTGGATGTGTTAGTTGGTTGGATGCACTTCAAGCTGCTTCCACATGAGGCAACTTCTCTCAATCATTCCAATAATACACAGTTGGATGCGTTAGTTGGTTGGATGCACTTCCGATCTGCTTCCACATGGAGGCAAATTGTCTTTTTTGTAGTTGTGGGAACTACTTTTTCTGGCGGATGGTTTTTTCAATAAATCTTCGATTAATGTGTGTTTATTGTATAGAAATAAGGTTGGATGAATGTGGCAGTTGTATAAAAGCTTTACACCACTTGCAGTCGTGATTTGTGAACAATAAACCATGCCTAGGGGGGTCTAACAACCCTCGGCTGCACCTCGGGCCTAACGACCACCCCTAGGCATGGTTTATTGTTCACAAACCACTCCTGCGCGTGATGTAATGCTTAACTACACACTACCCAGAGTAAACGCTTTCACTACCACATTACAAAGAGTTAACCTTTCACTACCACACTACAAAGAGTTAACCTTTCACTACCACACTACAAAGAGTTAACTACCACACTACAAAGAGTAAACGCTTTCACTACCACATTACAAAGAGTTAACCATTTCCCTACCACTCTACAAAGAGTTAACGCTTTCACTACCACACTACAAAGAGTTAACCTTTCACTACCACACTACAAAGAGTGTCACTACCACACTACAGAAGATTAAAGAGATGCATCAGTGTTTGGGATTTTTTTGATGTTCGAAGCACAAATGAATAGCAATGTGTTTATGCGATGTTAGTGGAAGTCAACAGTGTCCAATACCATTTATATCCAGGCTGCAGTGAGTACAAGTCCAAAGTAGACCCAGCAAAAAGCTTGGAATTGTAACAATAACTGAGCCATATTGATCGTTCTGTACTATGGGCCCCTTTGGGCTGGTGCCCCTGGGCTCAAGGCCCAAGCGAAGCCAGCTGTGGCTGTCCGCTAGGACGGATATAATGCAAGACAAACTAATTAACTAACTAACCAACATTAATAGTTACATTTGGCCCTCTGTTATAGAGCAAAACCAATATATTTTGTGGTCAAGTGTAGCTCAATGGGTAGAGCATGGTATTAACACTGTCAGGGTCACAGGTTTGATTCCCACTAGGGCCAACCGTGTTAAAAACGTATCCCTGCCATACTAGATACTGCTGCTGTGGCAGTTTCACAAAGCTGCTGTGACATCAGGCGGGTCATGTGATATGTCCACAACGCAAGGCAGCCGGCTGTAATGTGGATGCCTTCTAGGCTAGCCATTACCCTCCTGTCTTGGTAACACGGCCCTAGCATGTCCATAGTTTGAGCGTGGACCTTTTGGTTGATTTATATCGTGCCCTCACTTGTGACTTGAAAACATTTCCAAGAAATTCTCAGAATTATAAAGAATAACAGATTTATTTTACCTTAACTCATTGAACGCCGACCACAAGTATAGTCGGGTTAACTCGCCGACGTTTGAACGCCAATCACGAGTATAGTCTGGTTTTAATCGTTATTTCTTTTATTAGCGATATCCATTCATTTTCATCCATCCAACCTGATGTTATCGTTGGGAATGGGTCTGAGCTCGCAAAAGGGCAAATACCGCCGCCTATCGTCTCCCGGATGGTATTGCACATCATTGGATTGGATTGGCTGGGGATGTGCATCAAGAAAAAAAGTCCTGTCCGGGTTTTGCTTCTCGGTTTCAAGTTTCAAGTTTCTTTAATAGTTGTCATACAGAAGTACAGAATACTTTTGTACAAAATGCTTCTTACTGTTGCGCTCCAGAGACTGTGCATGACAAGATAAGTATGAAATAAAAACATAGTAAAAATTAGAAGTAAAAAAAGAGGTCACAGTGTTCAGTTTAGACATATGTACAATGTTCGTAGACGTAGTTACCATACAATATACAATACTGTGCAGTGTACTAATATACAATACTATATAGTGCAAGGCATAAATGGACGAGGTGCAGTTTAGGTACAATTCACAGTAGGTGTACGAGTTGTAGTGCAAATCCTTTATCAATAAATATAAAGTGTAAGTGTGTTTGTGTGATCTAAAGTGTGGAGAGTGGGTGCTGCAGTGTGTTGTTTGTTTGAGTGAGTGTGTGCGTGTGGGTGTGTGTGCTGTGTGCATTTGATGGTTGTTGCATAGTGATTATTGTTCGTTTAGCGATTATTGTTCGTTTAGCAGCCTGATGGCCTGGGGATAGAAGCTCCTTCTGAGTCTTTCTGTGCTCGCCATAAGACTCCGGTATCGCTTGCCTGACGGCAGCAGTTCAAAGAGGCAGTTGTTCGGGTGGCTCGAGTCCTTAATAATTCTCTTAGCCTTCCCCTTGCACCGCTTGTTGTAAATGTTCTGGAGGGTGGGAAGCCCCCCTCTAATTGTGCGTTCGGCTGAACGTGTCACTCTTTGTAGTCTGCTACGGTCTTGTGCAGTGCTATTCCCAAACCAGGAGGTGATGTTGCCGGTCAGGATGCTCTCTATTGTACATGAGTAGAAGTTCCTAAGGATCTTCTGACTGACTTGGAACTTCCTTAGGCGCCTGAGGAAGTAGAGGCGTTGTCGTGCCTTCTTCACAACACTGTCAATGTGTGTGGTCCATGTCAAGTCCTCGGATATGTGGGCTCCGAGGTACTTGAAACTGTTCACTCTCTCAACTGGTGCCCCGTCGATGCTGAGGGGGCTGTAGTCCTTGACCCCCGACCTCCTGAAGTCCACAATCATCTCTTTTGTTTTGCTGACGTTCAGGGAGAGGCAGTTCTCCTGACACCACTGTGACAGGTTCTCTACCTCTTCCAGGTAGGCCCTTTCGTCGTTGGCAGAGATCAGGCCCACCACTACTGTGTCATCAGCAAATTTGATGATGGTGTTGTTGTTCCGCTGTGCTACGCAGTCATGTGTGTACAGGGAGTAGAGGAGGGGGCTCAGAACACAGCCCTGGGGGGCCCCTATGTTGAGCGTGATGGATGAGGAGGTGCAGTTGCCGGCTCTTACCACCTGGGGTCTGCCCGTCAGGAAGTCCAGGACCCACTGGCACAGGTCATAGTTCAAGCCCAGGTCCCTGAGCTTGGCTATGAGTTTGGAGGGGACTATGGTATTGAATGCTGAGCTGTAGTCGATGAACAGCATTCTCACATAGTTCCCCTGCCTCTTGTCCAGATGTGATGCTGCTGTGTGCAGCACATGGGCTATGGCGTCCTCCGTGGACCTGTTGGGGCGATATGCAAATTGCAGAGGGTCCAGGTTGATGGGGAGGGAGGAACAGATGTAGCCCTTCACTAGCTTCTCAAAGCACTTCATGGCTATGGAGGTGAGGGCTACAGGGCGGTAGTCGTTGAGGCAAGCGGGCGTAGATTTTTTGGGTACAGGGATGATGGTGGACTTCTTCAGACAGGTGGGGATGACGGCCTGTTCCAAGGACAGGTTGAAGATGTCAGTGAATACCGGGGCCAGTTGGTCGGCACAGACTTTTAGGACGCGGCCGGGGATGCCGTCCGGTCCTGCTGCCTTCCTGATATCCACTTTTTTAAAGATCCGTCTCACCTCATGCTCTGTTACCCTGAACACTGAGTCTCCATCAGCAGACCCCCCCCCCCCCCATTGCCGTGGTTTGTAGGCTGGTGTTGTTATTCACAGCCTCAAACCTCGCATAGAAGGAGTTGAGATCATTTGCTAAGGAGATGTCACTGTTCAGTTTGAGGGGGGTTCCTTTGTAGTCTGTCATTGTTCTGAGGCCCTGCCACATGCCTCTAGAGTCAGCCTGTTCAAACTGAAGTTCAACTTTATCCCTGTAACGCCGTTTTGCCTCTATTACTGCTCTCCTGACGTTGTATCTTGCCATCTTGTGTTCTTCCATGTTGCCTGTCACCAGCCCGGTGTTGTATGCTGATGTGCGCACTTTCAGAGCCTCACGGACGGATTTGTCTACCCAGGGCTTTTGATTTGGGTAGATATTAATTTTGGTGGTGGGGATTATTACTTCTACCTGAGTACAGACATAGTCAATCACCGTTTCGGTGTATTCGTTAATATTGGCTGTGTTATCACGGAATACACTCCATTCTGTGCTTCCCAGCACTGCTTGGAGTGACTCCACTGACGTCACGGCCCAACGCTTAACCTCTCGCGAGACCACCGGCGTTCGCTTGAGACTCTGTTTGTACTTAGGCAAAAGAAAAATGGCGGCGTGATCGCTTTTACCGAATGGACTAAGAGCCTGTGACTTGTACCCATTCTTAAATTGCGAGTATACATGGTCTAATATGTTCTCGCCTCTGGTGGGACAGGTCACATGCTGATAGAAATTCGGCAGCACCTTTTTAAGACGCGCGCTGTTGAAATCCCCCAAGACCAAAATGGCAGCGTCAACATTAGCTGCCTGGAGTTTGTTTACCTCGTCGTGAAGTTTTGAAAGTGCGACCCCAGTGTTCGCGTGTGGTGGAATGTACACTCCGATGAGGATGATGGACGTTAACTCTCTTGGGAGGAAGAAGGGTCGACATTTTATCGTGATAAACTCCAGGTCTGGGGAGCAGTGGTTAGACAGTTCCTTTGTGTTGCCTAAATCGCACCACTCCTTGTTTATCATGAAGGCAATGCCGCCTCCTTTCTTCTTTAATGACTCTTCTGCCGTCCGGTCTTTGCGTAGAACGAAGAAGTGGTCTGCCGGTTCTATTGCATGATTCGGGACATCTGGACTTCGGGCATGCAGTATCGTTGTACCACGTTGACTGGGGGGACTGGGATCAGCGTGGATTATGTGTTACTATAACGTTGGATCAATGGACGCAATCGATATTTGGAGTGGCGATCAGGAATTGGATTAATCTTTTTGCAGAACATCTGATGTGAGGTAAGGAATTTATGTTACGAATCTTGGGGTTAATCAGATGTTCCTTTCACCGCCATCGGAGCGTGTGTGTGTGTGCGTGCGTACCGTTAGCGCCGACCAATGCACGGATAAAAGATTTTTCAGCCCGCTTTTGTATCGTGCATAAGGACACATATACTATCGATAATCTAGCATTTATTTGAAAACTATTCATAAATCAGCCGAAAAATGACAGTGTTTTGTGTATTCCACTAAAGGGCTATTATCGCGTCTTTCTCTGGAATTACTAGAAATCTCCAAAACTATACTCGTACTCAAAACGGTATAAAACGGAAAAGTACAGATGAAAAAACAATCCGTTTCGTACATGTTGACTGCAAACAAGTCATTGATAAGCGAAGGGTGTATTAGACCCATAGCCATAATTTAAGATATATTTTAAGCACTCGCAAATTTCCCCGTCCTCCCATTGATTAAAGCGCTGGCGTGGTAGCCCTAATTTGGTCATATCCGGCCGGCGCTGAATGAGTTAATAAACAAAAAGGCAAAAAGGTTCAGGGATATATTCCATTTTTCCCATTTTATTATACAAAGATATATAACGTTAGGCGAATATCATCGGATAATATCTTTCAGATGCCGTCTGGCACCTTCCCACAGTCCTGGCACACAGTTATGATGATGTACGCTTGCACGTTGCTCAGATTATCAAGTGGGAAATCCTCCGTCAAGGAAAAGGCAAGGTGAGGTATATAGAGAGGTGTATGGCTGCTTATTCATCTCGTATTTCTGACAGAGATGGCGTATCTAGATCACATAATGTAGGTATTAGCTTGGATTTTAAATGAATGGCTTTCGAATGAATGAGAGCAGAAACACAAGAGAGATTATGACATTTCCTAAAAGGAGGGCATAACATAATAATAATTCCCCCCCCCCCCCCCCCCCCCCCCCCCCGAGAGGCCTGCAGAAAGTAGAGCGCGTGTCCATTCACACAATGTGGCTATATTCAAAACGGAGTCAAGAAGAACCCTTTGGCAACAGGTCTGGTCTCGGGAACCATGAAGGAGTTAAAACATTCTCAATTCCACGGCGAAGGAAAAACCGTTCCTTCAAATTCAGCTGGCAGTCGGCCTCGTTAGTCATTCTTCGACTTGATGTGTGTGCTTCAAGAATCTGGCCCGAACGGGCAGACTGCGAGCCAGGATCAGTGGGAGAGGGAAACAACTAGCAGGCAGAGTTTACGGTGCCACTACGCCCGAGCCTCGCAGGCCATCGAGCCACCGTCTCTCTGTGTCTCCCGACGGCTTCCAACACACACTGCTCTTTTTGTAGATTAGGCCCTATATCCCATGAATGCCTTCATACTGATTGCTTCCGTCTGTGTGAGTGTGTGTGTGTGTGTGTGTGTGTGTGTGTGTGTGTGTGTGTGTGTGTGTGCGTGTGTGTGTGTGTGTGTGTGTGTGTGTGTATAATATACTACACATATCTCAATGTCAGGTGGTTAGATTGCCATTTACTGTTCCCATCCATGACCTCAAGGGGGGGGGGAATAAAACGCATTCATTTCGGTGACCCCGAAACGCCCCCAGCAGAGTAATGGCCGGATTGTCAAGAAATTAGCTGTGCACATTCATGACCCCAATATGATCTAAATGTGATTTAAATGATTTAGACTCTTGTAAATGTTGATGTTGGTGACCTAATGACATTACACCTAGCGCCAACCATCATGCTCCTCATTTCCATTCACAATGCCGTAACAGCATCTCACAAGAGTTTGCAACACTGCTGTGCACAACATGTGGCATTTGAAGATCGACCTCATGCATAAAAACATGGTACATTGGCAGGCGGCTGAGTGGCAGTGGGCAAGGCGCTCGCCACTAACGCAGGAGATGCTGGTATCAAGCCCAGCTCTCGGCATTGGTACCGGCTTGGCCGGCCGTCATACTAACACAATTGGCAGTGTTAGAGGGTGGGAAAGCCGGTGGGTGGGGATTGGACGTTGTGGACAACGACTCCTACAGGTCGGTTGGGTGACGCCTGTACAGCAGAATCAGGAAGTATCGGGGGCAGCGTGAGCCTCCAACGCGTTACTCCTCGCCACAGAGATTGCGCTGTTCAGGTGAAAAGATGAGACAGCTGCCTCCTCGTGTACCGGAGGGGACATGTGATGCAAGGCTTGGTCCTCACTGCAGCCGACCAGTGGGAGGCATAGTCTAGCAACGTTCGAGACAAGGGAGGGGAGAATTGAAGGGAGAATTGGCGAGGCGAAATTGGGATGTGAGAAAAATAGAAAAATTTGGAGAAAATGTGGATAAAAAAAAACATGGTACATTGGCAAAGTATTTAATTGCGCAGAGCAGAAGTTGCTTGGTATACTGTACAAGCTACAGTAGCACTCCAGAGCAGAAGTTGCTTGGTATACTGTACAAGCTAGCACTCCAGAGCAGAAGTTGCTTGGTATACTGTACAAGATAGCACTCCAGAGCAGAAGTTGCTTGGTATACTGTACAAGCTAGCACTCCAGAGCAGAAGTTGCTTGGTATACTATACAAGCTACGTAGCACTCCAGAGCAGAAGTTGCTTGGTATACTGTACAAGCTAGCACTCCAGAGCAGAAGTAGCTTGGTATACTGTACGAGCTAGCACTCCAGAGCAGAAGTTGCTTGGTATACTATTATGAAACACAAATTTTCAAATAGCACTTTTGCTAGAAAGTCCCATCCCTAGTGTGTGTGTGTGTATGTGTATATGTGTGTATGTGTATATGTGTATATGTGTATATGTGTATATGTGTATATGTGTATATGTTGTGTATGTGTGTATGGGTGTGCGTGTGCATGTGTATGTGTGTATGTGTGTGTGTGTGTGTGTGTGTTGTGTGTGTGTGTGTGTGTGTGTGTGTGTGTGTGTGTGTGTGTGAGGGATGCCACAGTGAGGACATTTTCTCACCAATTAATAAACTCATGACAACACCGGTGACACTAGACATTTTACAAGTTAAGTTGTACGTTTTAGTAATCCATTCCCCTTAGGGAAAAACCAACTCCAGTTGTAATGCCAGTACCTTGGTCAAGGGAAATGGCAGGAAACCTAGCATGCATGTCTTTTGGTGTGAGAGGAAACCGGAGTACCTGGAGGAAACCCACGCAAACACGGGGAGAGAACATGCAAACTCCACACAGAAAGGCCCCCTGCTGGGGTGTGAACCCAGGACCTACTTGCTGTGAGGCATCAGTGCTAACCGCTGTGCCACCGTGCCGCGCCAAGATGATGCTTGATACCTGCAGAGTGCTTACTTTGATCTTTTAACATCATGCGGCGGCATTGATGTCCATCTACATCTGTCCGTATGCATCCGTTTTTAATTCATGTTTCAATGAGGAGCATCCATTTGCTGGACAGACAGAGTTGTTGTTAGGAAGTGAATCTTATACATCCTATGGCCAAAATTCTTTACATTGTGTTCACAGTACAAACATTACCTTAACATGAGCATAAGGCCTGATTCTGCCTGCATGTGTGACCCCCCCCCCCCCCATATGACATTCTTAGGTTCAATGATCCATGCACCGAGCAGGATGACCACAGCAGAGCTGCTCGGACCAATTGCCATGTATACATTGACTTTAGGGGACTTCACCAATCAGAATCTATAGTAATACAACTCTTTTTGTCTGTAGTTATAAGGAACTGCCATCTTGTAGCTCGCTCTCTTTGCGTCACTCTCTCCTCTGGCTTAGCTGCTCCTGCTCCCCTCTCCTCTCCTCCACCCCCTCCTCTCTCCCTTCTCTCTTCCCCACTCTCTCTCACCCCCTCTTCTCTCTTTCTCTCCCTCTCATCTCTTTATCTTGTAACAATTGTACCACACTGTATGCTACTAAACGGATCAATCCATGCTGTAATAAACGATTGTACTGAACTTATAGAATTGTCTACTTTATATTTCTGATATGAATCTTTCTTATCAATAATTAATAATGCTTTCCTCGCGGGACCACAAAGCGAATTCCATATTGACATCATAACAATCTTCCTCTTACTTTGAACACACGAACACTCACTGTCCCCCACGAACACTCACACCGGCTGCTGGTCTGGGTCTGTCCTGCTGCTGCAGGGCCCAGCAGCCTCACTTGCTTCATACTACAAGGTTTACAGATTGCGTCATTAACATTAGCAGGTTCCTATAGACCTGTTCGCTGTATACAAACATACCATGTTTGAGCCAATCAGCAATACCAAATGAGTCACGTGACTAAGTTGCCTCGGACCTGCGCAAGCTGCTGCGCTAAAAGAATACAACAGGGCTCTATGGAGAAACCATGACACAGAAACCATGACACATGGAGAAACCATGACACAATACACAAATCTAGCTTTGGCATGGATTGATTGTTTAGATCGCTAGCATGGCTAATATATTGTAGTCTGCCCCGTTGTCTGCTCCGGTGATGCACGCGCACACCGAGTCTGACATACAGCAAACAGGTCTATTAGCACTGGGTTTAAAACCCGAAATGTTGCCAAATCCTCCACCATCGTTGTGTAACCCGTCGTGCCCGTCACGTTTTACAAAAGAGGAGTTGTACCCTTCCTGCCGACTTGTCGTACAGAACTTGTAAGTCGTTTTGGATAAAAGCGTCAGCTAAGTGACAAAATGTAATGTAAATTAAAGTAATTTTTTATTTTATGAATTTGGGCACAGATATGCGAAAATTAACTAGATGGGTTTTATTTATATATATATATATATCTCAGCTTTTCTCTGCTCTGAGACTTGAGGTTTAACAAGATTCAAATAAGCATATCTTCTTCAAATATTTTCAGATTTCAATGTATGACTTATATTCTGTACTTCTGTACTGTATTTTGGACAAGAGACATGAGGCGCAAAGTGCTGGACTTGGTCACAGATATATTATATATATATATATAAATAAATCAAATGTTTAAATGCATAAACCAGTGGATAAGTGGTGGGCAAGTAATGTACTTGGTGGAACACCGAGAAACACGGTAAGACGACTACCGCAGCAAGCCTAGTGTGTGTGTGTGTGTGTGTGTGCGCGTGTGTCTGCACACACACAAAAGCTGCGTTGAGGTTTTGCACCAGTGAATCGGTGCTGGGAGATCTCCTCTCTCACCTCAGAGCAGGAGGAAATTTCTCTATGGGTACCTAATCTAGCGTGGTGTTCGAAAGCTCAAGATGTGCCTTTAAAAGCCCTGGTTTTACTGAATGAACCCGATGAGTGAATGAATCTGGCTGAACGCATAACAGGGTTTCCTCCAGATCCACTTAAAGGAAGCACTCGTGAATTATCTTGAAAATCCCCTTGAAACGCCCAGTGCTCGCGGTGGATGAGAGTCAGGAAGAGACAGAGCTGTCAGTATCAGTCAACACCAATACTGTTCTTTGTTGTCACTTGCTGTGTCTACACTTACTGTTGTTAAAAAGTCATCAATGCCTTGTGATTATAAATCTATCGATTTTGCGAGGTCATAAGTTAAGTTTTAAATGAGAAAGGGTGTATTTGTACTATGTAAAATCCTGAGAACACCATCTTGTATAAAAAAAAAAATAAAATCACAATACCTAGAAATATAATCAATTTGTCATAAATCGTGACCCTACACACCTACGCCTTAGCCTTAATACGCCAGCCCATAGTTTCCATGGCAATGCTATTAAAAGATAATAATAATAAAGGCAGAGGGTTGCCTCTTCAACAATAAGCCTGTTTAACTGTAAAAATGTATCTTAACCTCTTATGCATCGGGCAAGCATGGGGCTAGTTTTGCATAAAACGGCCTGTCGATTGCATTCCCAAAGTAATTAGAGATTTATTCTAGAACCACTTACAGCACATGCATGAGTCTGGTCTATTTTTAAAGGAAACATTCTGAGTGCTAATGTAATAGAGCTTAGAGGTTTGAACACACTGAAATAAAATTGTTTACTTATGTCTGAATTAGTTTGCAACGAGATGCCTGCAAAAGAGTTCCAGCTGAGAGGTATGAGCTGGAAAACACAATGGGTCCATAGCCTGAAGTCTTATCTAGTACTACAGGTCCAAAATTGATAACAATACCACAGAGAATGACACGCAAGCAAGTAATTATCCTTCTTCTTCTTCTTCTTATTCTTCTTCTTCTTCTTCTTCTCTCCCTTTATCATAGTAGTACAGTTTTGCAGACATTCATTTAGTTTGCAGTTATTGAGAGTTAATTCATTTGAATATGTCCTCCAGTGATGTCATCAGAGTGCTGTTTTAATTACAGTTCAGTTAAATGATGGGAGATGAAAAATAGCAATCCCTGTTGCATTCCCTATCGCTCGTTTTTAATCTACATAATTTCATTGAGCTTTAACCTCTTTAGCCATCACGTCATAAATCCATCTCTACAGACTGTATGAATTAATGTTGTGTTTTTTTTCTTCAAATGTAGCCAAGAGTAAAGACCCTAACCCTGTCGAAACAGCAGTCATAGCGTATATTTTTCAGCAATACGTTAGGTTAAAGTGTTATTAGTGAAATATGAGTTCTGGAAATGTATTTGGAAACAGGCGAATATAGACGCTAAAAAATCTGCACCGCCATTGTGTTTGTAGTCATATGAGGAGAGGAGACCCATTGCTTTCGAATGGCGTTGGAATTTCGAAAAAACGGCACTACCCCTGCTCAAACCAGCTCCTGTCAATCAAATGACTTGTGGATAAAAAAAAGTATTTCTTATTTTTCGGGATTATCTATCACAAAACTGAACGTTAATGGCATAAATTAGAACGCAGTTAGTTTATCTACCTTTCTGTGAACGTCTAGCAAAAAACGGCGTTGCAATCAGATTCAAAATGGTGGAGGAATCTACACAATTTTCTGAAAATATGGCTAGGGCTTAACCCAGTGTTTCTCAAAGTGGGGGGCGCGCCCCCCAGGGGGGGCGCAGAGGCATGACAGGGAGGGCCTTGAGATTTTTATTTAAAAAAAAAAGAAAAAATGTGTTTTTTTTTTTTTTTTTATCACTAAAGTTCTATCTATTGCAGCTGCACTGTTCTCTATGAAAATACCATTTCTCAAAATCTGAAAATCATTATTTAATAAAACACAGAAAAGGATCACCAAGTTACTCTGGATAAAAAAATAATTTACAGACAACATTGAGACAAAGCTTTCTGACACATCTCCATCCAAACTCTTGGAAGAACTCTTTGAAATCTCATCTGATACCACCTAGAGAGCTAGTTTCAGAGTGTGGTGCTGAGTACCAAGTATCTCATCTCATGGCCCACCAAGTATCTCATGATGCAGCAGTTAAGGTGTTGATACCATTCAGCACCACATACAGTATCTGTGTGAAGCTGGCTTTTCATCCATGACAGCTCTGAAAACAAAATATAGGGCCAATTTGAAAGGTCACGATATTGGTGTTATTTCAATACATTTAAACATGGCCCATTTCATGACTATTTTGTTGGGGCGAGGGGGGGGGGGGGGGGGTGGGGGGGCCAAAATATTTTGGTAAGCCAAAGGGGGGCCTGACAGAAAAAGTTTGAGAAGCACTGGCTTAACCGATGGGGCCAACCACGTATATATACGTGATTGGGCGCCATCCTTTGAAGGCCAACCACGTATATATACAGTATGTGGTAAACTCGCTTTTGCTTTTATTCCATTTTAATATCCTACTCAATGTCACAGAGCTGTATTTTGGCTCGAAAGTGCAGTACCGGCCAGATCCTGGTATTGGCGCTGTCTCGAGAATGCAGTTTCCCCTGTTGCAGACCGGGTGTCACTTTTTTTCGCTCCAGGTTAGCTTTTCTGTTAGCCTAAAGCTATGGCTTCACCAGATCGCCTGGAATACTTTTTGCGATGCCGAATTCAGTATGCAGTAAAGGAATATAGCATCAGCCAATGGACATATCCATCTACCAGATGGCGATCAATAACTGGGAAATTATTTTTGGAATCCAACCGGCCACAGGTAAGAGCGATTTGACGTAAATTTCAGCCTGATCGGGCCTTGTTCTCATAGCCATCCACCCGGTCAGCGTATGATGTTGCAATAACGAATGCCGTTATTGGTAATCAATCATCAGGAAACGACTTCCCCCCCCCCCCCCCCCCTTTCATGCATTCATGGTGGACCATGATACCGATCATATGCATTTTGATTTTTAACTCTAGCTTGTGTAGGGCCGAAACGCCAATCGATTTAACGTTATTAGCTTAGCGCCCTATAACTAGCTTTGCAGGAATTACCCCAGACCATTCCGGTATATAGCTCATATTCACAACACTATAAAAGCGGGAACGTATTGATGAAAAAATTATTTCTTTATGGCATATTGAAGGGAAGGTTTATACTGTCAATTGACAATGACAATGGACACATAGCAATAATATAAAATATAGATTTAGCTCTAGAAACAACCTCACGCACAGTGAAAACTTGTAATGAAAAGCTGGCCTCAAAGTCTAATCCAATGGCCACGAATGTGTTAAGAGGTTAAGAATGTGCACGATAACGTGCTCCTCAATGAATGTGTGCAATACCACTTCATTTTGGGACGTGTCTGAAATGCAAAATAAACCAGCATTGTTTTTTTGGTGAAGTGTCCCTTTAACAGCTGGTGTGTATCAGTAGATTAGTACACCATATGAAATTTGAAGTTGAAATAATAGATTTCGATAGAAGGGATGCTGAATATATTTTCTACATATTAACTGTGACAACCAAAAAGGCTCTCAAAGGGAAGCGGATGAGTCCGGTGTACAAGTTCTGTACAACGAGGGTACAACTCTGGCAGCTAAGGGTCAGTAACATTGTTCGAACTTGAGTGCAAACAGTGTTGAACTTGAGTGCTACAGTCTTGAGTGCATATTAGCATAGTAGGTAATAATATAGGCAAGGTAGATTCCTTAGAAGCAGAGTGCATACTGGACATGGTTAGTTTTTTATTTTTCATTTCAGATATTGATGGGTGCTGGGTATGCCATAGTGTGAAAACTAAAGGAATCCCATCCTGAGCATGATATAAGAGCAAAATGGCCACCGTGTGAATATGGTCAATGTGACTGCAGGGCCCTTGCCTTAGATGACCACGGAACTTAATCAAAACGGTCAACAACAAAAAAAAAACTAAAAGAAATACTTCTGGGCATCTGTCAGATCGCAAAACATGCTCAGATTTCTTTTATGGAGTGTCTGGTGACACATAATAAGGCCACGGTGTGTCTGACAGTCAGCGCGTGTGACAGAGAATGTGTGCTGGTGAGGAAGGCCGTCGCAGGGACCCAGGCTTCCTGGACCACCTGTTCAACGTTTTGCATTCAGCAAATTCAGAGCTTATGCTCCCATATGGACACATCACCATCTGTTTCTGCTAAATAAGACATTTCACTATCCAACAACAGCACATGCTTTGGTAAACACAAACATACACCTCAGAGCTTTCCAAATATAAATATATATTTGACATATAAATATATGTTATATATACAGTATATATATATACAGTATATATAGGCTACTAAGGCTGTTCCATTTCTGTTCACATTAGATATGAATCTAACTGAGATTGGAGCGGTTATTGCAAAAAACGGACGACCAAAATAAATAGAGGAACAAAATGTATAGAGGAGTTATGTGAATCAGGGATGAGATCAATGACAGTTGTGTGCAGAAAATGTTAATGGTGTGGAATTCAGTTTCTGCTCCCGGGCCAGAGACCCTCCGGGGGGGAGGGGGGAGGTCGCAAAATGATCTTGAGGGGTTGTGAAAATACTGATCATCTTTTAATGCAGATTGCACCCCCCCCCCCCCCCCCCCCACACACTAATATGTATTCTTTGGTGTAAAAAAATGTACCACTCCATCTACGCTTAACCATTTGGGGGGGGGGGTTTGCGAAAAGGCATTTGTAGGGGTCACGCATAAAACATGTTGAGAACCACTGGCCTAGAAAATCAAGCATGACTAAAACTCCCCTGAAAGAATCTCTTTAGCCAATTATACCGAGAAGCGTTTAGTGTTATCAGAACAGGCAAACACACATTCGATGTGGCTGTTAAAAAACTAGCACTTTCAGCATCTTATCACAAATTACTCTGACAAAGAGTCAGCTAATGAAGGGATAAAGATAAAGACTGCATGTATGCTTAACTACTTCACCGTGTGTGTATACAAATGTATGACAAACGTGCTCCAATAATCTCCTTCCCACTGTTATGCATCTCATTTATTTTTCAAAATCCCATTGAATAACGTCAATAAATAATTATTATATAATTATTATTTCTCAAACATTACTTTGTTAGAGGTAGGATCATATTGTGATGAAATTATGATATTGTTGCATACAATTCTGCCATCTAAATGAATGATAACGACCACAAATTAACTTAGATTATCATACTTTACATCATCACGCAGTTCAATGTGATGAACAGCAATTGTGTTATTTACCTTGTGATTTCGCCTCGGTGAAGCATATCGATATCGGGGGAGATTTCCAGATGATTATCGTGAATTTCTTTCATATCGCCTGGCCCCAGTTAAAAGGTAACATTGCCTTTCTGACGATATGATATATTTTTATTCATACAAAAAACAAGCATCATACAGATCATGTAGTAATATGTTGAGGTTGTACAAAAAGGAAAACCCCAGGATAAGCTGCAGCTGCTGCTTTTGAGAGGAACCCAGCAAAAACAAAACACAAATACATCTATAACAACAAAACAAGACATGTTATATAGAACAAAACAGTACAGACATGGTACAAAATACTACTGTAGTTTTAATGTCTTTAAGACTAGGACATTTTTATGGAGTCGTCGAGCTTGTTCCATATATGCGGACCCCTGCACAGTACACTCAGGGTACATTTTAGCTTTTGTTTTTTCCCTTTGATTAAATGTTTCTTTCTGGTGTAATGTGCATGCAGGGGACGGCAGATAGGGACAAGCTCGTTTAACCGGTGTTTGGTCCTGTGCACTACTTGATACATGATAGCAGCATTTTCATACATGTTTAGTTCTGCAAGCTTTAAGAGTCCAAAGTTGCCAAATAAAAGGTCCAGTGGGGACTCTGTAGTCAGACCATGATATGGCGCGTATAACTTTGTTTTGTAATGACTGCAGTTTTTTTATGTAACTGGGAAAAGTGTTGGACCATATGATGTTGCAGTAGTTTAAGTAAGGTTCAAATATAAATTTATATAAGGTGATAAGGGCTGAATGTACTTTGTGTAGAATTTGAGAGGAGTAGACAAAATCATTGTTATACAAGATGAAGAGAAGCAGCCCCAACATTTAGCCCTGGGGGACCCCATAGTTAATAAATTTATTTGGGGATTTATACTTACATATTGTTGTTTTCCATATAGTTTTTTAACCAACTAAAAGCTATACCTCTGACAACATAATTATTTAATTTTGTTAAAATAATCTCAAAGTCAATGCAATCAATGAAGACGTCCTCATATAAAGGTATGCCCTGGGGGGGGGGGGGGGGGGGGGGGTTGTCAGATGTCAATCACTTTCATACAAAGCATATGAAAAAGATGAGTAAGAAAGAAAGAAAGAAAGAAAGAAAGAAAGAAAGAAAGAAAGAAAGAAAGAAAGAAAGAAAGAAAGAAAGAAAGAAAGAAAGAAAGAAAGAAAGAAAGAAAGAAAGAAAGAAAGAAAGAAAGAAAGAAAGAAAGAAAGAAAGAAAGGAGCACAAGCAGTAGTTCGTCTTCAAAAGGTTTTCAATTACCAGACATTATTTTCAGGCCAAAATGTAATGTAATCTGCTTTTCTGAGGTATCTGGGTGAAAATAAATTGTTTCCATTTCTCAGAATTATAGCTACACCAATTTCTACCAACAGAATAATCTATTATTTCAAATTAAATTATACTTAATTAAACCCGTGGGGGAATTATTCCCTGCATTTGACCCGTCCTAACCACTTAGCCATAGGGGGCAGGTGAGCTGAACATTAGGCGAGGCTATAGTTGGGAGTCATGCAGGCAACTTTTTTTCTTTTCACACAATGGCACAGCGATGCGTTATTTTAGCATAATTTGACCAATTAATTGTGGGGGGGTGTGCCGAGGCGGTGACACACAAATTAATTTCCAAGACTAACAAGTGTTCTGAGGAAAATTTATAGCAAAGGCAGCACTACTCAAGAGGGCCAGAATAGAGACATACCAGAACTTAGTAAAGAAACTGAAAGAATTAGAGAAAAAACACCAAAACTCAAAGAACCAAGAGACACTTAGGGAAGTAAAAGAGTAAAAAACGTTAGAGAAAAGATAAACAAAGAATTACTGACAGAAATTGAGAAAAAGGCTAGATATGTGAAACAGACATACTATGAAGGAGGAACGAGAGCGACCAGACTCTTAGCTAGACTAATCAGAATACAACAGAAACTAAATACAATACACACAATAAAAGACACAAACACAAACAGGTTACTAAGAGAACCAGCTGAAATAGAGAAGACATTTGTAGAATACTATAAGACACTATACACACAACCGAAAGCGGCAGGAGAAGAGATAGAGACATTCTTAGAAAATTTTGATTTACCATCGATAGGAAAGGAACAGAACGAAATATTAAATGCAGAGGTAACAGAACAGGAAGTGGGAAATGCGATCAGTAAAGCAAAGAACCAGGTAGCGACGGATTCCCTTCGGAATTTTACAAAAAAAGGAACTGAGGGCCCATATTAGAGGTAGCATTTAGACACAATGAAAAAAGGAACAATGCCACCCTCATGGAAAGAAGCCATAATTACTACGATTCCAACGGAAGGGAAGGATAAGGAACTATGTAGTAGTTTCAGACCAGTGTCCATACTTAATGTAGATTACAAGATGTATACATTGATAATATCCAAAAGATTTGAGACATTTATGCCAGATATTATAGACGAAGACCAGACCGGATTCATTAAAGGAAGAAAAACACAGGACAACGTAAGAAAGACAGTGCAGATAGTAGAGGAGATACAAAAAGAAGGAGGAAGTGCAGTACTAGTTAGCCTGGATGCAGAAAAAGCATTAGACAGTGTAAGCTGGATATTCCTATATAAAGTATTAGAGAAATTTGGACTAGACAAAAACGCGATGAAAACAATTAGGGCATTATATCAAGAACCAACGGCAAGGATTAAAGTAAATGGCAACCTGACGGACCGGATCAAACTAGAGAGGGCTACAAGACAGGGTTGTTGTCTTTCGCCGACGCTCTTCGATATATTCATCGAACCACTGGCTCAACTAATTAGACAGACCGAGGACATCAAAGGGGTGGAGATAAGGGGAACAGAACATAAATTAGGACTGTTCGCAGATGATGTGATAGTATATATGAGACAACCAGACACAAGCTTCCCGACACTGATGGATTTACTGACAGAATATGGATATTACTCAGGGTATAGACTTAACGTAACGAAGACAAAGACCTTAACATTGAACTACACCCCAACAACAGAGATCAAAGAAAAATACAAGATTAAATGGGATATGGACAGGATCAGATACCTAGGAGTGAATATTACAAGAGGGGTGGAGGGACTATATGATGCAAAGAACTATACACAGATTAATCAGAAAATCAAAAGAGACCTAGAAAGATGGACAGTAATGCCTCTAGACTTTAGCTCAAGGATCGAAATCATAAAGATTAATATATTACCAAGGTTACTATACCTATTTCAGGCTCTACCTATATTAATACCACAAAGCCAGTTCAGGGAATGGAATAAACAGATATCAAGATTCATATGGGGTGTTAGCAGTGGTGCAGCCATACTTGGTAGCTAGATTAATTGTCTTTGGTAATAAAGAATACACATGACTGCTCGCATCAGTTACTTGCCGGAAAGAGGAATATTTATTGGCGCTCTTTCATTTTATATACAACGTGAATGAACAAGCATATGTCACAACGTGAACGTGAATATGCAAATGAGATCAACACTCAACACCCCCACTTGATCTCAGACTGTACAATACCGTAATGAACAAAGGTACTTTGACATGCACTTTTATTGATCACACACCCAACATGAATAGCATGAATCTCTCCATCTTGAACTTGGTCATCGGTTTAGTCATAACGTCCGCCACCATGTCTTCTGTAGGACAGTACTCAAGTATGACTTTACCATCATTTACTGCTGAACGAACAAAATTATATCTAATATCGATATGTTTGGACCTTTGCACACTGGATCTTTTGGTAAAGCAATTGCACCTTGATTATCTTCAAATATTTTCACTGGTGCATATTGACCATTGTTTTCCATCCCATTCATTAACTGTATCAGGTATAAACTCTCTTGCATGGTCGCGGCCAGCGCCATGTATTCTGCCTCGCAGGTTGACAAGGCTACTGTAGCTTGTTTCTTTTATTTACAAGAAATCAGTGGGCCATCATCTGTTAGACTAAAGCAATAACCTGTCGTGCTTCGTCTGTCACTTAAATCAGATGCCCAGTCCGAATCACTATACCCCACAAGTTTGAGATCTGTCTCACTCTTCCTGTAGCATAGCTTGTGGTCTACTGTGTCCTTCAAATACCTCATCACATGTTTAGCTGTTACCCAGTGTTGTCTATCTGGTTCTGACAAATGCTGTGATAACTTTTCCACAACCCAGCTCAAATCAGGCCTGGTACAGGTAATTAAGTAAATTAGACTCCCTACAACCTCATGGTATCTTTTGGGATCCACTGGGTCGGCATCACTGTTGTCGTCTAATTTCTGGGGTGGATCTTGGTTTACAATCTGACATACCAAATCTTTCTAGTACCTTAGAAATGTATGTTTTCTGGCTCATCTTCACTGTTCCCGCATCATCCTGGTCAAAATCAATGCCTAGGAAATGTTTCAGTTTCCCAAGATCCTTCATTTTAAATTTCATAGCGAGTGTTTTCTTCACATCATTTAACAGATCATCATTGCTTGCCGCAATTATCAGATCATCAACCCATATGAGGATTATTGCCGTTTCTTTTCCTGTTTGTTTACTGTATACACAGTGGTCTGCAGTATTTTGAACAAAATCATTTTCACACAAGTAATCACTCAGCATCCTGTTCCAGTTCCTGCCAGATTGTTTCAACCCATATAGTGACTTGTTTAGTTTGCAGACTAACTTTTCCCCTGTGTCTGATTTTAGCTCAAACCCTTCTGGTTGTTCAATATATACATCGTAATCGATAGGAGCATGTAGATACGCTGTCTTTACATCCATTTGGTGTAATTTAAGACCCTGCTGCGCTGCTATCTGCATCAGGGCACGTATTGACGTCAGATTAGCAGTGGGAGAAAATGTCTCCTTATAGTCTATCCCCTTCACTTGGTTATATCCTTTGGCTACATATCTAGCCTTGTAGGCGTCAGATTGATCTGCACTGGTCTTTACTGTGTAGACCCACCTGCCCCCCACTTCCCGTTTTCCTTCTGGTAGGGTGGTCAATGTAAATGTGTCGTTCTCTTTAAGAGAATCCATTTCTTCGTGCATGGCTTTAGTCCAGTTGTCTGCCTTGTCTGAGCTCATTGCTTCTCTGAAGGTTTGCGGTGTGTCACATACTCTGTAGCAACAATCTACACTAAATAACACATGATCATCTGAACTCTCATCGGTAACATACTCAGAGAGGTACTGTGGGGTTCTCCTATCTCTCCTCGGGTAACGAGGCTCACCTCCCTCTATCTGAATATTGTCTGGTCTATCAGAATTATCAGGATCCTGAGACACACCTGTCGTTTCTGTCACATCTGCTCTAGGGATACTTCTCCTCCTAGGTAAGTCAGGTAAGTCATCATCAATCATAATTGGATCCGTCTGTGTCTCTTGTGTCTGTGTCTCTTTTACCACGTCAGGCTTTGTGGCAAACCTCATTAGCCTATGTTTCATGACCTTCTTAGTGTCTGGGTAGTACACTAAATATGCGGGGCTATTTTTGTCATAACCTACAAAAATCCCTTTCTCACTTTGTGGGTCCAGTTTCTTTTTGTCCTGTTTGTATGCGTAGCACGCCGATCCAAATACTACCCTCATTCTAGATAAGTTTGGCATCTTGCCTGTCAGCGTGTGGAATGGGGTTTGCTTGGTTCTGTTGTTAAAGCACCTGTTGCGTATCACTGCCGCTGTCTGTACAGCATACGTCCACATCTCTTTTGGCATATTGCTCTCAATTAACATGCATCATGCCATGTCAAATAACGTGCACCAATTTCTCTCAGCTGTACCATTTTGGTGTGGCAAATACGGTGCTGAGAACTCATGTCTAATGCTGTCCTGTGAATTTGGTGCCATTATCGGACCGGAGGGATTTCACTTTTCCATATGGAGCCATGTCTGCGAAGAATCTCTCTGTAGCTTTCGCCGTATCACTCTTAGCTTTCAGGAAATACACAAATACTGCACTTGAGTAATCATCTGTAAAAGCTAGGGCATATTTAAACCCATCTTTGGCTACTGGGTCAATAGGACCAGCCAAATCTGTATGTACAAGCTAAAAATTGTCTTTTGCTTTTGTGTCAGGTTTTTGTAGTCCTTTTAAAATCATCACTATCAACAGTCCATCACTGAAGTTCTCTTCAGCCTTCTGAAGTGCTGTAATTTTCGTTTCTGCCCTGATAATGTAGTGCGTCACACTTTCAGTTGCAGACTTCTTTAAAGACGTTAGCTCTGTGTACAGGCTGATCACTGGGTTTTCCCTTCCCCGCGTAATAGTCCCTCAGCATCTGGAAAGCCTTTCTCCCGTTGTCTGTTGCTTCCCGCATTATTATGGATAGGCTTTTGTCGTTCAAAAACTGGATCAGTTCTGCGTACACCTGTTCATTTTTATCGAGGTCCGCGGCGTCTCTCTCCTCATCTGACTCTTGATCTGAGTCAGGGTCATTTAGGATTGTATCCTTCAGTCCCATCAGACGCAGGTGACCCAAAAACTTTGTTTCCCATAATTCGTAATTTCTCTCGTCTCCATCAAAGCACAATCTAGAGATTCTAGACCATCTGCTTCCTCCTGTTTCACGCCTGGGCCCATAACCTTTTGGCAGTGATGCAGCCATACTTGGTAGCTAGATTAATCGTCTTTGGTAATAAAGAATACACATGACTGCTCGCATCAGTTACTTGCCGGAAAGAGGAATATTTATTGGCGCTCTTTCATTTTATATACAACGTGAATGAACAATCGTATGACGTCACAACGTGAACGTGAATATGCAAATGAGATCAACACTCAACATGGGGGGGGGGGGGGAGGCCAAGGATCAGATATGTGACTCTACAATTACCAAAGGAGAAAGGAGGAATGGCAATACCCAGTTTAGAAGATTACTACTACTACGCAGCACAGCTGATAAAGAAATACAAGCTAGAAAAAGAAACCAAGATACTGAGATGGATAACGCACGACAACAAATTTAAACCAGGGATAGAAGATCAGGGGTTCAAAAGATGGGAGAGGGGGGGCATAACAGCAATATGTACAATGATAGAAGGAGGGGAGATCCAGACTCTACAACAATTTATGGACTATGGACCCAGGATGGATATTGCAATACTACAAAAAAACGTGAGTAACAAGTTTTTCTACAAGACCTATGTTACTCTAATCTATTTTATTGTATACAAAAATTCAGAATGTTATCTTTCAAAAGAGACCAGGCTCATGCATGTGCTATAAGTATAAAGATCAGCTTTGCAAATAAAGTATGCAGTCCTCAAGTTCAAATTTAAAAATTGACACTTTTCTGGGCGCCAGTTAAGAGGTTAAGTTTGTCTGCGAGAACACTTTCAATGTGAAGCAGACTCAGAGTTGACCGTCTCTCCTGGCGCATTGTTGTTCTTAGCCAGTTTCGGGTGCGCCTTATTGCTGAGAAAGACTGTTCACAAGTTGCTGTGCCGACGGGCAATGACAGAGCCACAAACAGAAACGTTTTTCGTAATTTGGATCTCATCATGCTTTAATTATTTTATCCACTTTTTCTCCTCCTATTTTTCTGTGTTTTTCTCCCATCACAATTTTTTGTCGTTATGCCAATTCCCCCCTCCCCTTCAAGTTCAAGTTCCTTTTATTGCCACACGGCCAGGCCGGTGGAATCTGAGCACGGTGCAGGTGGTAGCTGCGACAATACACCAGTCCACAAAGACATAAGAAGACACATGGAACATAACATAACATAACATAAACATAACATAAACATAACATAAACATAACATAACAGCAGGGGGTAAAATTAGGAGGAGTTCGAGTTAAGTAGTTGTATGGCCTTGGGGAAGAAACTGTTGTTGAACCTAACCGTGCGACTGCCCAGTGACCTGAACCTCCTACCAGAGGGGAGGTGTTGGAAGAGGTGATGACAGCCAGCAGCCTCTTTTCACCTGACAGCGCGGACTCTCATTGGGGAAGTGTAACGCGTGGGAGGATCACACTACCTTACCCAGTTCCTTCCCTCGCTGTGCAGGCGCCCTGACCGACCTGTAGGAGTCGCTGTTTACAACGACCAGAAATATCACCCACTGGCTTCCCACCCACTGACACTGCCAATTGTGTCAGTATGACGACCGACCAAGCCGGAGGCACCGCTGACAGCCGGATTCGATACCAGTGTCTCTGTGGTGGTAGACAGACGCTTAGTCCGCTGTGCTACCCGGCCGCCCTGCACATATATTATATATAATTTTCTAAATTCCCAGCATAACATTTGTGAAGGCTTAGCCTACCCTAGCCTCCATTACCCACTGCCTATGCACTTAGCAGCAGTGAGCAGCCACAGACAGGCGTGCCTGGGAACAAACTCCAGTTGTACTACCAGTACGTTGGTCAAGGGCAATGGCAAGAGTGCGTAGAGTGCATGCTCTTTGGTGTGGGAGGACACCGGAGGACCCGCAGGAAACACACACATACATGGGGAGAACATGTAAACACCACATTGTCGCTGGACCCACCGTACTCCTGGCCATGGGATGGGAAATGGAGGCGAAGCTTGAAAACAACTGACAGTCTGTTTTCTGGCCGGTGAAGCTTTAAAAATAGGCAGAAATGCTAAAAACTTGTACTGGCAGGTAAACTGGTGATGTTTCAACTAACTACAACCCTCAATGTCTCCAAGAAAAGTATGCATGCAGGTAGCGGTAGGCTTATAATCCCATGAACCCCCCCCCCCCTAAACACACACACACACACCAAATGCCACAGCTCTTAAATATGAAGTGTGAATTACATAAAAGAACCAAAGATACCGGAAAGTTCCTAGTTTACCCCAAAAATGGTGAGAGAGGAATGAGAACAAAGAGCCGAGGTTTGTGCATAGAATTGGCTTCATGTACCCATCGGTAACCCCCCCCCCCCCCCCCCCCCCCCCCAAAAAAGCCTAATTTCTGCACAGTGGTACTTGGGGTAGGTAAAACGTTGGTAAAGCATATTGCGGTTCCACTGCGACTTGTTCATTCATTTGATTCAGTAGATAAACACCCATTTATTAAATGTCAGGTTTTGCAAGTAGAATTGCATTGTTTCTTCCAACATGGAGGTAAAAAACATTCCAAAATGTGCTGAAAAAAAGACTTCCATTAGTGCCAGGTGCAGGCCGCTCTGGTCTTTGAGCACACTGTAAATGTAAAGGAGGAGAGAGGAGGAAGGATGGATGAATGAACACTTACCCAAACTTTCAACCCTCTAAGAGAAGCCAGGTGCTACGGGATCAGACACCTGAAAGAGGGGAAGAGAAATGATAACGTGAGACAGTGATGTGACGTCGGCGAACGATCCAATTCTTTTGACCGGGGTCTTTGGCACGGACAAAGGGAACAGAGTCATACTTGGTGGGAGCAGTTATTTGAATTTGTATTCCAGAAACGGCAACATTGCATCATTCACTTCACTTGCGCTCTTTCAATTCAAGCGAAAAACACTGAGTTTCTTTTAATCCGACATTGCAACCATAGCAACAAGCACGATTCATTTACAATCTCATTTCCCCTTCTATAACATGATAAGGATATAAGCATATTAGGATATAAGGATTTATTTTTTTCTGTAAGAACAAATCAGGGATGTTTTCAGGGACAGGATATGGTCGAGGACAGATGACTTAATTCAGGGACTTGGAAAGTAACTGAGCCAAAAGATCCGGCTCCCTTCAAAGAGCCGTAAATTCTCATCACTAGCGTGACATAATAGATCAGAAATGTTAAATATTAACCGACAGCATTTCGTCATGACAAAGAAAGTGGTGAGTGAAGTGTGCTGCCCCTTCACTCTCAGAGATAATCACTCCGGACGCACTGGATTCTATTCATAGTTTTTTTTTTTTGCAGCTCCTGGAAATCAATTCACATGAATGCCATTCACTCACTTGCGTGCTACAGCTACAAGCTTATTAAAAGAAAGTTTTCGTTCCAATGGAAGGACTAACTTTTGCCTGCAGAGGGAAAGAAATGTAAAAAAAGAATAAAAAATAAAAAAAAGTATAAAAAAACATATATTTATATTTAATTGCGACTGTATTTTCTATTTCTGGTGTTGCGGATGTCCTACATTTGGCTTAGATGCAGGTATGGGTGGGGGGTGGACTGATGTTTCGTCTCCAGGGCCCAGAGACATGTTCTCTTCCTTGTTGAGGAATGCTTTTGTTCTGATAAATTGACATTGTCAGTTTCCCACGTTGCCACTACGTGGCATATCCTACAGGGAACGGCAGTGGGAACATACGATCGGCATCAGTCAATGTGACAGGTATTGTTGTGTTGTTTTTTTATTTTATTTCTTTTTGAGGAGACGGGGGGAGGGGGGGTCTAGGAAGTAAGGGAGGAATAGGAATTAAGACTCCTACACTCCCCTTGGAACGGGGAAACATCTCTCTGCCTTCGCATCATAATTACTGGTGGGCGCCAATGCGATATCGGCCCCGGTGGTTATTTTCTAACAGCATGTTTGGAGAATACGCATCTGCCAAGTTAGTTACTTCACTTTCTTAACTTCACCTGAAACAGTAGTCTGAAAAGTTCCATCCTCTGCTTCCCCCCGAAAGAAAACACCTCTGTGTGGTGGTAGATTGTCAGGTGCGTTGGCCAATAAAGTAATGGGGGTTTGAAATAGACAGAGAATATACATTTAGTCTACTCGATAAATACTTTTTTATTCTGGTGGCAGTGTTTCCCCTACCATTGCCTTGGCGGGGCGGCCCGCCCCGCTAACGGGACCCCCCGCCCGACATCACTCAGGTGTATTATTGATGCTCTCATTGATACTATGTTTGTTTCTGAAGTGTGTGTGTGTGTGTGTGTGTGTGTGTGTGTGTGTGTGTGTGTGTGTGTGTGTGTGTGTGTGTGTGTGTGAGAGAGATAAATAGAGAGAGGGGGGGCTTTGGTAGACTATTGCATTGGTCCATTCATTGAAGATGAACACAATGCGACATCCTTTACTAGGCTCACCGACCAACAGTGCAGGTGCTGAACTGCTGATCCGAATGTATAGGTAAAAACCATATTATGCGTTTTCATCAATAAATAAATGGCCACAAAAAAGATTTTCTCGCACGCCTACGCGCGCTCACATTCACTGGGGGGCTACAAATACATTCTTTCATGGGGCCCAGAATCTACAGCTACGCCCCTGTCTTAAATACTTTGAAGCTTCAAAGCTTCGTTCGATGGGTATGGGATTCGAATATGAAAAAAAAAATTGAGTATGTAAAAAAAGAAATAAAAAAATATATATATATATGATTTTTTTTTGTTTTTTGTTGTTGCAAAATCAACTCTGCCTCTCTTTGTTAACACTATGATCGCCGGGGACGAGTTAAGACGTCATTCCTAGCCATGCTCATTCTGCCGAAGACGCCGTAACTCGTCTTTGATGTCAATATTCCAAAATTTGTGACCGAAATCATATTTCCCCTCCGGAGCCCTGAGACACACTGCAAAGCTCCACTCAACTCTCTAGCGGTTCAAGAGCGCCATCTGGTGGCCGATCGGCAGATCGCCAACCGGAAATGAGCCTTTGAACCGGTAGTGCTCATCCATATGTGGTCCGGGCACTCGCTATCGTTAGAGAGACTCCGTCTTGATACAGTGAACATCGATCGGTGCAAATAACTCGAAAAAACAACATGATTTGGACGTATATACTATTATACAACCTGGAAATGGATCGGGCATTTCTCCATCCCATAATAGAAAAGATTCTGTTCCACACTCATCTGCCAGCGGCGCGAGGAAGCCACGGTAAGATTCAGCGTTATATTCTAAAGTGTTCCATATAAACTGCTATGATGAACATATGACCCACTCTGGATGAATCATCTAACGCTGCCCACGGAATTATAAACGATCCCCCGCCCATCCGGTCATCATCAGATGATATGTAGTAACTCCTAGAAGCACATCCAGTTGACATTTTTTATCTCGCACAGATTCCTACCAAACTGTATTTGATCATCAATATAATGCTTTTAGGGCTATAAATCACATTCTGAAGAAAGCTGCAGAAAACGATAAAAACATACTTATACTTTAGACCATATTTTAGTATGAATATGTGAATGAAAAAGTTTAACGTTGCTACACCCTGAACAATACATATAGGACATTGAATGGGCCATAAGAATGGCAATTTAGCAATAGAATTTAAAAAGTTATAGCCCTGCAAAGAAGGGGAACTTCTCCATAGACAAATAGAGATGGCGAGGGATGGTAAATTATGAATTTAACCCATGGCGATCAAAGTGTTAACTACAACAAGCAATGCTGTTTTTTTTTTTTTTTTTTTTATTATTGCAGGAAAAAATATTGAACATTTACAGTTGTAGATATTGTACATTTTCCATCTTTTTTCTTTTTTTCCCTCTCATTTCCCCTTCCCCTCCCTCATTCCCACCCCATCCCCCCCACACGAGGTTATTGACAAACACATCTGCAAAATATACAAACACATAGCATAGATGTTGCTGGGAAAGAAAAACTAAAAACAACAACAATATCAATCAGACCCATCTGCATTGTGCACAATTAGAAAATAGGAATAAAATAACAATAAAAGATAAGGAAGTGCAGTTAGAGGTGTAAAGCTCTATCCTTTCTAAGTCTCTTCATTGATAGTCAGGGTATCGATGTGTTGCAGAAATGGTTGCCAGGTCACATGGAATGTTTCAAGGGAGCCCTTTAGGGAGAATCTGATTCGCTCAAGCTTAACGCAATGTAGTATCTCATGTATCCATCTGTTGTGAGTAGGTGGGGAAGGGTGTATCCATTTAAAGAGAATAAGTCTCCTAGCGAGGAGGGTAGTGAACGCCACAACTCGTTTTGCAGCCCTAGATGCGATCGTAGGGGTATTCGGGATACCGAAAAAGGCAGTGAGTGGATCAGGGTCTAACGTCACGCCCAAGACCCTACTTAGTGTATCAAATATTGCAGTCCAAAACTCTGAGTTTGGGGCACGTCCAAAACATGTGCATATAATCGGCTGGAGATTGTTTACATCTATTACACGCATCCGTTCTATCCGGGTATATCTTTGCTAACCTCGCATTGGTGTAATGAACCCTATGCAGGATCCTACACTGCAGCAAACTGTGTCTTGCACATATAGAGGAAGTGTGTACAAGGTCTAATATATGATCCCATTGTTCATCTGTAATGATGATTCCCAGATCTTCGTCCCATTTGGCTTTTAGGGAGTCTAAGCAAGTTGGGTTCATCCAAAATAATTTATCATATAAAATTGAGACGAGCCCTTTCCGCCCGGTACCGAGCGATAGGAGAGGGTCAGTCCTAGAGTCTGGAGGACGGCCAGGGAATTGTGGGAATTGGTTCTGAACAAAATGCCTGATCTGAAAAAAACGGAAAAGGTGAGAATTTGGGAGACAAAATTTTTTTGATAGCTCTGCAAATGACGAGAACACACCTCCGGAGTAGAGGTCATTAATGGTTAGCAAACCTTTGTTCACCCAGCTTCTGAATACAGGATCAGAACAGGACGGTAAGAATAGGTGATTACGAGAGATTGGAGCTAGCCCCGACGGAGCATGTAGGCCAAATTGTTTCCTAAACTGATTCCAGATTTTCAAAGTATCAGTCACAATTTGGTTCCGAGCCACCTGTTTAATAGGGATCGAAATGGGTAGTTGGGATGTTGCCACAGACCAGAGTGAGTACTTTGAAGAGGAGACTTCCATCCGAGCCCATTGGGGTTAGTCTTCTTCCTCCCTCCTGGTCCTCCAGTAAAGGAGTTTGTTTATATTACATGCCCAGTAGTAATAGCGAAGATTGGGCAAAGCCAAACCCCCTTCCGATTTGGGAAGTTGCATGATCGTCCTCTTAATACGTGCTCTTTTGTTACCCCACAGGAATTAACCTATAAGTTGATCAATTGAAGTGAAAAAGGCTTTATTAATAAATATTGGTATATGCTGAAAAGCGTATAGAAATCGGGGTAAGACCACCATCTTTATCAGGTTAACCCTTCCCAGAAGCGAGAGGGGGAGAGAGGACCATCTCGTCAGGTCTAGCTTAAAGCGATCCAGCAGAGAACGGAAATCTTTTGCGAAGAGCTCTGTCGGTGATTTGGCCATAAAAATCCCTAGATATGTGAATCCTTCCGTGGCCCTTTTAAAGGGGAAAAGAGATTGAGGAAGCCGTTCCGCAGATGCATTAACAGGTAAATATTCACTTTTCTGGAGATTAAGTTTGTATCCAGAGAGCTGCCTATGTTGTTCCAGAATATCCAGGATAACAGGGATGGACGATGACGGATTGGAGACATAAAGTAGGAGATTGTCGGCATACAATGAGAGTTTATGAACCAGGCCAAACCTCTCAATCCCCTCAAATCTGTCCTCACTGCGAAGCCATATGGCTAAAGGTTCTGCGGTGAGCGCGTAGAGCAAGGGAGAAAGCGGGCATCCTTGACGGGTGCCGCGATAAAGCGCAAACTGGCCCGACTTGGTACCATTCACATTAACCGAGGCCACCGGGGACGAGTATAGGAGTTTTATCCATGAAATAAAACCCGGGCCCAAACCGAATTTCTCAAGTGTATGGAACAGGTACCTCCATTCCACTCTGTCAAACGCTTTCTCAGCATCTAGGGAGAGTACCATTTCTGGTGCGCCAGTCGTGGTTGTGAAAAGGATATTTAACAGCCTTCTGGTGTTAAAGAAGGATTGCCTGTCCATGATGAAACCCGTCTGATCCGGGTCTATCAGGAACGGGACCACCTTCTGAAGACGGCATGAGAGGACCTTAGCCAATATTTTACAATCCACATTAAGGAGGGAGATTGGTCTGTAACTGCTACAAAGGAGAGGGTCTTTACCTTTTTTGAGCAACAGGGACAGTGACGCCTCTGATAGCGTGGGCAGCATTTGGCCCTTTAGAAGGGAGTCATTATATACTCTCAGTAGAAAAGGAGCAACCAACACAGAGTAGGTTTTATAAAATTCTGTAGTATAGCCATCTGGCCCGGGTGATTTGCCACTTTGTAAAGATTTGATTGCCTCAGTCACTTCAGAGATGGTTATAGGCGTGCCTAACTCTTCAGCTTCCGCTTTATTCGCCTGAGGGTATTTGAGAGACTTGAGGGGGTTTGGGCGATCCCAGTCCTGCTGGGAAGACTCCGACGTGTAAAGTTTGGAATAGTAGTCAGAGAAAATTTCAGAAATTTTCGTAGGGTCTGTTGTAGTGACACCTAATTGGGATTTTACAAGCAATGCTGTTTGTTATTTAAGATGAGGTTGGACTCGGCACTGACAGATTTGTGTTCATTGTGCTGCTTTTATAAAGCCTCAAATGACGGCTTACAATATTTCATGGAAGCAAAGTGTTTAGTTTGTCTAAGATTTAAAAAGGTTTAAACTTTACAGCACTGAGAAAGTGCTGTACAAGTCCCACAACATAAAAAAAAATTATAATTTTTATTTCGAAGCTTCGAATTAAAATTGAATCTCGGCCCCGAAGCTTCGAATTACAAAAAGAAATTGAAGGTCAGCCCTAACAGCTACAGTCAGCTTCCAGCTCAGAGGACTATACACATTAGTGAGAGGTCTGCTCAAGTACTAAATAACAACAGCATGCTCCTGTCCAGCTCATGAGACCCTGGAGAAATATGATCATCTCAAATTTGACAAAAAAAATTATTTTAAGCCTCATGTAAAAGAATCACAAAAAGATTCAAATTAAATCTGGCAAACTTCAGATACACCAGAAACTGTATGTCTAACAGAGCTGCAAAATCTTTTATGAATGTTATGAATGCTTTCTCACATAACACACTGTTTAACACACTGGGGGCATGCCAGTCCATCCACTGAAGCCCATAGAATCACTACAAACTATTTTTGTTTAGTTTATTTGACAATTATTAAATTAAGTATTATTAAATACATGTTATTACAACAAGTCATGCATCCTAAAATTATCAAGGAGAGCACAAAAAAGTCAGACTTATTTCCATTGTGGTCCTTGGTCTTAGCAGCACATAGTATTTACATAAACATGTATTACACATTATCATCAGCCTACAGTATATTGCTAAAAATAAATATTTTAAGTAAAATACAACATTATTAATTAAATATGTACAAAATGTACAGACACACTAAGACTACACTACATTAAAACAGGAAGCTGCCTGAGTTACTCTGGGACCTTTTCTAGGAGCCATTTCTTCGTTCACCTTGAAACTATACAGGTTCAAGCCCTGTT
Organism: Notolepis coatsorum; assembly: GCF_963971535.1. Classification (NCBI taxonomy): domain Eukaryota; kingdom Metazoa; phylum Chordata; class Actinopteri; order Aulopiformes; family Paralepididae; genus Notolepis; species Notolepis coatsorum. Next base: position 172,440,245 of record NC_140166.1, on the reverse strand, counting down.
TGGTGGTCAAAGGCAACTCATTCCACTCCTGTGCTCCTGTGTGAGCAAATCAGCACTGTCCCATCTTTGTTCTACACCTTGGAGGATGCAGGTTTGCTAAGCTAGATCTCGTTATGTGGCTGTGTGATTCCCTAACATTAGGAAAATAGTTGCTAAAATATTTAGCAATAAAGACACTGGACAGGAAGCCTGTTACATGCCATATTCTAGAGAAACACAATCGTTTGAGCTGGGATAACGTCATCATTCTCTGCAAATCTCATCTAGTTTTTAAAATCATACACAACCTACGCCTCCTCCTCTCTGGATCTTCATTACGCCACTGCTACACCCGAACCACCAGAGCCACTGTGAGAGGAGACTTAAACCTTTCAGACAGGAGCACGTTCAGCCAGAAGCCGTGATTCTCAATCAAAGCATCTCGTGACGACTGGAAGAAACGTCCAGAAAAGAAAGTGCACCACATACAGATCCTTTTCCAATCACTTGAACTCATGTCTGATTAGTAATAAACTATGCAGTCACCAATTCCACTCAGACAGACTGACTTTTATTTTGCCTTCTATCAAGTGTATGATGCGTGTATGTGCTGGTAAGATACTGACTTGTTTGACTTGTGTGCGAGTGTATATTATATATATATATATATTAGGGCTGTCAGTTTATTGCGTTAATTAGATTAATTAATTACATAGCAAATTATCGCGTTATGAAAATTAACTAAAAATTAATAAAAAAAATATATATATATATATTCTTTTTTATCTCATTCATTCCATAAGAACGTATAATACACATTTACAGACTTTTTTAATATGGTCCATTTGCATGTTCTTGGTATCTGATTCTAGGGACATCTATGGATCTCAGGGAATGTATTCCCAGTGTCAGAAATACTGTGTCTGTTACTAGGCTTGAGTAAATTGTAATGAACCAAATGAGAATATCAATACATTTTTTTTTTTATCTTTGACTGTGAATAACACCATGCTAAAATTTACCAGACCTGAAAAAACTAAGCAAATGAATAAATGGAAGATGATTAAACAGAAGGTTTTGTAGATACAGTACTGAATTCTGCCATCCGGACACATGCCATTTGAAATATGATTATAGAATATAGAATATCAGGGCTAAAATGGTTATGCGATTAAAATGCGATTAATTAATTACAAATCCTGTAATTAACACTTTCCCCGCCAATCACGTTGTACGACGTGTTTCAAGTTCATGCGAATTCTGCCAATCCACGGCGTACGACGTTATTGTGATCATATTTCATATTTTCGCCATGGTATTCATATTTCACTCACGGAGCCTTGTCTGATGCAGTGGGACTCGGCACAACTCTGCAACGCTTCAATACTGCCCCCTGGTGGATGATCGGCGAGTTGCCAAACCGGAAATGGCCGGTTGGATATCGGTGCGTCTCCTAAATACGTCCGGCCACTCGCATATCGTCGCAGGACTCTAGCCACACACCGTGGATATGGATCGCTTGCCATAACTCAATAATCTACATGATTTGGGCGTGTATTAGTATTATACAAACCGGAAATGGATCGACTCGATCCCCATCAAATAACTGCGATCTTTTTGCTCCAGTCTCATCGCCCAACGGTAAGAGGAGGCTGCCGTAACTTTCAGCGTGAGTGTTTATTATTATCCATGCAAACTGCTCTGATCTATATATCACCCATACCACATAAAGCATTCAACGACGATCACGGAATTATAAACGACCCCCCCCCCCCCCCCTCCGTTCACCCGCGCATGATCAGTCATAACGTTTAGGACCATGTACAGTTGACATTTTTAATATAGCGTGGATCGGCAACAAACGGCATTTGATAATGTATATATGCATTTATGCCTATATCTCACGTTCTAGGAATTACTGCAGAAAACGATAAAAACATATTTATATTCTAGACGGTATTTTCATATGAATGTGTGAATGAAAAAGTAAAACGTTCCTACATCCTGAACGATAATCGATGTTGAATGGGCCATAGTAATGTCAATTTAGCAATACAATTTAAAAAGTTATAGCCCTGCAAAGAAGGTGAACATCTCCATAGACTTACAGTGCTGGCAGAGAATGGTATAAGATGATCAAACTCCGTGGCAGTTAATGTGTTAATTAGATAAAAAAGATTAATCGCCTGACAGCACTATGTAACTCAGATTCTTCTCTATGAACCAATCTATGTCTACACAGTATATTGACACTCTAACTTCCTTGATGTCCAACGCCTGTTCTTTCATACTTGTCCAGGGACAACGGATAAAAACGAGCCTTCTTGGCTAAATCTGGCATGTTTAACATGCATTGTCCCCATCAAATAAACAGAAAAACTAAACTAAACAATCACCTAGACGTTAATGTCCAAGCGTTAGATACTCGTCTAAAGTGATGTCCACAGCAGACAGCCCTGTTGGTTTTTACGCTCAAGCATTTCTGCATTGACTTCTGATTTAATGTTAGCGACGGGCATATTGAAGTGTTTGCGAGATACAACCTGGCAGGCTGTTTTCCCCCTGGATTTTAGCTTATGTGTGGCGGTGGTGGTGGCATACATGCCGGAGTGGGAAAGATACACATACACTTACAGTCAAGTAGTGGAAAATTCTGTCAGCTCGGTAGGTCCATTTGTGGCGGGCTAGTCCGATATTGCGGTGGGCCACCACAAATAAGTCTCTGTATGGAAAACCCTGGGCTACTCTTTAGCCTTCATTTTCAGAACTCTCAGCATGTAGACATTGTCTGATTAAACAGGAGCAAACAGTCACTCAAACTCGCCCTATGACTTTCTTACTAATCCCAATTAAAATATATGTAAATCAAAACATACAGTACAGATGCTGTAACAAATCAGCAGATGAGGCACTGTGGCCATTACAAAACTGTCAAAGGATGCAAACATGTCGGCAGAAAGATTATCTTGTGAATACTGAATATGTTGTACCGTCACATCGATCATACAGTACCATGGAACACGAGACATGCTTAAAGTAGCATGTCTCAAACACGTCCAAAAACTCTAAACTGTTTTGCACACATGAATTTAGTTTGACGGTTATTGAGAGTAAATTAGTTTGCATATGGCCACCAGTGATGTCACCAGGGACATTGAATCCTCGTGTTGTGTTAATTACAGCTCAATGAAATGAGGTAGCAGCCCCTGTAAGACAAGGTATTGCTATTTTTCACTTCATGGTGCTGTAATTAACACAACACAAGATGATAAGAATCCTTAAGGCCTACGGGGTCCCTCCCAACCTACTCCGGGCAATAGAGGCCATGTACACGGGCACAAGAGCCAAGGTGGTAACCCCGGATAGCAACAGTGAGGAGTTTGCCATCCAAGCTGGGTACTACAGGGGGACACTCTTGCCCCCTTTCTCTTCATAGTCATGCTGGATTACGCACGAAAGCCATAAACGGGCGGGAGCAGGAGCTTGGCTTCACAGTCACACCCAGGAAGTCCAGAAGAAACCCTGCTGTAGTCCTGACAGACCTGGACTACACGGATGACATCTGCTTGATGTCTGACCGTGTGGAACAGGCACAGGAGCTCCTGATAAGAGTGGAGGCTGAATGTGCCAGGGTTGGCCTCAGGCTCAATGTAAAAAAAGACTGAGGTAATCACCTATAACATCCCCCTGGACCATCCGCCTCTCAAGACAGCTGGAGGCGGTGCTCTCCCACTGGTCAGTGACTTTAAATACCTGGGTTCATGGGTAAATACATCGGAACAGAACCTCAAGGTGAGGAACGCGCTGGCATGGAGGGCCCTGAATGGCATGACTAGTGTGTGGAATTCCAATCTCCCCCGACACATCAAGTTGAACTTTTTCCATGCGACTGTTTGATTGATTGATTGATTGATTAATTGAAAACTTTATTAACAGATTGCAGAATGGGTACAGTACAGTACAGCTCAATACATACAATTGTTAAGGGGATGCAGACCAGAGAAAGACTTTCGTCTTGTTTACATCAGGGTCCCACATTTTCAATTCATCATAACATATATGACATACACGACATACAGATAGACAATACTGCTACATCTATACATTTATGACATACCAGATTTGCAAATACAGTACTGTTTGTGATACAAAAAAGAGTCTAGAAAAGAGAGTATATACATTTGACGTAGAAACTGTACATTTGAGGAGGTTGGGTAGGTGGGGTGGGGGGGGGTTGGGTGGGTGGGGGGACTGTACATTGGAGGTGGTTGGGTGGGTGGGGTGGGGGGGTTGGGTAGGTTGGGTAGGAGGGGTGGGTGGGTGACACTGTACACCTGTACAAGCAAAACTGTACATTGGATTATTGAAAAAACCATACTTGGTAATTTGCTGTACATTGGAAGGGGTTGGGTTAGGACATTTACAGAGGCCAGTTTCGAATTGCAGTCTCCCGTAGGTGTTCTTTGAGAGTGGTTTTGAAAGTGGGTAGTGATTCACATTCCTTTACAGCTTTGGGTAGGGCGTTCCACATTGATGTGGCATAATTGCGAAATGTGTTTAGTCCCTTGTTTGAGCCGAATCTGGGTTTATCATGATTTGTGGAGCTCCCTCTGGTGTTGTGATCGTGGTATTCACGGACCTTTGGGAAGTATTTTGACATGTACATGGGTACCTTGGTCGTGTAGTGTATCTTGTAGACCAGGCCCATTGCAAGTTGCTGTACTCTGTCGTCTACTCTAAGCCATCCTAGGTTGTCAAAGTGGGCAGGGGTGAGGTGGGTTCTAGGAGTAAGGTCAAGCAGTAGTCTGACCAGAGGTGCTTTGGTACCATGAGGTGCAAGCATAGTCGTAGTACCCTTGAATGAGTGCTCCTGCCAGAGTCTTCAGGGTATTCTTGTTTCCCAGAGAGGAGATCCGGTACAAGAATCGAGTTCGTTGGTTGACTTTTTTTATTACCTTGGATGCCATTTTGTCACAGGAAAGATTTGCCTCTAGGATGGAACCTAGGTATGTAATTTCATCTTTCCTTGTGACAATATTGTCACCCACTGTAACTGAGAAGCCGTCGGTCTTGCTGAGTTTGTTATTTGATCCGAAGAGAATGGACTCCGTTTTACCCAGGTGTAATGATAGTTTGTTATCAGCGAGCCAGGTGCAGATTCTGCCGAGTTCTGAGCTGATGGTTTTTTCAACCTGTAACTTGTTCTTGTCAGAGACCAGCAGGGCTGAGTCGTCTGCGAACAAGAACAAGTTGCAGTCACAAGCTGACGACATGTCATTTGCATAAATTAGGAACAGTAGCGGTCCTAGTATGCTTCCTTGTGGAACACCACAGCTCACTGTGAGGGGGGGATAGGGTACCGTTTACCTCCACCATCTGTTCCCTCCCCTCCAGGTAGGATTGCATCCAGCACACTGATAGACTATCAAAACCAATTGCTTTTAGCTTGTCAATCAGAATGGAGTGATTGACAGTGTCAAAGGCCTTTTGTAGGTCCAGCATGACCATGCCGCAGTATTTGCCCACGTCCATGTGTCAGTGGAGTGGGATGTTCTGAAGCCAGATTGGAATTCGTAGATTCGATTTTTTTCCGCTAGGTACTTTTCAACCTGTGCGTAGACTATTTTTTCCATGACTTTCGAGATGGAGGTAAGAATAGAAACAGGGCGGTAGTTGCCTGGGTCTAATTTACTGCCCTTTTTGTGCAGAGGGGTCACTCTCGCAATTTTGAAGTCCTTGGGGACGTGTCCCTGTTTTATGGAGAGGTTTATTATGTGTGTGATGACTGGGGTGATGGCGGCTGCTGGGTGTTCCGTCCGTGTGGAGTCGGTCCTCCTATTCTCGAAGTCAACTTCCTGTCTGTTGTTTCTACGCAACTGCAGCGTGGGAGGAAACAGTCCCGCCTGGTACATTGTGTACGCTTCATTTAGTGGAGAAACGGATCGTTAAAGCGGCAAATTAAAGACAATCAAGCGGAATTTTCTTCAGTCCTTCACAATGCCAAAGAGCTGCTGTGTTTGATTGATTGATTGAAAACTTTATTAACAGATTGCAGAATGGGTACAGTACAGTACAGCTCAATACATACAATTGTTAAGGGGATGCAGACCAGAGAAAGACTTTCGTCTTGTTTACATCAGAGTCCCCCATTTTCAATTCATTGTAACATATATGACATACATGACATACAGATAGACAGTACTGCTACATCTATACATTTATGACATACCAGATTTGCAATTACAGTACTGTTTGTGATACAAAAAGAGTCCAGAAAAAAAAGTATAAACATTTGACGTAGAAACTGTACATTGGATTGGGTAGGTGGGGGTGGGGGGGGACTGTACATTGGAGGTGGTTGGGTGGGTGGGGGGGGGGGGGGGGTTGGGTAGGAGTGGGGGGGGGGGGGGTTGGGTAGGAGGGGTGGGTGGGGGACACTGTACAAACAAAACTGTACATTGGATTATTGACAAGACCATACTTGGTAATTTACTGTACATTGGAGGGGGTTGTGTTCGGACATTTACAGGGGCCAGTTTCGAGTTGCAGTCTCCCTTTGGTGTTTTTTGAGAGTGTTTTTGAAAGTGGGTAGTGATTCACATTCCTTTACAGCTTTGGGTAGGGCGTTCCACATTGATGTGGCATAATTGCGAAACGTGTTTAGTCCCTTGTTTGAGCCGAATCTGGGTTTAACATGATTTGTGGAGCTCCCTCTGGTGTTGTGATCGTGGTATTCACTGACCTTTGGGAAGTATTTTGACATGTACATGGGTACCTTGGTCGTGTAGTGTATCTTGTAGACCAGGCCCATTGCAAGTTGCTGTACTCTGTCGTCTACTCTAAGCCATCCTAGGTTGTCAAAGTGGGCAGGGGTGAGGTGGGTTCTAGGAGTAAGGTCAAGCAGTAGTCTGACCAGTTTGTTTTGAGATGTTTGTAATTTTGTTTTTAGCGCCTTTGAGGTGCTTTGGTACCATGAGGTGCAAGCATAGTCGTAGTACCCTTGAATGAGTGCTCCTGCTAGAGTCTTCAGGGTATTCTTGTTTACCAGTGAGGAGATCCGGTACAAGAATAGAGTTCGTTGGTTGACTTTTTTTATTACATTGGATGCCATTTTGTCACAGGAAAGATTTGCCTCTAGGATGGAACCCAGGTAGGTAATATCTTCTTTCCTTGTGACAATATTGTCACCCACTGTAACTGAGAAGCCGTCGGTCTTGCTGAGTTTGTTATTTGAACCGAAGAGAATGGACTCTGTTTTGCCCATGTGTAATGATAGTTTGTTATCAGCGAGCCATATGCAGATTTTGCCTAGTTCTGAGCTGAGGGTTTTTTCAACCTGTAACTTGTTCTTTGTACTAATGACAAAAACAGAAATTCAAATCGCAAGTTTTATACCATCACAGAGGAAAGTGGCTGGCAGCTAACATTACGTTAACCTAGACAAATAGCTACATGCTGAGCTAACATTAATTATATCGAACCGATAGGAGCTTATCTTATCTAATCTTACGTGGATGTTTGATCGGGTAGTGGCACACGTGGTACCACCACGTAATATTAGATAAGATAAGCTCCTATCGGTTCGATATGCTATAATTAACGTTAGCTTAGCATGTAGCTACCACGACCACAACACTAGGGAGTTAGCCTAACGTTAGCTGCCAGCCACTTTTTCCTCCGTGATGCATCAGCTGGTATTATATAAAACTTGCGATTTGGATTTCTGTGTTTGTTATTAGTACAAAACGTAACACAGCAGCTTCAATTTGGGTATTCGAGAGATGGCCATGTCTGCAGGTGTTTTGTATGGACATGATGTCAAATCAATCAGGGCGAGCTTCTTTGACTCATATCTCGCCTTAGAATCACCAGAAAGGCTTTCGAAATAGTGAAATGCCATGTTGGCCTCAATATTTTCAAAACAAATCGTATGAAAATGTTATGAAATTAACAAGAATGTGATAAAACATGTAATAAAAACGGAGCTCAACGCATGCATTGAGAAATGCATTGATGGTAGAAATCCGTTTGTTACCTTCATACCAAGATGGCGGCGGTCTCGTGACGTCAGAGTGTCTTCGAGAATATGGCTGTGAAAGCTGGACCCTGAAGCCCACCCTGCACAAGTCTCTGGATGAGTGCTACACCAGAATGCTGCGTGCAGTGCTAAACATCGACCAGAACGAGCATGTTACCAACAAGCAGCTGTATGGGGGGCTACCAAGGCTGAGGGAGAAAGTGGCGGCCAGGAGGATGAAACTTGCCGAAAATAAACTATGAAGGTACCAAAGAACCCATGTCAATTTATTCTTTTATATCTCTTTTCTTTTTCCCTTTTCCCTTTAGTCAATTTATTTCAGGTCAACTCTTCATTTGATTTTGATATTATTTTCTACTATCAGCTATATCTTTTAGTTCTTATCTGTCGAATTGTATTGTACTGTCTTTTATAATTTTGACCGCCAATTGTAATGTTGTACGTGGATGTATGTTTGTAAATCAAGAAACTGAAAATAAAAATGTAAGTAAAATTTTTTTAAATAAAGTTGCCGGCCATTGCCACAGACATAAGAGAGCTTCTAGCCAGCAGGATGGTGCTGTGAGATCCATCACACGGGCGTCTCACGCCAACATACGTGGACGCGCTTAGGAGAGATGCAGGAGTGGAGAATTCTGAGGGGCTTGCTGCATGTATGGACGACTGGAGACTCCGTTGTCAAGCTCGTCTGAGGACGACCAAATGAAGGATCCCCAGATGACATCACTGGTCGCCATATTCAATCTTATTTAATGCATGTTTGCAAAACTGTTTAGAAGTTTTGGATGCGTGTGTGTGTGAGAGAGATTATGTGTGAATTGAAATAATTCTGCATTGTGTTTTGGTGAAGTGCCCCTTTAAAATGACTAATTAAGTGTGTTTTACTGCTGAACTACAGGACTTGGTTTCAGATAAACTGAGACGTGAACACGAATCCATCCATGACAACTTTCCTCAAAATCAAGAAAAGTGAGCAGGTTTTGAAAAGCTGAGGCAAATTACGCTGCTGGTGAAATACAGCTTAAAACAAATCTAGCCTGAGGGGACCCAGAAGCCCTGGCCAAGTCTGCAAAGCAGTAATATAACTACCCTAATAAATTAAAGAGACTCCGGTAAATTACTCGTGGCCTTAAACTCAGTCGAAATCCATAGCAGGGGATGGTTTTATTGGAATGACTTCAGCCGGTATAGTAAGGTATGTAACCATTCTAATAATCAACATCGTTGGAAATCCTTTTCCATTGTTTGGTGTGACCTACACACAACCGTATCACGCTAACCTTCCTTACCAGCATCATCCACAAAAAGGGGCCATTGAGATTTCTCTTTGGGAACATTCACCTTCACACAATAAGCCTCCCTTTTTATATTCAAATGAAAGGCAGCAATTTCATTCAATGCCAAAGCCATTAAGATAACTTAGGTTGAACCATTCCGCGCCCGGCAACTCAATGGAAAAAAATAAAAAAGACTAAGAGATAAATACTCAAAAGCTATCTAAGCCATTAAACGTTCAGATACAGAGCCGTTCGCAATCAAACATAAGTGATCGTCCAAGTACATTAGGCCATTAACACAATTCCAAAGACTCCCAATCTGTCACAGAAATGTAATTTTGGCTGTGAAAAGGTCTTTATGCTTTAACAGTGTGATGAATGGGTTTCCAAGAGACTGGTTTTTAATCCAATTAAAATAAATCCGGAACATTGGTAAGGAAGGAGATCAATAATTTCTGTGCAAAAAAAAAACAGGAAAAACAACAATGACTTATGAGTAAACAGGGCAACAGGTAAACGTCCTCACCTTCGACCTCTGCCGACGTTTACAGCTGCGTGGTGAATCAATTTCACGGCCTAGGGGGCTTAACGATTGACCTGTATCAAGCCCGCCCTCTTTTCATGATCCTCCAATCACAACTGTTGCTGTTGAAAAGAGGGCTAGTTTGAGATAGGTCACTTGAATTGAACAACTATTTGATTCTGACTATTTGGGGGCGACAAATCTTACATTTTGACCACATTCTGATTAATTCTGAAAATTCTATGCATTGTGTTATTAATGTTTACACAGTAGCCTAATCAATTACCGATTAATAATTATACAGTCAATGCAGCTGGATTCCCACATTTATATCGATGCAATGCTTTGATTTAGATTTTACATTCTATAGTATGATTGTTTGGGATCACTCACGGACGATCTGGCAAGGACGTGGTGTGGGACACATGCACAGTAGCGACTTCCTCCTGCTCTGGCACAGCGCTAAACGTAGCGTGGAGAGCAGTCAGACTAAAAGTAGCGTGGAGAGCGGTCGGACTAAACATAGCGTGGAGAGCGGTCGGACTAAACGTAGCGTGGAGAATGGTTGGACTAAGCGTAGCGTGGAGAGCGGTCACACTAAGTGTAGCGTGGAGAGCGGAGACCTTAAACGTAGCGTGGAGAGCGGTCACACTAAGCGTAGCATGGAGAGTGGTCACACCAAGCGTAGCGTGGAGAGCGGTCATACCAAGCATAGCGAGGAGGGCGGTCAGACTAAACGTAGCGTGGAGAGCGGTAGGGGTGCACCGATATATCGGTCGGGTATCGGTATCGGCCGATAAGTGCCTTGTTGACGATAGGCCGATAAGCACAAATTTGCTGATGGCAGTGGCCGATAAATATCCATCAATTTGTGTCGCGTCAATCTGGTCCACACGTTCAAACTTTGAAAAAAGTTTCAGTCAAGCGACCTGCACAACCCAGCCCCCACACACACACACACGCTACTGCATGAAAGTTACTTATGATTAACAAAGGCATTCGTTTTGTGGCATTAACGTTATAGTTACACGTTCAATAACATTATTTACCCGACCATATAGCATTGTTGTTGGTCATTCATATCTCAGTTCCTTCCAGGGCTCCAGACTAACTTTTTTCACCACCGTCCCAGAACCGTCCCGAAATACAATTTTAACCATCCCAAAGTGAATGTAACCGTCCCAAAAATCAAATGTCGTTTCTTTACTTTGGTTTTGTCGTCTATAGTTGTTATTGCCATAAGAAACACCATTCAGAGAAGGGGAGAATAAATTGATTTAGTCAAAAGGCTCCCAGGTGGAAAGATTTCACAAGAATAATTATGATTAAAAATAAATATATATATATAAAAAGTGTTTAACAAGGTGCTAGTATAGGGATATTTGGTCACAGTGCTGTTATAGTCAACCAATTGGAGCCATGTTGATTATTCCTTCCATAGGAAAATATATTTAAATGTATTTGTATTTTATTTCGTTTTAGTTTTTTTTGTTATTACAAATGTGTGTTTATGGTTGAAAATGTTAGATAAATAAAGATCAAATCAAATCTAACTGAATAAGTTATCCCTCTTCTAACAAGAAAGAAAAACGTAGTTTAGCTTTAAACTATATAATGTCATTGCGTCCAGAGATTCCACCTTTGATAACTAAAGTAATGACACTTGACTAGTAATGAAACATGTCCCTTAGATCGCGCTGTCGTCCTGGTCGATATTGATAACTGCTGCTAAATTCCAGCGGGCCCTCCTCACTGAATATAATATAGATTCATCATGTAGCTGAAGTGAAGTAGTCTATTTCTCCGCGTTCGTTTCGATAAATGTAACGTTATGCCAATTAACTCGCAATGGTAGTAACATTACGTGTTAGTATAGAATCGAATAGAAATCCTTTAATAATCCCGAGGGAAATTCGGCACTACAGAGCAGACTATGTATCGCTCACATTGAACAACAATAAACATTTAGGTCAATAGGACTAAAATAGGAATAACAATATAATAATATTAACAATAAGAATAAAATAGTGTGAACTATGGATTAATCAGTGGCAGTCTGATACGTTAGTCAGTAACGTTAGCTATAATAAGCAGCTATAACTAGAACGCGTCGATAACTCTATACAGTTCCAATAGACTAACATTACACTTCTGTGATTTAAATGTGTCCTCACCTTAGACTCAGGCCCTGGGGTAGTATTGCTGGATTCAGTTCCCTGTTGGTCAGTTTGGGTCTGTTCTCCATCTTCTTCTGCTGTGTTCACCCTCTTCAAATAGCGCAGCATGTTTACAGTGCTCCCTTTACTGAGAGGATGCCACAGTGACAGTATAGCGTGTTTTTTTATTTATTTTACTTTTCGCGGTTTTTGTACAGTGGTCTCGTGCCGTGCGACTGTCAATTACCAGCTGTCATTCACTGTGTCAACCAGGGTTAAATACCAGTGGAGAAAGCCTAGGTAAGAGAGATTTCCCTCACCGGTTAACACGTTTTTATTTTTCTGAGCGAGATTCATTTGGGGTGTGATGCTGTCGCGCTGCTGCAGCGCGACTGGCTGTGGAGAGGTGGGTGGGAACTTGATGCTGGATTAGCGTATCGCTGCCTTGGGAGACGGAGATAGACATTGGATTCGGCTAATCATGCAACGTTTTGACTTTAGTGAACTCTGTGAACATAGTCAGCACGAGACATTCACCATTTGACAGCAATATATGCGTGCACTGACAGTCGGCTAATTTACATTTCCTGTGAAAAAAAGAAAAAATCCTCTCCGTCCCGTTTGCGTCCCAAAAAAGATTTCTGTTCGTCCCAAATCAATATTTGATCGTCCCAGGGACGACGGGACATCGTTAGTCTCGAGCCCTGGTTCCTTCCTTTGCTCAGAGAGCCTATACTAATAAAGTTTTCAATCAGACAAATGTATAGAAAAGCTTTTATTATAACATTCGTTGCAGTAAAATCATCATGCCTCGTTTGGTCATCCTGCGGAGCGCTGGTAGTCTACTCGTGGGTTGCGGGGAGCTAACGTTATTAGCTACGGTATGTTTGTTATTGATTCTCTCGTGTAAATCAATGGCGGACTTCCCGGAAGTAAAAAACGAATAAGCGCTTGCCGATTGGAGGTAAGAACAGCAGAGGCGGGTGCAAGCGATGCGACGTAATTGGCAGAATCGACTGTCAATCAAAATTGTTCTGTTGTCGTCTACCTGCATTGCTTTGGTTGAGAGAGATAGTGCTCTCTTATTAAAACTCATAAACAAATCTTGAGCAAGACAAGTTAGTCTGTTATGAAAGCCAATGAGTATTGTATGACTCAGACTTCAGCAATAATCATGACTCATGATCATTATAAAATAAAAACACACATGGCATGGTGGAATACCATAAAGTACCACAAGTAAGTAAAGAGGCCTATGTTCATATCGGTGAGCACAATTTGTAACACAAAAAGAGAGACGTGTAGCCTATTTATTTATTTAATATTTTATTTATTCATTTTATTGTTATTTTATTTGTTGCCATGCCTAAAATAATAGTCAAGCATAGGGCTAAAACATTTTCATAAACAATAATATAATTTTTTGTTATATGGTTATAATAAAAGCTGTTCTATACATTTGTCTGATTGATTGATTGAAAACTTTATTAACAGATTTCAGAATGGGTACAATACAGTACAGCTCAATACAACAACAGTGGACTGGAGGATGAAGACCAGAAAAAGACTTTTGGCTTTTTTTACATAAGGGTCCTCCATTTTCAATTCATCAAAACATTTAGAGACATACAAATATAAAGTAGTTTCATAAAAAAATAAAATAAAATAAAAATAAAAGAAAATGTTGCCACAAATATCGGTATCGGCCGATTGTGTTAGTTGAACAATCGGTATCGGTATCAGCGGCAAATTTTCATATCGGTGCATCCCTAGAGAGCGGTCACACTAAGCGTAGCGTGGAGGGCGGTCAGACTAAACATAGCGTGGAGAGCGGTCGGACTAAACGTAGCGTGGAGAGCGGTCGGACTAAACGTAGCGTGGAGAGCGGTCACACTAAGCGTAGCGTGGAGAGCGGTCACACTAAGCGTAGCGTGGAGAGCGGTCACAATAAGCGTAGCGTGGCGAGCGGTCACACTAAGCGTAGCGTGGAGAGCGGCCGGACTTAACGTAGCGTGGAGAGCGGCCGGACTAAACATAGCGTGGAGAGCGGCCGGACTAAACGTAGCGTGGAGATCGGTCAGACTAAACATAGCGTGGAGAGCGGTCGGACTAAACGTAGCGTGGAGAGCGGTCGGACTAAGCGTAGCGTGGAGAGCGGTTGGACTAAACATAGCGTGGAGAGCGGTCGGACTAAACGTAGCGTGGAGAGCGGTCAGACTAAACATAGCGTGGAGAGCGGTCGGACTAAACGTAGCGTGGAGAGCGGTCGGACTAAGCATAGCGTGGAGAGCGGTTGGACTAAGCGGCGCCTTGAGCTGCGTCTCCCTAAATCATCCTCGAATGCAATTGCAACGCAAAAGCTTCTCCCAAGTTGCTAAAAAGCACTCCGGTGCAGCAACGTAGGGATTGCACATGGATCCATGCGTTGCCACTCTTCAACCTTTCCTTTGTTATTTCTGTGCGTCTGTGATTAGAGTGAGAATATCCTCTGACACATGTGCCCGGATGCAGTGTGTACTGTGAAACATAATAGTCATCTCGCTACCTGTACCCATATATCATAGCTGTGCAATAATCCTCTTTCTATAATCACATGGATATATTATATTGTGTATAGTGAGGAACTATGGGTACTGTGTCAGTGATGCGTTTAGTATGGAGGGAATGATAGGTGTAGCATGGAGTGAATGATAGGTGTAGCATGGAGTGAATGATAGGTGTAGCATGGAGTGAATGATAGGTGTAGCATGGAGTGAATGATAGGTGTAGCATGGAGTGAATGATAGGTGTAGCATGGAGTGAATGATAGGTGTAGCATGGAGTGAATGATATGTGTAGCATGGAGTGAATGATAGGTGTAGCATGGAGTGAATGATAGGTGTAGCATGGAGTGAATGATAGGTGTAGCATGGAGTGAATGATAGGTGTAGCATGGAGTGAATGATAGGTGTAGCATGGAGTGAATGATATGTGTAGCATGGAGTGAATGATATGTGTAGCATGGAGTGAATGATAGGTGTAGCATGAAGGGATGTGTACACAGTATTGTAGTTGTCCTGTTATCTTATCTTGTTTTTAACTGTACTCCTAATTTCAGTGTATTATGTACAATGACAATAAAGCTTTCTATTCTATGGCGTCTTCCTACATGGTGAGGACAGGAATGACCCAAACGTGGTCGTCTTGCAGATGATCCCAAGCTGAGGAGTACAGTGGGTCCATTTTCCCTACGAGGGGCACTAAGCTGCTAAGTGCTCCTTCAATGGACGCGCTGATGGGACCTCAGTGTTTATGGGCCGATGAAGGTAAGACCAGAGCAATGAAAAATGCATATCCCTGAAAACACCTGGGCCATTGCTCTGGGCTTTATGGCGTATTTATAACCACTTTTCGACAGCAGAAGAGCAAAGTGAAAGGCATGTTCAGGTTAAATAAACGCACGCGTTACCTTTTCTAACCTAGGTACTAATGGGCTCACAGGGATCTGCCTGAGGGCAGGACTCGAGTGCAGAGAATACCTCCTCGGGTCAGGAGATAACAGCCCCATCTGAACCTGATGCGGCGAAATGCCCCTTTAATATATCAATATATATATTATTTATATATTATGATATATATATATATATCAATAAAAGAGAAATAAAATGTGAACTCAATAAACGAGGGGGGTTGAAGTCTTCAAACTAATGAAATAAGAGTAAACCAAGTGGGTTTGGGGTCAACATGGTGCCACAAGTGGGGCTGTACTGCGATTCTGCGCTGGGCTTCAAGAGGAGCAGAGAACATGAAGCGTGTCATGTATTGTTAGATGTCTATTGTATTTCACCATGTAAGCCACGCAGCCTGCCGTGACATCGTGCTCCTCACTGTTTCCTAGAATGTATCAAAGGATGTAACTAGGTTAGCTTAGACAGGCATGTTTGCTAGTTTTGAAAGATTGATGCCCCATTGACTGCACTAGAGGCTTGTAGGGGAGATTTAAATCATTCATAAGCATTATTTTGAAGTGACCATTTTTAACTGGCAGCCCAACAGTCAAAACAATATTAGGAACATTGAGGATTCTATTTAAACGCAAGAGTCACTTTTGTAGAGGTTGGGAGCCATACGGGTATAAGTCTGTGTGTAAAATGTCATGTTGTAAACTAGGTACATGTGTCATTCAATTCTCTCTCTCCCCCTCTCTCTCCCCCTCTCCCTCCCTCCCTCCCTCACTGGTATGTAGGCTGGCTCCTTCAGAGTCCAACAAAAACTTGATAAGACGGCTACTTGCTTTGTTTATAGCAGTCATTTGACTTAAATAAGTCAATGTTTATTTGAAAACAAACCAAGCACTAATCTAAGGCATGCATAAATAAAGACAAAAGTAGTTGCTGTTGACAGATCTCTGATAATAATCTTGACAGACTGGATTAATTGGTAGGGGCTAATGCTATTTGGAAGCACTGGACTGGTAGGAAATAAAACTTTGCAGTCCTTGAAAGCATCACATCAGCATCACATAAATCCACTCCACACCAACAATAAAAAGTTTCTATGAGCAGCTGCCATAAAAAAAAAGAATCGCTTCAAATAAACACGATTACATTTGAGACGTGAACAATTTTATATTATAGGCTCCTTTCCTCCTTATTTTTATTTCAGCTTTTCTTTTGGTATTCTCCTGGACGAATATACCTCTCTCTCTCTCTCTCTCTTTCTCCCTCTGCTTAAAGGAATTCCCAGTATGTGTGGAATCTAGTCTGTGGACGGCGGCCCTCTTGTATCCCCTCCCGTATATAGAAGAAACCTCAGCCTCGAGGGTCTAGACGACGTCATTTCCTGTTTATGTAGCCCATACCGTCTTCTGCTCACCACCACCGCTGTCCATTAAAAGTACAGTGTGATACAAAGAAGCATGGTGAGGGAGAATATAGAATGAAGAGCTGTCCTGATGCACGACCCCTGACCCCTTAACCCTTTCACTGCCACACTACCAAAGGGTTAACCCTTTCACTGCCACACAGCAAAGGGTTAACCCTTTCACAACCACACTACAGAAGGTTAACCTTTCACTACCACACTACAGACCGTCTGTAGTGTGGCAATGAAAGGGTTAACCCTTTGGTAGTGTGGCAGTGGAAGGGTTAAGGGGTCAGGGGTCTTGCATCAGGACAGCACTTCATTGTACATTCTCCCTCACCCTGCTTCTTTGTATCACACTGTACTTTTAATGGAGAGCGGTGGTGGTGAGCAGAAGATGGTATGGGCTACGTAAACAGGAAATGACGTCGCCTAGACCCTCAAGGCTGAGGTTTCTTCTATATACACTAAAACACCCTGTTTCCACTGATACTGGAATTGGAAGGCATCGGCAATATACAGTGACCAGACAATAAAATATAATAGAGGTTCAGAAGTTCTGAATCTCCCCTCGGGGATAAATAAAGGTTTTCAATTAAAAAAAATAATAATAATAATAATAAATAGACTGATAATAATGATAATAATAATAAAACAGATGTTTGTAGCCTTGAGCCTCATCTAGGGCTGGAAGGTATACCAGCAGTTCAGTTCAGTTAAATTCAACTTTATTATGCCAGATGGGAAAATGTACTTGCAGTCAGGGACACAATATAAAAGAAAACACAAGTACAAAGGATTCTCCTGGACATACAATACAGAACACAACAACACAACAGAGCAATATCTGAAGTGCTGGATCACATGTGCAAATTGAGTAGGGTTATTGCATAGGGAACGATATTTAAAGTGCTAGATTACATGTGCAAATTGAGTAGGGTTATTGCACAGGGAACGATATTTAAAGTGCTAGATTACATGTGCAAATTGCACAGGTACATACTGTATGCATTTCATCAGAGAGGTCAGGACGCAGAATTGTAAAGCAGCACCCCTGGAACCATTTTTGGGTTCAATGCCTTGCTCAAGGGCACTGAGGTAGAGAACCATATTTTGATATTGTATTTTGGGCATATATTTGGTATATTCTGTGACTGACAATTTATCTGACTTATCTATTCTATCTCTATTATCTATCTCAGTTTTCTTAATGTGGGGAACCTAACCCATCTGGCAGTTCAAACAGAATCAAATATTCCCTAAGCATTTAGGGGTGTAACAATACACAAGTGTTCAATATTAATATTTTATATTTGAATTTAATTGAATTCAACACACATTTCAAAGTCACAATCACGTACTGCTTGCAAGTTTTGAAAATGTTGAAAATCTGACAACTGTATTGTTTTTGGTTGACATACACCTGCCTGGGTATATATAGGCACAAGGGGGCAGGGTGCAAAGGTCAAGAGGCAGCAGGACAGATGTTCTTACCGACTGGTTGACTCTACAACAAATGAAAGTTGGGCCGGTGGAGGGATTTAAAAGATTAGTATAGAATGCTCTCATGAATTTCAGCATCTTATGTACAGTACCAGATCTGTCCGATGTCAACACAAATGACCCGTGTCAGATGCCCCCCGTCAACCTCAGCTTAAACCCTGTCAACCTTTGCTGCATACAATCCTACTAGGTCATAGTAAGTAGGTAAGAGGCTCAAACGCTGATAGGTCAACAGTGTCTATACAAACTAGAGCAATGCTGTTGCTGGGAGAGCTTTCACTTTCACCAGGGATACTTGATCCACAATGCACGCTAGGTCATGTACAATTGGATAATCCGGTAATGAAACAGATTCAAGGTTGACCTGTAAAGACCCAGGCAATGGCCTCTAACCTCCCATAGTACTTACTTATGACACCAGGACGAGGCAAATAAATGGGAGTGATAAAGAAGCTTTTCTCTTCTCATGTTTTAACAAACTGACTGACAATGTACAGCAGTCTCCCCCTCCCCCTCCCTCCCACGGCCTCCGCTCATTCCCAATGCTTTCAAGTCTAAACCTTGCTGCATTAGTGCCCATAACAGCACTATAAATCTTTCGGTTCCCATTATGTTAAGCCTGCCGCTTTTTTGTTTTGTTTATTTTTATAGCCTGCCTGGAATCCAATAGAGGTTAATCAGAACGGGCGACTGATTTGACATTATAGTCTGTATTTGTCCTGACGAGCTGAATAAGTATGCATGTCGAGTGCAGGGATTGGCGATTCAAATATTTGACTATTCGAAATGGCGTACTGTAGGTATTCAACTATAGCTGAATGCCTGCTCAATACCGGTTGCATACTGCGGTTTTGTTTGTGTCAACTGCGCAGGTTCAGCCGACTGATTTTGAGTTTGTTTGTTTTCCATGTTCTGATTTGGTTTCCTAGTTTCTTTGACTATGAACCAGTCGCAATTCAAATGCGCGTCAAGGATCAGATAAATCCTCCAGGCTTCATTATGAGCAAGCTGCACACTTTTTAAAATGTTTTTAATCAGTTAACCAATTAACTGAATGTTTTTTTTTATAGAATATTCAAATATTGATATGCCTTCAAATGTCCATCCCTAGTTGGGTGTAAATGATCACTTCTGGAGTCAGTTCAACACAAACTCTGAATTGGTTATGGGGCTGTCACAAGAATCATCCATCGCTAGATAATTTCTTTTTTCGATTTGATATATTACGATATCTTTTCACGTATGCAAAATCTCAAGATAAATAATCCAATTGCTGTTCATTGCATTGCTGCATGCACACTAATGTAAAGTGGGCTAATATGTGGTTATCATTCATTTTGAAAAAATAATTGTGAGCGATATCACAATATCATAATTTCACCACAATATGATCCCGATACGATAAGCGATAATATTTAATTATCGCCCAAACCTAACTGGTGGGGCGATAATTCAATATATTAATTTATCATTTTTCAATGTGATCATATCGTGATGAAATGATTTTTTTTCCACTTTTTCTCCTTATTTTTCAATTTTTCTCCCATCCCAATTTCGTCTCGCCAATTCTCCCTTCAATTCTCCCCTCCCCCGTCTCGAACGTTGCTAGACTATGCCTCCCACTGGTCGGCTGCAGTGAGGACCAAGCCTTGCATCATGTGTCCCCTCCGGTACACGAGGAGGCAGCTGTCGCATCTTTTCACCTGAACAGCGCGATCTCTCAGCGGTGAGGAGTAACGCGTGGGAGGGTCACGCTGCCCCCGATACTTCCTGATTCTGCTGTACAGGCGCACCAACCGACCTGTAGGAGTCGCTGTCCACAACGTCCAATCCCCACCCACCGGCTTTCCCACCCCTAACACTGCCAATTGTGGACCAGCCAAGCCGGTAGCAACGCCGAGAGCTGGGCTCGAACCCAGCATCTCCTGCGTTAGTGGCGAGCACCTTGCCCACTGTGCCACTTAGCCGCCCTGTGATGAAATAATTTCTGTTGTCTAAGTTGATAATTAGTAAGCACCTATTAACTAAAACTTCCTCACAACATTTGATGTGAATATGTTGAGGGAATGTCACTTGAAAATTGCAGTTTCACAGGAACTGTTATGGGGCCACCAAGGTCAAGGTGTGTCTTCCTCTTGGGGTCATGAATGTGCACAGCAAACTTTATGGCAATACAGCCATTACTTGTTGTGAGATATTCTCTGTGTACACACACACACACACACACAAAACATGTGTTTTAATTAGAGTTGTTCCGATACCGATACCGGTATCGGAAATGCCGCCGATACTGCCTAAAATGCTGGTATCGGTATCGGCGAGTACACGTAAATTCTAGCCTCCGATCCCATGATGTAATTTATCTCCTGCCGAGTCCTGCGGAGAGTGAGGATTATAAAATGAACATGTTTTAAAGTGTGATGCTGTGTCATTTTAACAGCAGATACACTTTCTTAAATTCCATTGTCCCCGACAGTGCGGTGTGACGGGGAGCTCGAACGGGAATCGGGATGTGTTTGGCTGGTGTTATGATAGCATTAGCTGGAAAGATAGCTAGTTGGAACAACATCCGCTTTAACGTTACATCAAATCAGATGATCGCCTGTCCTTTTTCCAGGACCTAACACTGTCCGTGACCGTCTATCAACAATAATGCACCCACGGTGAATTGTATTTAAGTTAAGTAGCTACGGACTAGCGTTAGCTGACTATTACTAACGTTATCAAATGTCAATGCGGGAAGACGAGCTAGGTCAGTTAGCTTAGCTTGATAACGTTACCGTGTCTAAAGTTGGTGCATAATCCAGCAATAATGGCTGCAGACCTGCAAGCAAAGTACAGCAAGTGCCAAAGGATAAGAGTCTGAGGCGGAGTTTCAAAAGAGAATGTTGAATATTTATTTTGCATCAAAAATCACAACATGAACGTTCTATCTGCCACTAGCTTACAGACTGAATAGGGTATATCTGCAGAGCCACTGAGTAGCGAGTGCAACACCGTTTAATGTCCGTGTGGATCATTGGAGTAGGGTATATCTGCAGTGCTGTAGCCCATACTCATTGATTAATGATACTAATACAAATCTATAC
Source organism: Notolepis coatsorum (assembly GCF_963971535.1). Taxonomy (NCBI): domain Eukaryota; kingdom Metazoa; phylum Chordata; class Actinopteri; order Aulopiformes; family Paralepididae; genus Notolepis; species Notolepis coatsorum. Next base: position 172,418,838 of record NC_140166.1, on the reverse strand, counting down.
AATCACCTGTTGTTGAATAAATACCATTACTTTCTAGTTATTACTAAAACACAGTATAACAGTATCCGAAAAAAAAAATATATATATATAATTTATATAATATTTTTTATTTCTTTTTTTTATGCACTGGTATCGGATAAATATCGGTATCGGCCGATACCCAAAGCTTAGGTATCGGAATCGGATCGGAAAGGGAAAAATGGTATCGGAACATCTCTAGTTTTAATGCGTATGTTTTAAACCTTTTTTTTCCCACCTTCCTTTCTTTTTAAGCTAAATCAAAAAGCTGGGTCCACTAGGAGCATGGAACAGGAGACCCCTAGGACGGGAGACCACTTCACTTAAGAGCTCGATTCTCTTGAGCTCAACTCTGTCGACTAGACAAGAGGCCCATTTACTGCGCGTCGTCAACACTAGACAAAAGTCTAGACCACAATGTTCATCACTGTACAATCGATAGCTCCACCGCATGACAATGATGCCGCTCACCGCTCCATGTGTTGTGTCTGTTCCGTTCATGGCAATGCACAGCTCCACAAAAGCACAACAGCAAAATGTCATAATCAAAGCACGTCTCAATTTGCACATTTCACATGAGCGAAAAGGAGCAGAGGATCAAATCTTGCCTGCCCCCTTACTCAAAACAATAAATAAACAATAGAAAGAGATGGTCTGTCAATTACGCATATTTAACAAGCAATACTTACAATAACATGAGAAAATTAAATTCTATTACCCCTCAACTTCATAGTCTAAATGTTCTTTCTTTATAAATTTTCTTGAACTGAAAAATATGTATGCAACTCTTCAAATCATTCTGTAGAGAATTCCATAGTTTTACGTCACATACTGAAATACACATCCGCTTTAACTTAAAGTAGTCCGTGCATACTGATGCTTAGAATTAAATAACGGCAGAGATGTCAGACGTTATAGCCACCACACGAGAGGCTGATATTACAGGACGTTCAGAAAACTCCTGAAGGCCCCCGACAAGTGTCCATATAAAGCCTTCACACTGAACAAGTAGCACAATATGCTCCGACACAAGCAGGGGACGGCCACGTTAATGGCCTTAAGGTGCATTCAGGGGGATGAATCATCGTCTGTCGCAGGACATTCCAGCGTGCTGAATATACACTGGTACACTGCACTTTCCATCTGAGGACCGCTCATATTATCACAAGACGTCGCAGTCCACTATGTATAATAATAATAATAGCTTAATTTTATATAGCGCCTTTCAAAAGACCCAAGGTCGCTTTACATAGGGGGGGGGGGGGGTAACAAAAGTAACAAACATAGTGGACAGACACAACATACAAAGTCAGAAATTAGGGGTTAAAGGCCAAGTTGAAGAGGTGGGTTTTGAGCCGTTTTTTTAATGAGTCCAGAGTTGGGGCGTTGCAGAGTTCTGCGGGGAGGGAGTTCCAGAGGGCTGCCACACTGAAAGCTCTGTCCCTGAAGGTCCGCAGTCTGGTTCAGGGGATGGAGAGCTGATGTATAGCGGGCCTGAGTAAAAAATTTACAGTCCAACAGTGAAGGTCATGGAAATGTAATGAAGACTGGTCTAAAAAGGATAGCCGTTGCCTTCCGAGTGTGATACATTAATTAACGGCGATCAACTTTGCGATAGCCTGACCTACATCATGGGGCATGGAAGGACATCGCATGGCTCCTCCAGTTTGTGTAGACAATGCATCACAAATAGTCAAATAGCAAGACACGTGTCACGCAGACATGGAACAGACCACCGCACCGCAGACGGCTACGATGAGTGGACGCTCCCAAAGACGGGCTACCGCGTTGGGTGATGTGACGAGAGAGGAATTCCCCAGGTGCAACTTAGCCAGAACAGGGATAGTGACTTCCAGCCAAAAGAATGATTTGGGTCAGTAGGTAATTGTGTTCCTGAACCACAGGGGACTTTGTTGGCAATTAATCCTGTCAAGGAGCCATGTGAGACGTGCAACACGTTCAGCCAGCCAGCCAGCACGCCAGTATAGAGGCAGCTCTGTTAACATGGCTCTATCAAGGAGCGAGAGGCCAATGTTATAACAAAGATGGTAGATAAGAGAAGATAATGCATTCAAAGCAGCGCCGGTGGGAGATGGAAACGGAACAGTTCCGGTCTCCCAAGTGTGTGTGTGTGTGTGTGTTTGGGGGGGGGGGGGGCACTGGGCAGTAAGCAGGCCAATGCTGTGCCTCGTCTAGGTCATGTGACAAATTAGAGGAAATGCCTCGGCGTTGAGCAGTCTCCTTTCTGGACGGTCTCTGGTTAGAACTACCGTTTACTTAAACTACTGCTTACTAACGCAGCGACGGAATCCAATACCATACCAAAAATAAAACACCTGTGTGCTATACCCGAATGGATAGTGCATTTTAGAGATAAAAGAGCATGACCTCAACAAAGAAGGTGACCTTGACAATAAAAGCAAAACGGAAAATAAATCATAGGGCTAAACCTCTAAAAATATTATATCCTCTCCTTTCTGTAGCCCAATATCCTCTGGCTGCTGTTTATAATCTCAAGTATAGCACCACCCACCCTCACCCCCACCTTGTTCAACACTAAATGACACACTTGACATTCAGACAACTTCTCCATTTTTTCTTTTCTTTTCTAAGTAGACCTATTTCCACCTTTCAGGTCCAAGAGGGAAACCCCCACCAAGTTAAAAGGCAAAATCACAATGGCTGCGGAATTACTCCAGAATGCAAATAACACCAGCTATAAAGGGTCATTACATTCTCTTTAACACTTTGCTCTTATACTTAATATCCCATTATAGCTCTCTCTACAGTCATTCGCTATCCCACTTCCCTCTCCATTGTGCTCTGTAAATACGAACACTTCCTGTGCACTTATAAGAGGCTTTTACATCAATTCATACATCTGAGGGACTTTAAAGACCACACGCTAACTTCTTAATCTCTTCGAATACCAGGAAAAAAACGGTTCTTTAAAATTCTAGATACAGCGAATTCCAGTTTAGTAGCGTTTTAGCTTTTTTCAATGTTCCATTGAAGCTCTCACGATAACTAAAGGACACAAGCATAACAGTATAAGCCTTAGAAAAGTTCTTGAATGAAAATGTCCTAATATTTCTCAAAGTTGGCCTTTCCTTGCAAGCTCCCCAAGGCCATATTCAAATAAGGGAACTCTTGATCATTTGATTGGGCAAGACATCCGTACACTGCTTTAGCATTCTTGACACAACAGCCAAGTTCAGTATTAACACGGATTTGGAGCAACAAATTATCATAATAAATACCCACAGCAGGCCTTAAACAGTCCTTAAAACCTTCCAGCCATGTCCGATTTCCATTCAATATCCCAAAGTCAGTTTAGCTGACTACTTGACTAATTGGCTAGTCTTGCAACCCAGGCTTTTACCAACCCTATGCTTTTACCAACCGGTTCGTGTTTCCGCATTCCCGTTTTGCGCTCCGATTGGCCACGCACGTTTCTGGTCATGTGACATGTGCGGCCAATCGCATGACGAGCAGTGTCTTAGCCCATTTCCGCGTCGAACAGCCTGCAAACAACTCTTTTGCAGTTGGTTAAGGTTAGAGTTTGGAATCAGGGCTGGCGTTCTATCGCCATGCTCTAAGACAAACTCTAACCTTAACCAACTTCGAAAGAGCGCCTAAGCTTAACCGTCCAAAGAACTTTCCGTCACACGATTGGGCGCACATGGCACATGACCAGAAACGGACCAGAAACGTCAGTGGCCAATCAGATTCGCAAAACGCACGAACCGTTTGGTAAAAGCAATGAGGCACCCAGGCCACACATTACAAATCTAGGATATAGTTCACCCACTTGTTGAATGATGTTTTAAACCATGTAGTGTTATCACTAGGGCTGTCTTAAATACTTCGAAGCTTCGTTCGATGGGCATGGGATTCGAATATGAAAATTAAATTTGAATGTATTAAAAAAAAAAGCTCTGCCTCTCTTTGTTAACTACAACAAGCAATGCCGTTTGTTATTTAAGATGAGGTCGGACTCGGCACTGACAGATTTGTGTTCATTGTGCTGCTTTTATAAAGCCTCAACTGACGGCTTACAATATTTCATGAAAGCAAAGTGTTTCGTTTGTCTAAGATTTAAAAAGGTTTAAACTTTACAGCACTGACAAAGTTGAACAAAGTGCTGTACAAATCCCACAACAAAAAAACAAAACAAAAAAAAAATTATTTAAATTATTTTTTTTACAGAATTTATAATTTTTATCTTTTTTTTTTTTTATCTCGAAGCTTCGAATTAAACCCGAATCTCGGCCATGAAACTTCGAATTCCAAAAAAAATAATCGAAGGTCAGCCCTAGTTATCACCAGACCTGCAATTGGGTTTACCTTCAATCCCGCTACAATACCACATCTTGGCCTAGCCTGATTGCACTAGTTCTCACTTTCAGAAAACCACAGTTACCACTATATGTTCTAAGAGTGATAATATCCATAGCAGTCATTTTACTCTGATCCTCCAGCTTATGCTGATTGTTGTGGGGATTGTTTGGGTGGCTCAATAATTGCAGTGTTAAATAATAACAACAACTCATCTATACATGAAGTGGCCTGAAAGGCAGGCATCTGTCATTGTATATGTACCAGTCACATTTATTATGGTGTTCCATTAACAGCCGGCTTCGGCCTAATCTGAGATTAATCAGTTAGTGAAGTTTGATCCCTAACCATAGGGGAGGGGCGGGGGTCATAGTAGATGCTACAGTACCTCTGGCACGCCATCATTCCACTGTCTTTTCTAAGAGAAAAATAGGTCCACAATACATATGCATTTTATAAAAGAGCTGCTTTTTAAATGTCACTATAATGGTTTGTCGCCATGGTTTCTTATACGTTTCAAGTCAGGGACCCAGATTTTATTTTATTTTCTCATTGTGGGTCATACTGGGCAGCTCTCATGTGTGACTGACTACAGTATGTGCAGCAGTGTGAGTGTTGCTAATAGTAATCCTAACTATCCTAGTCAAATTAAATAATTATAAATAAATAATAAATAAAAAGTAATCCCTTTTTTACTAGGATAGTTAGGATTACTATTTATTTATTTATTTTTAAGATGTTGAAATAGTGAAATGGTGTTGTGGCTACAGAAATTAAGCCTAATATTAATGTCTAATAAAGACATGTCAAAAGGATAATATTTAACTTAATAAACGAATCAACAGAGAAGTAGGTCTAATTGAAATCATTCATTAGGTTTTAAAACACACTGGTGCTTCTAAGCACCCTTGAACGTGGATTTCTATGTAGGACGGCTCTGTATCAAAACAATTTTCTCAGAGAGACAAATGGAGAGAATCTCCACACTGTTTATGTTTACGTACCGCAGTCTCTCAAAGTAATCTCGGTGTCCAATCTCCACTCTGAAACTCTCAGCGGTGGAAAGCCGTTTAGACGGCATCATTAGCTATACGGCAATCAAGGGTTACACACAAAAATAGAAAGCAATCAAACCCTTAAAGTGATTCTCCTTAATAACACAGATAATCACCTCCTCTTTAGCTGGAGTCTCCCTTAGCTCAGTCGGATCCTCAGTGTAATTGTTCTTCCTAAATCATGCCGTAATTTGTTGACGAGATTAATTTGGCTTATATTTGACATGATGTCCAATCTCCCCCCAATCTGGGGACGTCAACATCTTGAATTTAAGGACAACGTGAAGTGGTGAAGTGAGACTAGATTAAGTCATGTTAAGAGTTTCCCAGAAGCTTTAATGCTGTAGCAGCATGACCTGTGTCTGAGGATGGTTCATTCATTGCTTACCAAACTAGTAGTGTTACTAACTAAAAAAAAACATGCTTATGTTATTCCTCTGCCATAAATGATGACTCAACAAATAAACAAAGTCATGGCATATCATTCTGTATCACTGAGAAGCTATGTTGCGGTTATGGATGATATTAACTAGAGATGGGATTCGATTTAAAAAATTGCGAAGTCATTCAATTGTAATAAATAATAATAGTTTATGCAACTTTCGTTTTGTCTTAAAAAATATAATCTAGTCCTTGATTTTACCAGCACCTACACTGTGTAGTGTATTGAGAGGAGACTCCCATTAACTGTTGAACGGTACAGCTCACTAGCCAGGTAGCATACCAGTCTGTTAACAGCTAGAAGAACAGAAAAAAGAAAAGATGAAAAAAAGAGACTGGAGATGTTACATTGTAGCAAAGTTTTGTACGTTTGCCATTTTGTTTCATTAAGCTCACACATGTCAAGAATCAGAAATGTAACTTTCGGAATGAATGCTTCTGTTCCTGGAAATAACGTTAGCCTGGTCCGACTCCCAAATATCTAGCTGTTGGCAATGACAGCAGTTTGGGGGGGGGGGGGGGGGGGGGGCAATCTTCGAATAGTAGTCAAACAGTTCCCAGTGACTATTGAATATACATTTTGTGAGTTTTGCTCATCCCTATTAACATTGTATATTATGAAACGGGTAGCTCAAATCAAGCAATCTGATTGGTTCATAGCTGTGGTATATCAGACTATATACAATACCATGGATATGACATCTAATTCCTTTACACCACTCAGTATCACTCCACGTCTGAAAACAAGCCAGCCAGTCAGTTACAATAAGAGAAGATCCTATTTAAAAACACACCTGTCCAGAGTCAAACACCCCTGTAGCAGCAAAGAGGAGTGCTAACATAACTGAACACTACTTCAACAATTGCACAATTAATGGCGATATCCAGATAAATCTTTTTGGGGGGGTATGCAAAGCTAGCGACCATAATGCCTGCTAGCATAACATTAGCTTTCTAAAAAAGATTGAGTGTGTGTTGCTTTTGCAACCATTCTGTCTGAAGCACTACATTGCTTGGTGGAATAATTGTTGCTGTGTGTTTATTTTATGAAACCTTGCCAGGAAGTCATATTGCTACTTGACCGTTTTATAAAAGCAATGCACTCTGGAGAAGACGGTAAGCGAATTTTACATAATGTTGTCGTGTTCCGAGTCTAGCAACTGGAACCAGTGAGTTTTTTTTTTCTAAATAAACATGCAGCAGAGAACATTTCAGTGTCTGATGAAATTGGGGTTAAAAGGAATGTAAGAGAGAGAGAGACTCGGAAGCAAAGGGAATGGGCCTGGCCCTGAGGTATAAAACTCATTGAGCGTCACGCTCTTTCCCCATCCTTACTCAATGGCGCCAGCGTTATTGACCATTTTAGCGATGTTTGCGGACCCATTGTGTGTTCTGTATTATAGCTATGGAGACAATAGTATGGCTCATTTGACAGGCATTGTTCATAGTCCATTACTGAGTAATGAGTTAATTTCTACACACTGTAGTTTGTTACACGCTACACATCACCCCTTTCCAAAATAATCCAGTCTTTTTCCATAGATCGCGAGATATGACACGTTATATGCAATAAGCCCAAATCATTCTGGTTGATCGCCTGAAACCCAAAATACTCCCAAATCAAATGTAAATATACCATGTACATAATGTGCCTTCACAAAATCAAGGGGTCGTTTCAACTAGAAACTGTGATTGTGTTTGTCGAGCATGTTTTACATCTGGTAAAACACGAAACTGTGATCGTTACAAAAACATGTTTCAGGTTCAGTAAAATAGACATAGAATATACCTTACCTTAGCCAGAAGGTATTCCAAAAAGAATAATCGCATTGCCATCGCGATTACCTGTGTATATTTCTATACTCGTGTGTATGGGAAATAGGCTTCAGGCAACAAAATCTTGAGGCGATCACTGTGTCTCTCTGTCTCTGAGGAGGAGGAGCCCTTACAAAGCAAAAAAATAAAAGGAAAAGGTGTATGCACAACAAGCCATTTCAGTTAAAAAAGTAGGCGATACTGCCACCTGGTGAGATTCGATCATCATTGCAATTCCAACATATATAATAGGGAGATGAATCAGATACACTTAGAGGGCTCCGGCTGAATGGGGATCAAAGGAAAAGATCAAAGGATCAAAACCTGAGTATACTCGGGTTTCTGGCGCTCAGCGGTTGGCGAGATAACCCGACTTTTCTCGGGTTTGGTGCTGAATGAGTTAAAGTCAACTACGACATCCCTTAAAAAAAACAATGCTGATTAACTTTTCACATATTATCCAAAACTGTCATTTAGTTTAAAAAGTTTGAATATAGCCATCATTGGATCCTTAACTCAATCTGCGCCATCCACATATATATACGCGTTTGCTCGCCATGCGTTGAACGGCAATCACGTATATACGTTATTAGATCGTTTGATCTTTTTCCTTTTATCCCCGCGCTACAGACTCGCCCGGAGCGATCTGAATCATTTTGGCACAGCCACATGCGCATACACATACGATCAAATATCACCAGATGGCAGTATCATTTACCATTTGAACTCAGATAGGAAGGCAGCATTATTGTCATTGAATGCATCGAGGCATCGAGACTGACTCTGTGGGGGAGGAGCTCTTTCAAAGCAATCGCAAGCAAGTATCTCACCTCAAAACCTAGTGTCCAGTAAACACGTGTAATTACATATAAACTTGTAATCGCGATCGCCGATGGGATCATTGGAATTATTCTTTTTGGATTACCTTCCGACTATGGTAAGGACCCCTGTTCTGCCTCCCCAGGCAGCGTATAATGGTTTGATTTACTTTAACACCACCTGTTGGTCGAACGTGGTATATACAGGAAATAGGACCTCATGGACAAACAGGAAGTGGTACCTCACAGATAAACAGGAAGTGGGACCTGCAAGCTCCTTAGAAGAGAGATCTCATTATGAACAACACACTGTCCTTATCTGTTGTAATCCTTTGATTTGCCCCATCGTAAGCATTGTCTGTAAGTAATCCTTTATTGTTTGCAAGGTTATCTTTCAGTTTTGAAGCATATTGTTGTCGATGGGATGTTTTTATGTTTGTATTTAATTACTGGTAATACATGCCAATGGCTGATAGTTATGTGGCATGTTAGTACAGCATGCCTCAGCAGTATATAGCTTACATTTGTTACAGTATGAACAGGTTTTGTAATTCTGGATTTACATATAATTATTTAGTAAACATACTGTATGTCTATACATTTCTACGTGCACCAGTAACACAATGCATGTTATTCTTGTTTCAGTTTTACTCCTATCCTAGCAACATGTCAACAAGAACTACATTAAACAAGAAGCAAGGAAGCTACGTTTGACTCTTGTGTTGCTTATTGAAGAGTTTGGCTGGCCGTCTACCTTTGATTAAAAACATCATTGGGAGGACAGCACAACCACCTATGTCTATTTTACCAAACGTGGAACATGTTTATGTAACCATCACAGTGGCTAACTATACCGGTCATAAACGAGGCTTTTTCTAACGATCGGATTTCTAACGACCCCCCCCCTTGATGATTTTGTGAAGGTACATATGTATATGTTATATACCTTTGATTTGGGAGTATTTGGGGGTTCAGGGTAGGGCTGGGCGATATGACGATATTATATAAATATCGGGTACAGTTCATTAACGATACACTTTTTAAACGTATCGTGGATATCGTGATGTTTTGCCCAAGAGGATTGTGTGGCGTCAATCTGGTCTACACGTTGAAACTTTTGAACAGCGCCGCCCCACACACACACTACTGCATCAAAGTTACTACTTATGATAACAAAGGCATTCGTTTTGTGGCATTAACGTTATATAGTTACACGTTCAATAACATCAGCGTATTTACATAGCAACGTCCGAGGTCGACCTAGATAGATAGCAAGCATTAGTCGTTCATATCTCAGCCCGTGCTGACTCAGTTGTGCCCATTCTGCGGTCTGTTAATAAAGTTTTCAATCAGACAGATGTATGGAAAGGCTTTTATTATAACATTCGTTGCAGTAACATTATGCCTCGTTTAGTCATCCTGCGGAGCTAAAAGCTAAATGTCGGCCACGGGGAGCTACCGCTACCGTTGTTGTTGTCGTTGAGCTGAGCTCTCGTCAAAATCAATGGCAGATATAGCGGAAGTAAAAAATTAATATGCGCTTGCCGATTGGTGCTAAGAACAGCAGGGCGGGTGCAAGCGGTGTGACGTAATTGGCAGACTCGACTGTCAATCAAAATGATTCTGTTTGCCGTCTGAATGAATGAAAACGTTATTAACAGATTGAAGAATGGGTACAATACAGTACAGCTCAATACAACAACAGTGGACTGGAGGATGCAGACCAGATAAAGACTTTCGTCTTGTTTACATCAGGGTCCCCCATTTTCAATTCATCATATTTCATATCTAAATCATATAATATCTCATTGCTAAATATATGCAATATATAATCTAATAATCCAATAATCTAAATCTAATATAAAAATGCTAAATGCATGGGTATTTTATTTTGTCTTTAATGTTAGCTTGCAAACTCAAATACCGTCTTGGTAAGCCTCATAATGAATTGTTTGGGGAAAAATAGAAAAACATCGTGATGCGTATCGCCGAAAGGTCAGAAAATATCGTGATATCATATTTAGGCCATATCGCCCAGCCCTAGTTCAGGGAATAAACCAGAACGATTCGGGCTTATTGCACATAAAGCGTCCAATCTCGCGATCTATGGAAAAGAAAAAGATTCTTTCGGAAATGGGCGATGTTCAGTGTGTAATAAACTACAAACTACAGTGTGTAGAAACAAATGCCTTTTTACATGCTGTACTGGAAATAGTTTGTCAAATGAGCCATACCATTTTCCCCATAGCTATAATATAGAATATACAAATAGCTCCGCAAAGATCATGAATTATCACGAAAACAGTCACGAAAAGCCGGCCTACTAACCGCAGGATGCGCGGCCAGCGTGGCAGAGAAAGAGTTAAATTACAGCTCAATGAAATTCTAAAGGGAACAGTCCTTATAAAACAAGGTATCGCTATATTTTCCATCTACATAATTTCATGGTGCTGTAATTAACACAACACAAGCATTAAACATCCCCGATGACATCACTGGTGGCCATATTCAAACTAATTTCCTCTCAATAACTGTCAAACTAAATGAATGTGTGCAAAAGAAATCGATAAGAGTTATTGGATGCATGCAAGATTATGCGCAAAATAAATCAGCATTGTTTTTTTGGTGAAGTGCCCCTTTAAAGCTTTAAATCCTGTTAGATTTAGGACTCAACTTCCTTTTGGGAGGTGTGCTTGTGGAAAAAGAGAAAGTGTAAGTGTCAGGAAACTGGCAGGAAATGTTTGAAGTGTCAGAGTAAAAGCCAAGGGCTCAAAGCTGTTGAGTTGTAGCCAACAAGTTCCCAGACTAAGTGATGAAGAAAAGGATTCTATGCTGATGACACACCACTGGGCTGGGAGACAGACTACCGTCATGGATCCATGCAAATACATCAATGTGTCAAAAATTCATAGATAAAGTAAACCAGTCAATTATCGATAATAATATTTTATGACATACCTAATAGAGATTCTGTTCTACCGGGCCAATGTGATGAGTTTTATAAGCATGACATTGCGCACTCATCCATATAGCCGTCACATCTATTTATAACAAGCCATGCCCCCTTTTAGCCAATTGGCATGAACAGTAACACACACACCTTTACACACACGCACACACTTGATCTCTGTGCCCAATCTCAGCCTCCTAGGGCAAGACCTGCAGGCCAGCTGCTAGAGGGTGGGGAAATTGTTGTGGACCAACCAAACAACAGAGTGACCTATAGAGCTGCTGGTCGGAGCTAAAAAGCCAAAGCATATTGAATAATGTTTCCATTCCATCAGAAACCCCCACGGTTGTCAAATAAGAGCTCGGAGCAAATCAAAGCCGTTGATGTCCACCAAGAACAAAGCAAACAACAAACAATCAAATAAAGCATTAATTAACCACACCATAAATCAATCAATCAAATATATAACGTATATAAATATAAACGAATATATAATCAATAATAATATAACATGATAATATGTTAATAGTTAATAAACTTTATAAGAGCCTAAAACAAAGACAACCAACACATAGGCTACTGTAGGTCTAAGCTATGTCACAGTTATACCACCAACGTCTCTTTAGCAATCATTTTCAAATGCTACATTCCAGACCCTGTCAACACAAACTACAGCAAATATGCCAATAAACTAAAAATGATCAAAAGATATGAGCGCAGCATGATACTCACAGATTCTCTGTAGATTACAGAAGCACAGACAAACTGCAGTGAACTTGTACAGTCGGTCTAGTTGGTTGGAGGGAGATCCTCTCTCACACCCTCAGAAAGCCTTGTGTGCTGCTGCTGAAATGACTCACATCCCCGGCTCCCAGCCTCCGTCGGCCATCGTAGGGAGGTAAACATTTCCAAATATGGAGAAAATACCAAGAAAGAACCGAGGGCAATATCTATTCGGTTTGCTTTTAGTTTGGAATGCCATTATTTTTGTGAGCCAAAGTCACTCAACGGAGCCAATTCTGTGGTGCATACCTTTCACAAGGAATAATAATGGTGCTTGCAGCTTTTTTCTGTGATTTTGATTCGGGGTACAGTGGCTCTGACCTAACATGGGTAACAGTGTGAGCCTGGTGCTCTTACCTTCCAAGGGTCACTGTATGATGAGACAATCAAAAGGACTAAAACAACAGGGGAGCAATTTGTAGCTGTCTTTTCAAATGAATCTTAAAAAGGCGGAAGTGACAGTAGGGTCGTTTTTGTCTCTGTGACTCAGCGGTAGAAGCTTGTTGTTTATATAAACATGTCTTGTACTACCGATTGTGGATAGCCTGACTGTTGGAATTTCCTCCCCGTTGACAAAAGTAAACTAAAGGCATTTCAAACTGCAAATTAAGCCTGCAGAGAGAGAGCCTTTCAGGATGTGTGTGCATGTGGTTCTCCTTTTCCAACACATTAAAGTATTCTGAACATTCTGTTGTCCCAAATGACCCCTTCTTTCCCATGGGGTTTACATAATGGGGTTTGTACATTATTGACAATAGTGAAGCAATTCCTCAGTAGCCAGTAGCCTATATAGAGGCCAAATAAGGAAGCTTCAATAATAAACGCATAAATCATACCAATAGGAGACTATTAATGGACTGCATTTATAAAAGCACTTTACAATTTATGCCTCACCTTCACCCACTCACACGCAGACGGCAGAGGCTGCCATGCAAGGTGCCAAGTGTCTTGCTCAAGGACATGTCGTCACGCTGCCGGGAGGAGACAGAATCGAACCGGGAACCGAGTTATGTCTCTCATCGGGTTTGCCAAAAGATTTTGTCCACACATACCTGTAGAGACTAGAATTATAATGAGAAATATTTGCGCTATCAAATGGGGAACTGTATCAAGTATGACTGCCCCCATTAATGATGTCACTCAGTCCTCCTTATCTATCTCTCAATGCAAAGCATTTAACACATCCTCTTTTGCTGTTAGCTGGCATTAGCGCCAATATTAGCTAGCAAACATTTAACACTAAGTTGCGTCAGCTGTAACATTGTGTAGATGACATAGCAGCTCTAATGTTTGTTTGATAGCTAATGCTAGCGCTAATGCTTGCCAACAACCAAAACAATGCTAGACGTTTTTAATGGCTTCAAACATGGGGGGCAGCCATACTTAACACATTTCACTATTATGTTATTTCATTAGACTACAGCATTTAAACTAGTTGTTCCATAAAATCAAGAACTAGCAACATTTCATAAGAGAATATACTACGTACAAAATTTGCCTAGAGAGTATCATTATCCATAGCAAAAGAGCAGTGCAAATATTACTGCACAAGGAATATTTTTTCACCTCAGAATTTGGGTGGCTGGCAAAACCTTGCACACTGTGCACGGTTAAAGGCAACAGTATTACTGTAAGTTTGTGCATATTGAAATACAGTATGGATTGGAATATAAAAAATAGGAAGGAGTTCATCAGCACATTAAAATAGATATGTCCCTGTTGATGTCCTGTCACTCAGAATGTCTTGAAGTGAGCAAGAAGGTGTAGGCGAATTAAACCAGTCTTGATTATGCCCCACGTGCAGTAGGTCAGTGGAGGTTAACCCTTTCACTGCCACACTGCAGAAGGTTAACCCTTTACTATCACACTACCAACAGGTAACCGTCGGTAGTGTGATAGTAAAGGGTTAACCTTCTGTAGTGTGGCAGTGTAAGGGTTAACCCGCTGTCGTGTGGCAGTGAAAAGGGTTAACCTTCTGTGTGTTGTCGCAGTGAAAGGGTTAACTGTTTGGTAATGTGGCAGCGAAAGGGTTAAGAGAGAGAGAGACCTACTGTATGACTGGCAGTGCCTGAACTGGGTGAAGCTGACGTAACCCAGCTAGTGAGTGGTTCTGACGTAAGTAACCCAGCTAGTGAGTGGTTCTGACGTAACCCAGCTAGTGAGTGGTTCTAAAAGAATCTCCTTGATCCAGAGGACCAGCCAGGGAACGCTGAAACACTGAAGACAACCTCGGCCAGTGGTTCTCACCGTGGGGGTTGCAGAATTATTTTTGGTGGGTCGTGAAATTACATACAAGTACAATAATTTTTGGTATAGATGCTTTTTTTCTTTGCGAAATAAAGAACATTTTAATTTTTAAGTCTAAAGTTGAAGTCAAAGTTAAATATCCTGAAAAGGGGAAATAAACATCATTATCTCATGTCAAGGTTCATCATTCTGTCTATGCTGAACTATGTAGGGGGGGGGGGGGGGCGCATACAAGCATCCCTCTGTTTTTATGAGTCGTGAAGCAGAAAGGTTGAGGACCAGTGGCAGGCTACTGTGCATTCTGACTCTCAGAATCACTAACCAGGAGTTAACTGTAGGAGACATTCTGACTCTCAGTCACTAACCAGGAGTTAACTGTAGGAGACATGGAATCAACAGCGCAGAGAAGAATCTGTGGGAATCAATGGATCTCCTGTTATTGTGCAGGACAGGACAGGTATCTTCTAACTACACTAAACAATGCCTCGCTCAGGTTTTCCACTGAGAACCCAACAAACAGCTAGGGGTGTAGGGGGAAATCGGTTCACATACGAATCAATTGAATCCATTCACAAATTCCAAAAATAGATTTTTCTTTTGGTGCAGTTTCTTTTTTCCTTTGGAGACTTGTTAAACTAACTGTCCACCACAGTCAAATGGGAAAAGGAACTCAAAAGCAGCAATCTAGAATCAAATCTACTGTATGCGTGTATTCAAATCGAGAATCGATTAGTTCCTTTGTCCCATGACCCCAAGAATCTAAATCAAATCGCGAGATTCCTCCGAATCGTGCACCACTACGACCATGAGCACCTTGTCACTTCCCATCAAATTACTCCCCCCTGCCGGATCACCTTTTGTCAATATACAAATGCGTAAAGCACAGTTTTTGTAGAAGAACAAAAACGGCTGTATTTAGAGTAGCTAATGCTAGCAAGCTAACGTTCGTTAGTTAGTGCCTCAATAATCAGCATTTGCTATCTAGTTAGCCATTCATTTAGCTGACAATACCATGGCACTTGGTATTATTTGCTCAGCTGTCTGGCTGAGCGAACATAACGCTAGCATCTTTGTCTCCAAATTGGCCACTGCCAGTGCCAGCAGTTGTTAGTTACTGTAGTTAGTTAGTTAATTTATTGACGTAAAAATATAAGATAATACAAAGGTACTAGCAGGCCCAGATCCCGCAGGGGGGACTACTTGAGTAGTGGCCCACCTTGCACTTGTAGTGCCATAAAAAAAGTCAACCAACGAACTCGATTCTTGTACCGGATCTCCTCACTGGTAAACAAGAATACCCTGAAGACTCTGGCAGGAGCACTCATTCAAGGGTACTACGACTATGCTTGCACCTCATGGTACCAAAGCACCTCAAAGGCGCTAAAAACAAAATTACAAACATCTCAAAACAAACTGTTCAGACTTCTGCTTGACCTTACTCCTAGAACCCACCTCACCCCTGCCCACTTTGACAACCTAGGATGGCTTAGAGTAGACGACAGAGTACAGCAACTTGCAATGGGCCTGGTCTACAAGATACACTACACGACCAAGGTACCCATGTACATGTCAAAATACTTCCCAAAGGTCAGTGAATACCACGATCATTCACAACACCAGAGGGAGCTCCACAAATCATGTTAAACCCAGATTCGGCTCAAACAAGGGACTAAACACGTTTCGCAATTATGCCACATCAATGTGGAATGCCCTACCCAAAGCTGTAAAGGAATGTGAATCACTACCCACTTTCAAAAACACTCTCAAAGAACACCTACGGGAGACTGCAATTCGAAACTGGCCCCTGTAAATGTCCTAACCCAACCCCCTCCAATGTACAGTAAATGACCAAGTATGGTTTTGTAAATATTCCAATGTACAGTTTTGCTTGTACAGTTGTACAGTGTCCCCCACCCCACCCCCTATGTATGAAGTGTGTCGCACGTTCACGTCAACGTTCACGCGCACAATACACATGCTTACCTAGGATTTGACTTGATTCAACAACAAAGCAGTGGGGTCAATGTGTGGTTACACTTTACAAAGCTAGATGCAGACAACACTCGCTGTAATATTATATATATTAACAAATTGTTCTAAATAAATAATAATGATAATAAATCATTTGAAGTTTGGACCATTTTTTTACAACTGAGGTAGGTAGATTCAATTCTTTTAGACTAAAGTATGGGAAAAAGGTACCGTTGGGTACCGGTATCAATTCACAGGTACCGGTACCGTTATCGGTTCAAATGTGAACGGTACCCAACCCTAGGCTTAACACAGAACTAATACCAGGTCATCTCTGGATTTTCATCCCAGGTTGTGATCTGTGTCAAGAGACAGGTTATTTTAACCCTTGCTTTTCTCCAGCTTGACGTCTTTACACGGAAATAAAACCTGGGTCAGTTCCGTCATCATGAATTTGTGTGAAGGTGGCTTTACTCAACCTTTCCCTGTTAGGAAATAAGGGTTAAATGGATTTTTTTAAAGCCACCATACCTCTCCTCCTCTCTGGATGTACAGGCCTTGCGGCTGATAACCTGCAGTCACTGTGTCTTCGTCTTCGTCGCTAGGATGCAGCTTGATGTCGAAAATCTGTAGAGCAAAAAGAGAAGCCCATTTCACTCACCTGGGACAGGTACAGAGCATGCACGCTTGGCGGACAGGCAAACATTGATAAAGTGTGTCCCCTGGCCCCCGTATCCACAGAATTCAACATCCAAGCATATTAAATTGTGCACAATATGTTCCATTACTGTGACAGTGATTAATTGAAGGAATGACCCTTTGTACTGTATAGCCTAGTCCCATAAATCCTGAACGAAGCTTAGGCAAGAGAACAAATCTCCTTTTCCTACATACAATGGCTCTATGTCATAGCATGGATTATGAGACATGGATACAATGTTGGATACATGAGTCCACATGTCGCACATATACGTATGCTCAGCTTTGTGCATTTGGGCTGAAAGGAGGTAAAACACATACACAGCAAGCTAAGAATGTACAGTGTTGACTGCTGAGCGCATTAATTTGTACGTAAGTATTTTGGTTGTGAATAGTAATAGTTTAATTTACACACAAAAAAGTGAATTAATTTACAAAATAATTATTTTCATAATTAATTTAACAGTCAAGGAAGTGGCACTGTCAAAATGTCCACTCCATAACAATGTCCTAAACTGATGTTGAGAGCTCAACTGAAGCTTGTCCTGAGTCCGAGAGTGTACATGATGCCTGGAGCTGTTCCTTGCAGCTAGGCCAATACTCAATACGGCCAAATAATTCAAATATGCCATTAAACACGTACAGTAGAACAGATCGACTAAACCTACCGGGGGGGGGGGGGGGGGGCAAGGCTCAAAGGCAATGGCAGCAGAGGGACTCAACTTTTAACATGAACATCGTCAAGGCTGTCAAACGTGTCCTTTTTAACCAGATACTTTAAAAGACAGCTCCGTTTAATGTGTGCAAATGACACAGATATATTCAGTTTGATGGTGGAGCTCTCTGGGGCCCTTGGTGTCATTGATTTGAAATTCATATCAAAGAAAAAAAAAGAAAAAAGAAGCTTGAATTGATATTCAAGCTTTTCAATAGGAAAAGGGAGATGAATCTTTCATTAGCTACTTTTGAGCCGAACAATGTCTACAGTCTAGACCAGAAGGGGTTCTTAGCTGGAGAGCCAAATGATGACTTCAGTCTCTTGCCCTGAGATGCAAATCATTAAAACATTAGGCCTCTTTCTCCTCTTGTCATGTGGAGACCTAACGTAAGCATGCAGACAACCCATGACACCAGTACCTCACATAGACTGTATCCTTGGAAGAAGAAACAAAGGTCTTGCACTAGCAGTGTCGAGTAAGCCGCCCTGGTCTCTAAATATGGGTATCTGCATCCGCCATTGAAAAACCCATATTGGTCGACGACTGATTCATTCTTTCTACATCATCATGTAGCCTAATTATTGTATGAAACTGGTAACATGAACACAAAGTGGGCTTCTTGGACTCATCACTCTCTCTGTCTATCTAGTTGTGTCTTGAATTAGCTTCCTAGGCTAAGCATTGTGGAAAAGTCTTAAAGGAAGACGCCAACATTATGGGAAATGCGCTTACCGTCTTCTCCAGAGTCAGACATGAAGACACAACTATTTCCTCTCTGTGCGATCACTAGAAAAGCTATTTTGGCTGCAAGGTAGCCTAGCGTAGCACACAATGAATGAAAGCGGATGTGTAGCAGGTAGTCTAGCTTTTGGCCAAAAACACCTCTCCCAGAGTTTTAAGCTAGGCTAGCTGATCCCTATCCACTTCCATTCATTTTTGCTACGCTAAGCTAGCTTGCAGCCCAATAGCTTTCTACTGAACACACAGAGAGGAAAATTGGTATCCATCTTCTTGTCCGACTCTGGAGAAGACGTTGAGTGTATTTCCCATAATGTTGGCGTCTTCCTTTAAGACTTTTCCACAATGCTTAGCCTAGGAAGCAAATTCAAGACACAACTAGATAGACAGAGAGTGATGAGTCCAAGAAGCCCACTTTGTGTTCATGTTACCAGTTTCATACAATAATTAGGCTACATGATTATGTAGAAAGAATGAATCAGTCGTCGACCAATATGGGTTTTTCAATGGCGGATGCAGATACCCATATTTATTTTAGAGACCAGGGCGGCTGATGCCAATATAATGCTGATATGATGCATTTTTGCATCTGATCAAATACAACTAAAAAAAAATAAACGACACAAACAAATGTATCTTCTTTTCTTGTACTCTATTTATTATTTTAAATCAACAAATGTATCAAACTAAATAAATGGATACAAATTTTAAATTAAACGTTTTTTTTTAATCAATTGACACTGGCACGGGATTGACACAAGGGAGAGTACAAACATTTGTGTAATGGTTATCAGCAGATTATTTTAAAATGCTAGATATCGGCTAGATGAATCGGTCTATCACTACAATAAATACAAAATAAAGAATGTACCCTAGCCCTAACATGGTTAAAGGTAGGCCTACTGTAGCTAACTCAAATCAACAGATTGTAGGGCTATCTTGTCTAAGAAATCATCAGCAATTAAGGTGTTGGCTGTGACAGTCCAGGCAATGGTTGCTGCTTAATGTTACACCTCTCTTCCCAAAGTATTATATATAATATTATACCTCCATGAACAGTTCGAGCATACAAAGCAAGGTACCACAATGTAATGTGAGTGGGTTGGAGCTGTCCATTTACCTGTGTGCTGATTGTATTCTAATCATAAAGGCTACAACATGAGTCCATGACAGAGGAACATGTCTTGTCACGCCATAATTTAAGTCTCATTCGAATTCGCCTATACGTGGTGTAGTCAGGTACATGGACATAATCCAGTCTTATCCTGGTTGTCATGAGAGTACTTAACTAAAGGAGGCTAAATAAAGTACTAGTACTTTAGACACATTAACACTACACCACATTTGATCTCTTTATTACTATATATTTGCACTACATGCCTACCTCATTTTGCATTCTTGCATTTTGTACGTTAGTTTGTATATTTTGTATAGTGTTTGGTCTTTCTTTTACTGTATGAAGCAACCGCAGGGGGCTCATACAGAACCAAGCAATGTACAGTATATGTGACAAATTAAACAGAACTTGAACTAGTAACCTGTGCTGTCGTAGCACCGCGCGTCATCCATGGATTGTGGTAAACACTGCTTTGATGACAGCAGAGATTGCCATAATAACTGGTGTTATCTCCGAGACAGTATAGCTGCTTAAATGCATGCTTAATAAAACAGCAGTAAAATAAAAATGCAAATATAAAGTTGCTGATAGCCACCCAGGCAGCAGTGACAGAAGCTCTTCCGCATTGTTCTGCAGACCACTGTGGCTCAAAACAGAAAGGGGAGCAGCTCCAGCTTCTCAATGACTTTAATCGTCCAACTTCGGCGTTCATAATGTTTTGTCCTTCAAATGGGTTGACGATATTCGTCGCTATAACTTAACGCCAGCTCACATTGTGTTCGCCTTGTTCAGTGTTCGCTTTATTCAGCGCTATATTCATCTCAGGTTATGCGAGGAGCCCACGCCCTCATTCTGAACTCCTACAGTAAAATTCATATCATCCGAGCTAACAACAAGGAAGAACAAAATTGAAGTCTTGCAACTTCAACACAAAGTCTTATTAAAACCTACCCTTAACGCGAGTGTACGAGTTAACCGAACGAACCGAGCCACGTATGTGTTTTAAGAGTGTTTGCAAAAGATTTCGCTGCTAGGTGGACTTACCTCGTTTTCTAGGAATTACAGAGTTTCAAATCCCACAAAAAGTGAAACTTCTTTTCCCAAATTCTGGGATAGAGTAGTAGACGGTGACGTCACGGTTTGAAATTCCAGCCGACTCAGTGAGTTGAGATATTTGCCCATGTAAGGCAGTAGGCCAGTAGTATCATCACCAACTCTTCCATACATAGTGTGTGTTATATTGTTCTTATGCAAACATGTCCAGAAACAATGAGTCATCGTGGTCATGATGACCAATGACAACTCTGAAAGTTAGATATGTGTTTACAAAAGGGACTTGGGATTGTATGTAATAGCCTGGGCCATAAGAAGTAAGAAGTAGTCTAATAGAATACTTAGGCTCACATTAGGCTACTGCTCTATAATGGTGTCTTTTTGTGTTATTTCTCTCTAAAGGTAACCATTGAAGACACAGATTTGTATTCCCAAATGAACTGTGATGCAGATGGGTTAGAGTTAATATCTATTTTTTTTATTATTATTTGTTTACATTAAATGTCACATAAAATGTTTAGGCCCCATGCTCCCTCAATGCTATGCTAAGATTTTTATGCAGAGCCATCCCATCCTACACACGTAAATGAAGGGGCCCCTCAATGCCTCCTTCCAGGGGGCCCACGGCCAATGAGAAAGGGTCAACAGTGGAAAAAACACAGTGGATAAGAGAACTCTTTAATTGTCTTCATTTGATGATACTGTGTTTAAACTCTGGGTTAAAATACATGGGTTGGCAAAGAGGTTCAGTAGCAAAAAGGTCCGGAGGGCTCCCCAATTCTTGCTTTGGGCCCCCAAATGCCACAGGATGACGCCACTGAAGTATGATAGTTGTTGTATAAATAAAAAATATCCAGTAGCCTACATATTTATATATATAGGAAGAGTTGTTCTAGAGTTGTTCTAAAGATAGTTATATTATCGTACTTGGCCATCGCGTCCCGCTCTTAAGCCTATCGAGATATACCTCATCTCATGTACCTATTGTACTCCATCAACGAAAAAAACAAGTACACCCACACCTGCCGGGTCCCGCCCCTATGGAGGCGTAGCCTATAAGACAGTAGGCATGGTCACCAAACACTCTTCCTCTATTTTAGTTTCCATCATAACGGTCGCAGTGCACCTTATGTAAACTAGTTGTTATGAAAAGATTATGAGAAATTGCGTAATGTTGAAAGTTACCGGAGGTTTGCTTACCCCTGGAATCTTCGGGGCATGTTTCAGCGACACGTCGGGCCTATGTTGATGTTTCCTCGTCTGATGGCAACAGACCAAGGATTAGCATGCAAGGTTTGGCTATCGGGCCAGCTTGTACACAGGTAGGCCCTGTGTCATCAGAGGCATTGATGTTAGTGTTAGTAATGCTGGTTTGTTTTGTTACACAACCATGTTGTGTGTCGGCGCCAGGGGCGGGATGGTTTGGTGAACGGTTCACTGCAGTGGACAGGTTGCAAACGATCCTGGAAGCGTGCTGCTAAACAGCTAATGCTAACGCTACATGCTAATGCTATATGCTAACACTACTGCTACGCTGTTCTAATGGCTCCGCCGTGGGATTTTGCTGCTTTTCCCTCCTCTTGCCCGGTTCATCAATGAAGGTCAGTCGGTAGCTAATGTGGGGGTTTTGCTGAGTCCTATTTGACCCTTTTTACGGGTAAATGTGTTGTCAACAGGGTGTGCCATGACTAGGTAGGCCTAGCCAGGTAGCGTTAAACCTGTGCCCCGGTGGGGCTTTGAACAGGGTTTCCACCCGGAAGCCGATGCTTGAGGCTCGGCGGGTGGCAGTAGATCTATACTACTGCAGGACGGGACTTAGCGGCGGCCCGTGTTGTGGCTCAGCTGACTGTTTTCTGTCCATAGTAGCGTTGAGCGCTATGCTATAGTAGTGTAGTGGGCTACTGTTTTGATCTGTCTCTCCGCTACGAGAATGTCTGTCTATGCTACAGCTTTCTCTCCTCTCAACCATTCCTGCTGACGGTCAATCAGTGTCTATTGGGGGAGTAGTGCGGGGGGGGCTTTGTTTACCTTTTGGGTAAATGGGCTAAGCTAGGGCTGGTGTGCTGTTGTGAATATTATGAATGAATGCGGGACTGGTTCTCTCTGGTCCGCCTCCCCTTAACGTTGTGTACATGGGCTTGCTCATTCTACAGTATTTGTGGTGTTAGTTCTTTTATTCATTTAACCCCTTCATGGTGCACACCACAGTGGAGGTTGCTGTTTGCAACCACCAATGGTGCTCCGTGTTAACATCAGTCCTTTGCTTTTGACATATTGAAACAGTGCCCCGCCCGGCCGACGCCATGAGGTGGGTCGGCCTGGCGAGTGGCTGGTGGGCTGCTAAAGCCTGTACCGCCATGGTACGGAATTGGCAGAGATTAGTAACTGTGTTAGAATTGCTGTTTTTTTCTATAAAAAAATGGTGTCTGGTGGCGGGGCCTTGAGGGCCAGCCGACGTCGACACATCGGAGGTTGTTGACGTTATTAGCTTTGACCTAGCCGCAAGCTATAACCGCTCAGGGTTCCCTTCTCCGCAGGGGATTTTGGTCTTCTGCTGGAGCGTGGATGGTATTGTCCTAGGCCCCACACCGACTCACACCGCGCAGCCAGAAGAAGAGAGAGCACGGCCTCGTCAGCGCCGATGACGAGGCCCTCGACAGGCGGCCATGTTTCCCCCGCCAGAGGTATCCTGGGTGTTGAATCGACAGGTGTCCACAAGGCCGACAGTCTTGGCGGCCGAGGGATCGGCCATGTTGGATGGGCTCGGCTTGAACAACAAGCCGTCGCCGTCCTGCCGCGAGCAGCCCGCTCTCCGATCACTCCCTCCCCCAACACCAGCGGAAAAAGGGGGCTCTGATTGTTTCCTTTGGCTGCGGGCCGCGTGCCTTCGTTGAAGCGCGGGCGGCCCCACTTTTCGCTTCTCATGGGGACAGGGGCTGACACCCAGTTGATGGCTGAGCCTGGGTCTGTCCGTGAGAATGTTGTGCTGTCAAGCGGCTCCCACACCATAAGCTGTGTTGGTTGAGCCTGGTGTTACGTCTGTCAACTATAAGTGTTGTCAGCAGGGGGGCTCGAAACCTTTTGAGGCACACAGTGCGGGCTTCCCCGGCCTCGCCTTCGCCAGGCCAGGTATCATGTTGGTACCTCCCACTCCCGCGAGATCGGCAGTGGTCTGAAATGAAGAGGTGCGCGTGATTTAGGTGGTAGTAATATCACTGCAGGGCTACGGTGTGTAGGAACCCATGGGGTCCTCACGCCTTGCATGTCCGGCTGCAGAACAACTCCTCAGCATGTTCTGGAGGGGTGTTCAGTGGGGGGGCTTTTGTCACCTAGATTGATGTCAGCTTCCCCCGTATCAAACCGGCCCTTTCTGTCGGGGTCCCCCCTTGGGTGCGATTGCCTCGTGGGTAGTGTCAGGTTCCGACCCGACTCCACGGAACGCTCTGCTCGCAAGGGTCCAGGGTTGGCTACGCACAGCGGGTGGGACCGGGCCAACTATCTACAGTTCCTGGCGGACCTGCGCCACATGGCGGTGGGTGCGTTGGGAGTGTCATCACATATGACTACGGCAGTACCATATGTCGAGGTGGATGGAGAGAACGCTGAGGCGGGGACTTGTGTTTACACAACCCCACCCGTTTTCGGGTTTGGTACAGACCCTATTGTCAGGGTCACCAGCAGTGACAGCTCTGGTCAACGAGATCCAATCTCTGTGGACGAAGCAAGCCATCGTTGTGGCGTTCTCCTCCCGGT
Organism: Notolepis coatsorum; assembly: GCF_963971535.1. Classification (NCBI taxonomy): domain Eukaryota; kingdom Metazoa; phylum Chordata; class Actinopteri; order Aulopiformes; family Paralepididae; genus Notolepis; species Notolepis coatsorum. Next base: position 172,394,323 of record NC_140166.1, on the reverse strand, counting down.
GTTCTCTGGTGAGAAATCGGGAGGGGGGGGGGGGTGTCAGACCCATGCTGGATCTGTCCCATGGGAAGGTTCAGCATTTTTTTGGATCGTCTCCTGCCTGTTGAACACTGTCAGGTGGGGGTCTGGTTCTCCTCCATAGACCTGTAGGATGCGTTTTCGCATCTCTGATCTTCCATCCTAGGGCTTACCTACGCTTCCTTTGCAGGGTTAGCGTATGAGTACCAGAGGCTGCCGTTCGGTTTTCTCTGGCTCCCCGCATCTTCACCAAGTGCGTGGAGGCCGCACTGGGGCCTCTGCGTCGTCAGGGGTTACGAAGTGTATTCTGCCCTGACGACGTTCTGGTCCTTCGCGGTCAAGGTGGATCGTCGGGTCTCGTACCAGCCTGGGGTTTGCTGTAGACTGGAAGTAGAGTACTCCTCTTCCCAGTCAACGGTTGGAGTGCTATGGGCATCCCTCTCAGAGCGTGTTGTCGACACGCTCGGGAGGTTCCGTCCTAGGACGGTTACGGCGCTGTCTCACGTCACGTTTTTCACCGACGCCTCCCTCGCTGGTGACGCGTCGGGCCAACGCAGATCTATGGCGCCGCAACGAACGGCTGCCTCTCTGATCGCTCTGTCGAGACTGTGCTTTCTTTTGTTAATTTTTATAGTATTAAGAGTTTTATTTGCACCTACTGTTGGTGCATTATATGTGTATGACCGTCAGTCAATCATTGACATTGGATTAAGGAAAACTTACCGATTGGATTGCTCTCTGGATCGGATTGCAGAACAGCAGCAGTGGCCCGCTGAGATCCTTTGTTGTGGCCATGGCCAAAGCCAGGAAAGGCCGCGACGACGTGGGAAGAGAGCCGGGGTCCGGAACAGACTGAGGTCCAAACGACACAGAACCACATTGCCCAGCATATTGTTGGCCAATGTGCAATCGATAGGAAATAAACTGGACGACATCAGAGCACGGATCCAATTCCAGAGGGACATTCGGGACTGTAATGTCCTCTGTTTCACAGAAACTTGGCTGTCTCCTGATGTCCCGAATCATGCAATAGAACCGGCAGACCACTTCTTTGTCCTCCGCAAAGACCGGACGGCGGAGTCACTAAGGACGAAGGGAGGTGGCATTGCCTTCATGATAAACAAGGAGTGGTGCGATATAGGCAACGCAAAGGAATTGTCTAACCACTGCTCCCCAGACCTGGAGTTTATCGCGATCAAATGTCGACCCTTCTTTCTTACGAGAGAGCTGACGTCCATCATACTCATCGGAGTGTATATTCCACCACACGCGAGCACTGGGGCCGCACTTTCAAAACTTCACGACGAGGTAAACAAACTCCAGACAGCAAACGTTGACGCTGCCATTGTGGTTCTGGGCGATTTCAACAGCGCGCGTCTTAAAAAGGTGTTGCCGAATTTCTATCAGCATGTGACCTGTCCCACCAGAGGCGAGAACATATTAGACCATGTATACTCGCAATTTAAAAATGGGTACAAGTCACAGGCTCTTAGTCCATTCGGTAAGTCCGATCACGCCGCCATATTTCTTTTGCCAAAGTATAAACAAAGTCTCAAGCGAACGCCGGTGGTCTCGCGAGAGGTTAAGCGTTGGACCGTGACGTCAGAGGAGTCACTCCAAGCTGCACTTGATTGCACAGACTGGAGTGTATTCCGTGATAACACAGCCAATATTAACGAATACACTGAAACGGTGCTTGACTATGTCTGTACTCTGGTAGAAGAAACAATCCCCTCCACCACAATTAAAATCTACCCAAATCAAAAGCCCTGGGTAGACAAATCCGTCCGTGAGGCTCTGAAAGTGCACACATCAGCATACAACACCGGGCTGGTGACAGGCAACATGGAAGAACACAAGATGGCAAGATACAACGTCAGGAGAGCAGTAATAGAGGCAAAACGGCGTTACAGGGATAAAGTTGAACTTCAGTTTGAACAGGCTGACTCTAGAGGCATGTGGCAGGGCCTCAGAACAATGACAGATTACAAAGGCACCTCCCTCAAACTGAACAGTGACATCTCCTTAGCAAATGATCTCAATTCCTTCTATGCGAGGTTTGAGGCTGTGAATAAAAACACCAGCCTACAAACCACGACAATGGGGGGGGGGGGGGGGGGTCTGCTGATGGAGACTCAGTGTTCAGGGTAACAGAGCATGAGGTGAGACGGATCTTTAAAAAAGTGAATATCAGGAAGGCAGCAGGACCGGATGGCATCCCCGGCCGCGTCCTAAAAGTCTGTGCCGACCAACTGGCCCCGGTATTCACTGACATCTTCAACCTGTCCTTGGAACAGGCTGTCATCCCCACCTGTCTGAAGAAGTCCACCATCATCCCTGTACCCAAAAAATCTACGCCCGCTTGCCTCAACGACTACCGCCCTGTAGCCCTCACCTCCATAGCCATGAAGTGCTTTGAGAAGCTAGTGAAGGGCTACATCTGTTCCTCCCTCCCCATCAACCTGGACCCTCTGCAATTTGCATATCGCCCCAACAGGTCCACGGAGGACGCCATAGCCCATGTGCTGCACACAGCAGCATCACACCTGGACAAGAGGCAGGGGAACTATGTGAGAATGCTGTTCATCGACTACAGCTCAGCATTCAATACCATAGTCCCCTCCAAACTCATAGCCAAGCTCAGGGACCTGGGCTTGAACTATGACCTCTGCCAGTGGGTCTTGGACTTCCTGACGGGCAGACCCCAGGTGGTAAGAGCAGGCAACTGCACCTCCTCATCCATCACGCTCAACATAGGGGCCCCCCAGGGCTGTGTTCTGAGCCCCCTCCTCTACTCCCTGTACACACATGACTGCGTAGCACAGCGGAACAACAACACCATCATCAAATTTGCTGATGACACAGTAGTGGTGGGCCTGATCTCTGCCAACGACGAAAGGGCCTACCTGGAAGAGGTAGAGAACCTGTCACAGTGGTGTCAGGAGAACTGCCTCTCCCTGAACGTCAGCAAAACAAAAGAGATGATTGTGGACTTCAGGAGGTCGGGGGTCAAGGACTACAGCCCCCTCAGCATCGACGGGGCACCGGTTGAGAGAGTGAACAGTTTCCTCGGAGCCCACATATCCGAGGATTTGACATGGACCACACACATTGACAGTGTTGTGAAGAAGGCACGACAACGCCTCTACTTCCTCAGGCGCCTAAGGAAGTTCCAAGTCAGTCAGAAGATCCTTAGGAACTTCTACTCATGTACAATAGAGAGCATCCTGACTGGCAACATCACCTTCTGGTTTGGGAATAGCACTGCACAAGACCGTAGCAGACTACAAAGAGTGACACGTTCAGCCGAACGCACAATTGGAGGGGGGCTTCCCACCCTCCAGAACATTTACAACAAGCGGTGCAAGGGGAGGACTTCCGGTTTAGCGTAATATGTAGCACACGCATTTGGCAACTGCTCCGCTCCCACCAACGTTAATTTCGTTTAAAAACATTATTTGGACAATATCAAAAGAGATTAGACCACATCGTATGTATTGATAAGACCTTCTACTAGCTATATCAAAAGACAACATGAGTAAGAATAAAGGAAATCAGGGAAAGAAACAAGATACGGTAACTCCAGGGTCGCAGAAAGATACTCGCTCAAGAAGACACGTTCCAGCCGACGCGGGTAAACTGCCGTTGGCGACAAGCTCCGACGTGGAGAATGAAGAGGAAAATACACCGGGACCATCGACTACGGTCCCCGACAGAGAGTCAATAGATGCCAACATAACAGAAGTGACAGGTACAAGCTCCGTGAAAGATAGAGCAGCCGATCTGGATAAGATGATACTAATAGCAAAAAAATCCACCGTCACCGTCACTGCACCTATATCACCAATTGAAACAAGCAGTACAACCGCACCAGCCGATTTCAACACACTGTCTATCCTGATGAAAGAACAGATTACACACATGGAGGCGCTCAAAGCAAACGTCGAAGATAAATTCGATTGCATCGATGCTAAATTGGAGGAAGTCATGAAAGCGGTCGCTGCACAATCCGAGCGAATCCCGTCAGTGGAGAATTCGGTGACAGATATTACACTGTCAGTCAAAGTGATCGAAAACAACATCGACAAGGGCTTGACAGAGATGGCAATTGAGGAGAGGCAGTTAAATCATTTTGTGTCCTGTACTGTGCAGGACAGTGATGCAACAGTAGCAGGACAGTGGATCACAGTGATGTAGCAGGACAGTGATGTAGCAGGACAGTGATGTAGCATCACAGTGATGTAGCAGGACAGTGATGTAGCAGGACAGTACATCACAGTGATGTAGCAGGACAGTGATGTAGCAGGACAGTACATCACAGTGATGTAGCAGGACAGTGATGTAGCAGGACAGTACATCACAGTGATGTAGCAGGACAGTGATGTAGCAGGACAGTACATCACAGTGATGTAGCAGGACAGTACATCACAGTGATGTAGCAGGACAGTACATCACAGTGATGTAGCAGGACAGTGATGTAGCAGGACAGTGATGTAGCATCACAGTGATGTAGCAGGACAGTACATCACAGTGATGTAGCAGGACAGTGATGTAGCAGGACAGTGATGTAGCATCACAGTGATGTAGCAGGACAGTACATCACAGTGATGTAGCAGGACAGTGATGTAGCAGGACAGTACATCACAGTGATGTAGCAGGACAGTGATGTAGCAGGACAGTGATGTAGCATCACAGTGATGTAGCAGGACAGTACATCACAGTGATGTAGCAGGACAGTGATGTAGCAGGACAGTACATCACAGTGATGTAGCAGGACAGTGATGTAGCAGGACAGTACATCACAGTGATGTAGCAGGACAGTACATCACAGTGATGTAGCAGGACAGTACATCACAGTGATGTAGCAGGACAGTACATCACAGTGATGTAGCAGGACAGTGATGTAGCAGGACAGTGATGTAGCATCACAGTGATGTAGCAGGACAGTGATGTAGCAGGACAGTGATGTAGCAGGACAGTACATCACAGTGATGTAGCAGGACAGTGATGTAGCAGGACAGTGATGTAGCAGGACAGTACATCACAGTGATGTAGCAGGACAGTGATGTAGCAGGACAGTGATGTAGCAGGACAGTACATCACAGTGATGTAGCAGGACAGTGATGTAGCAGGACAGTACATCAGTGATGTAGCAGGACAGTGATGTAGCAGGACAGTACATTACAGTGATGTAGCAGGACATTACATCACAGTGATGTAGCAGGACAGTACATCACAGTGATGTAGCAGGACAGTTAAAGGTGTATTCCACCCAAATGGTTAGCAGGACAGTGATGTAGCAGGACTGTACAGTACAGTACAGTGGACAGTGGTACAATGGCTGCAGGACAGTTAAAGGTGTATTCCACCCAAATAGTGTTAAAGGTTATAACCCAAATCGAATGATTTAAAGGTGTATTCCACCCAAATTGTTTTAAAGGTTATAATACAGTAGCAGTACAGTGGATCACAGTGATGCAACAGTAGCAGGACAGTTAAAGGTGTATTCCACCCAAATGGTTAGCAGGACAGTGATGTAGCAGGACTGTACAGTACAGTGGACAGTGGTAAAATGGCTGCAGGACAGTTAAAGGTGTATTCCACCCAAATAGTGTTAAAGGTTATAACCCAAATCGAATGATTTTAAAGGTGTATTCCACCCAAATTGTTTTAAAGGTTTTAATACAGTAGCAGTACAGTGGATCTCAGTGATGCAACAGTAGCAGGACAGTTAAAAAGGTGTATTCCACCCAAATTCTATATGAATTGAAAATGGGGGACCCTGATGGAAACAAGACAAACGTCTTTCTCAGGTCTGCATCCCCTTAACAATTGTATGTATTGAGCCGTACTGTATTGTACCCATTCTGCAATCTGTTAAATAAAGTTTTCATTCATTCATTCATTCATTCATGGTTAGCAGGACAGCCCCATCACAATGTGCAGGAGGTGTGTACAGTAGCAGTACAGTAGGTGTACAGTAGCAGTACAGTAGGTGTACAGTAGCAGTACAGTAGGTGTACAGTCGCAGGACAGTTAAAGGTGTATTCCACCCAAATGGTTAGCAGGACAGCCCCATCACAATGTGCAGGTGTGTACAGTAGCAGTACAGTAGGTGTACAGTAGCAGTACAGTATGTGTACAGTATCAGTAGGTGTACAGTAGCAGTACAGTAGCAGTGCAGTAGGTGTACAGTAGCAGTACAGTAGGTGTACAGTCGCAGGACAGTTAAAGGTGTATTCCACCCAAATGGTTAGCAGGACAGCCCCATCACAATGTGCAGGAGGTGTGTACAGTAGGTGTACAGTAGCAGTACAGTATGTGTACAGTATCAGTACAGTATGTGTACAGTATCAGTAGGTGTACAGTAGCAGTACAGTAGCAGTGCAGTAGGTGTACAGTAGCAGTACAGTAGGTGTACAGTCGCAGGACAGTTAAAGGTGTATTCCACCCAAATGGTTAGCAGGACAGCCCCATCACAATGTGCAGGAGGTGTGTACAGTAGCAGTACAGTATGTGTACAGTATCAGTACAGTATGTGTACAGTATCAGTACAGTAGGTGTACAGTCGCAGGACAGTTAAAGGTGTATTCCACCCAAATGGTTAGCAGGACAGTACATCACAGTGATGCAACAGTAGCAGGACAGTTAAAGGTGTATTCCACCCAAATGGTTTTAAAGGTTCTAATACCCAATTGTGTTATGGTGTCTTCCCCAAATCCTTTTAAAGCGTATAACCCCAAATAGTTTGAATGAATAAATGAATGAAATGGGACTATGAAGTCTTTATTTGTAACACATGTGAGATGGGCAGCACACACGCATTCCTTTGGGGGGGTTGCCATTGAAATGTCATCTGCGCTTGACCCATCCTGTCATCCTTCATCCTGTCGTGGGTCCGCACCAATACAATACCTTGCCAATCCAAGTGCTCCTGTTCATCTTCATCAGGGACGTGACAGCATTAGCGATCAGTTCTGCATGTTTTTCCATTCTTTCGTTTTTATTTTTGTATGTGTATTCCCACAAATAGCTTTAAAGGTGTATTCATCCCAAATGTTTCTAAAACTTTATTCCACCCAAAGTTAAAATACTACTTCATGTTCAACTCCTAAAGGTATATATGCTTGAATTACATTCAAGTAATCTCATGACTTCCAGCTGGCTATAATGGAGGCGGTGAGCCCTCTAGTGTTCAAACATAAATAAGACACTATTCTAGACAAAATGAATTCTAATATTCTACACACCGGCGCCTAATTGTGCCTTAAACTAAACACAATTACAAAATATATATATATATATCGGAGAAGCTACCGACATAATCAAAACACTCATATGGCCCTTACACTGTGTCTACGTACGTGACTTCTATTTTTACTTCTATTTTTTTTACATGCTATACTATTTTATTTCACTTATCTTTTGTCTAGCAGTCTCTGGAGCGTAACAGAAAGAAGCATTTTGTATAAAAGTATTCTGTATGACAACTATTAAAGAAACTTGAACTTGAAACTTGATACATGACATACAGATAGACAGTACTGCTACATCTATACATTTATGACATACCAGATTTGCAAATACAGTACTGTTTGTGATACATGGCAGGCATGTTAGACATCGTTTTGCCTCCTGAGCACAGTGATGTACAGGTGCAGCTCAATAAATTAGAATATCGTGGAAAAGTATATATTTAGCTGTATTGATGCAGTAATTTGTGCAAAAGGAGCCCCAACCGCGTGAATACTTTCGGTAAGCAACAAGCCCTTCCGCGTTGCTCTGATTGGCCGAGCGTGCGCATGCACATGAGCCGCAACAAGCCCCTCAGCCAGGCAGCAATACTAAGGTCCGCTTAATGCAATTTATACAAATGGAAGTATTGATTTCGCCGTAACGAATCATTAAAAAAATATACCGTTAACTGGAATATGTTGTTTCTTTACACATATGTTGGATTATGTAATTGGTTTGTCATGACAAACCAATAAAAAAGACAAACCAATTACATAATCCAACATATGTGTAAAGAAACAACATATTCCAGTAACTTTTTCTGATCAGTTAGGAGTTGTTTAGAAACAGTGTAAATAATAACAATCAAATAGCACACAAGCTAACACTACTACTACAAGCACAACACATGATCACAAATCATTTGTGATCAACTGTAATCCTCATTGTGCAGGTGTTCTCAGTGAGCATGGTGAGGTTATGTGCACACATTCAGATTGTCTTGTCCTTTCATGGTGCTGGTCCTCAAAAAAATTGCAGTTACTTTGTTGGGCAAAAAGAGCAATAGACTTAAGCTAAATTCAGGCAGCCAACCACGTCCAATGGCTGCCGATATCCTCCACCCTAAAAAGGTGCAGGATCACAGAGCCTGAAGAAGAGTGGAGCAGGAGACCAAACACACCCAGGACAGGATGACCACAGTCAGCAGATGAGGGATGGAGCAGGAGAGATGAGGAATGAGATAGGACTAAACAGACCAGTAAGTAGTGATTCCGGGCCCCCTGGGAGACATGCCAAGGAAAGAGAAAAAGTAAAGCATTGTTAGTTAGTATTGTGGCTATATGATGCTAATTATGTGAGTTAGTCAACTGGCCTACTAGAAGGCCTTTTATATGAGATCAAGTCAAGTCAAGAGTTTTATTTGTCACGGCATACGGATATACAATGAAATGCGGGTGGTCTTGCCCGCAACGATGTGCAATTGGTACAACATATAATAGAATCCAATACAAAAAAATTTGTGCAATAAAATTGTGCAATAACAGGTAGCAGGTAACAATACATTTGTGCAATAACGGGTAACAGTTAACAGTTAACAGTAGTAGTAATAGTAGTGCAATACACTGTTACTGTTGCTAATACTAATTTAAATTGGCCTTTCCTTTTGGCAATATATTTGGTATTTGGTATGGTCAAATATTCAGTATACTCAAGTCCCATTATGGAATATGGATTTATTTCTGTGGCCACTACTGATGACCATTTTGTATAATGCGTCATTGACAGCAACATCATGTGAAAATGTGCCCCATTGCATTGGAGCCTGGTGAGAGGATACAACATAGTGCTATGTGTCTAAGTACTAAAGCGATCAGTGAAATCTTGGCCTGTACAGCAATATCAGAACCTGAACCAATCCCAGCTACTCACATAACCTAGTTTTAGGTAGAAGCATAAATGTCATAACCTGGCAGATCTCAAAACAAACTGGTCAGACTACTGCTTGACCTTACTCCTAGAACCCACCTCACCCCTGCCCACTTTGACAACCTAGGATGGCTTAGAGTAGACGACAGAGTACAGCAACTTGCAATGGGCCTGGTCAACAAGATACACTATACGACTAAGGTACCCATGTACATGTCAAAATACTTCCCAAAGGTCAGTGAATACCACGATCACCAGAGGGAGCTCCACAAATCATGTTAAACCCAGATTCGGCTCAAACAAGGGACTAAACACGGTTCGCAATTATGCCACATCGATGTGGAACGCCCTACCCAAAGCTGTAAAGCAGGGGTCAGCAACCTTAGGCACGAGTGCCACCATTGGTACACATTATCTAAACCAACATGGCACACTAGCAAATGTGTAAGAGGAACCTTTTTGGAAATGTTGAGTTACCTCCCCATGCAGTTACCTCTTTCACAGCCATTGGCAGTTGCACAGCCTGTTATTTATGGTACTGTAGGTTGACTGATATACCAGGGATATTTCATGGTCAGAGCCAATGAGAAGGGTCAGTCTGTTGTTGTTTGCCGAACATTGAGTGTTAAACGCCATTTTGAGACCAAACATGAGAACTTTAAAGGATGAGGCAGACAAGGCTGAATGTGTCCAGGTATGGCAAGCAAGCATCTCATAAAGACGGCAGCATTCTCTTATATATTTATGAGAGGAAAATGGTTATTAAAACTATTGCTATGCACATTGCCTATATGGATGGAATAGAATTACAGATCTGTTGGAGATTTACATTGTGATGTGGTGTCATAATTAACCTTAACATTGATATGGCACACTGGTTAACAAGAACATTTTAAAATGGCACTTTGTATCAAAAAGGTTGCTGATCCCTGCTGTAAAGGAATGTGAATCACTACCCACTTTCAAAACCACTCTCAAAGAGCAACTACGGGAGACTGCAATTCGAAACTGGACCCTGTAAATGTCCTAACCCAACCCCCTCCAATGTACAGTAAATGACCAAGTATGGTTTCGTCAATATTCCAATGTACAGTTTTGCTTGTACAGTTGTACAGTGTACTTAGTATAATAGTAGTAGTAAAGTATAATTTCTGGGTACTTTTTACACCCCTGTTTATGATGAATTGAAAATGGGGGACCCTGATGTAAACAAGACAAACGTCTTTCTCTGGTCTGCATCCCCTTAACAATTGTATGTATTGAGCTGTTTTGATTGATTGATTGAAAACTTTATTAACAGATTGCAGAATGGGTACAATATAGTACAGCTCAATACACACAATTGTTAAGGGGATGCAGACCAGAGAAAGACTTTCGTCTTGTTTACATCAGGGTCCCCCATTTTCAATTCATCAGGACAGACATACATGACATACAGATAGACAGTACTGCTACATCTATGTACTGTACTGTACCCATTCTGCAATCTGTTAATAAAGTTTTCAATCAATCAAACACAACTACTGTACATAACGTTAAATAGACCGTGGACGACGTACCCCCCCCCCCCCCCCCCCCCGCACACAACCTACAGCATAACTTCCCACAGTAACGTTAACCAAATACTGTGGGCGACGCAGCCCCCCGCCCCCCTCCCACATACAACCTACAGCATAACTTTTATATCAGTATAATACAACTCTCAAAGCCAACGTAGAGTTTGTGCACTACTGTACATTTTAACTAGCACTTACCAGCCTCGGGACTCGGCAGTTCTGTTGTACAATGTGGTAGAAAAGATCGCTCCTGTGAATTGAAAAGCAAGCCCCGCCCCCAGCCTAGTGAATGAGAAAAGCCTGCCCCTAGTGGAGCAGGACAGTCCCTACACAGTACACTACACAAAATGATCACATCACTGTGATCCAATGTCCTGACTCCTGCTACATCACTGTCCTGCTACAGTACATCACTGTGATCCAATGTCCTGACTCCTGCTACATCACTGTCCTGCTACAGTACATCACTGTGATCCACTGTCCTGCTACTGTTGCATCACTGTCCTGCACAGTATGATGAATTGAAAATGGGGGACCCTGATGTAAACAAGACAAACGTCTTTCTCTGGTCTGCATCCCCTTAACAATTGTATGTATTGAGCTGTTTTGATTGATTGATTGAAAACTTTATTAACAGATTGCAGAATGGGTATAGTACAGCTCAATACACACAATTGTTAAGGGGATGCAGACCAGAGAAAGACTTTCGTCTTGTTTACATCAGGGTCCCCATACATGACATACAGATAGACAGTAGGCCTACTGCTACATCTATGTACTGTACTGTACCCATTCTGCAATCTGTTAATAAAGTTTTCAATCAATTCAATCAATCAAACATGTATATATTCCCTCCCCGCCGTATGTATATTTCTCTCCCACCCACCCACCCCCTCCTAATGTACAGTCCCCTCCCCATCATATGTATATACTCTGTCAGGATCTAGGGGTAACAGTACTGTATATTTGAATACCGGTTATGTCACAATTTACAAATGTATCAGTACTAAATACCTATATGTCCCTAATACCCTATGCCATAAATGTCATGTATGTTGTGTATGTCATAAATGTCTATATGAATTGAAAATGGGGGACCCTGATGGAAACAAGACAAACGTCTTTCTCAGGTCTGCATCCCCTTAACAATTGTATGTATTGAGCCGTACTGTATTGTACCCATTCTGCAATCTGTTAAATAAAGTTTTCATTCATTCATTCATTCACAACTCTCAAAGCCAACGTAGAGTAGAAAAGATCGCTCCTGTGAATTAGAAAAGCCAGCCCCGCCCCCAGCCTAGTGAATGAGAAAAGCCTGCCCCTAGTGGAGCAGGACAGTCCCTACACAGTACAGTACACAAAATGATCTAACTCCTACTGCAATTGAGATAGAAATTGTGAAAGAAGCATGCCGGAGGGAAATACAAGAGGTTAAAAATGAATCGATGGAGAGGCAACTCGAATCCCAACGCTACCACAGGCGAAATAACATCCGCATTGTAGGGCTTGAAGAAGCAGTAAACTGCGAAGACGCCAACTTTTCAACAGTGCTATCAACGATTTTGGGTATCAACCCTCCAAACAAAGTGCCGAAAGTGGACCAAGTTTACAGAATCGGTCCTCGGGAGCAAAGAAACAAAGGGCCAAGAGTCATCATTGTTACTCTGCGGAAGACATCACTAAGAGATGACATCATCAAAGTTGCTCGCACCCAACGGGGGAATCTGAAATATGGTGATAATTCAATATATATCTACGAAGATCTAAGCAAAGACGCCATCGCTCGACGTCTACCATACAAGGAGGTGATGCAAAAATTGTTCATAGCTGGTCACAAGCCAAGGCTAGCATACCCGGCGCTGTTATCGATTGTGGGCAGTGACGGCCGCAGGTTTGGATTACGCACACCTAAAGAAGCTGAGGATCATTTGAATCGACATGGAGTGGATACCCCAAGGCAGGACGGCAATGCCTGAAAAACAGATAAGCCTCTTTCTCAGTGTATATCAGAATTTAGAATGACTTTATTGTGTTCATCAAGGTAACAGACGATATGCAGGCCGTCTATACCAATGCGATCTGTGTACAATACGTTCCGTAATACAATATAATTTCAGACTCTGGTCTCCGGGGAGACAAATATATATCATTGCAAAAAGATCAATCTGGAATATTCTGGGTTTATCGCTCGAATGCCCTGGGTCTCTTAGATCATTCTGGAACATAACAACAGTCTATTGGCACTAGTATATTCCACATCCTTCTAGAATATAATGCACCATGACAACGAAGGCCTACAACTCTAGCATTAAACATCCGGTGTGTATATACATAGCAGATAATCAATTGAATGAAGTTCAATCAGTCCTTAATAATACTTTAAAAATCATCCACATCTAAACGTATGAACACTACAAGGTTATTCTAACAATTTAAGTAATCACTCCACTGTTGAAGTGACTGGCTCACTGAAGCTCTAAAAGGCTCTGCTTTTCTATTTTATTTTCTATTTTATCTAATCAGTTAATTCGGTTCTAGTGGCTTCTCCACGTTGATTATTATTCTATCTCTCATTCCTTATCTATATCTTTCTTTTCTTTTTTCTTTTTTCTTTTTTCTCTCATTATTCTATTTTTTATCTTTATCTTTTAACTTACATTGTTCTTTTCCATTGTTCTTCACATTAAGGTGTCAATATTTCTCTACAATCTTTTCCTTTTTCCTGACTTTCCTACATGTTAGTAGAGGGTTCAAATGAATATGTCGATGAAAGTTTATTCTCTTTTTTTTTTTATTTTTTGTCATTTATCACAATATTTCTTTACAGTAAGGGAAGGTGCAAGACCAAAAGCGACATTCTATTGCATTAGAATGAAAATGTTAGATCCTATGGCAATTAGCATAGGAAGATTAGGATTACAATGCTCAGTTTGGGCAATCCGGTGGACTAAGGGGGAGAGTCATTCACAGAGGATGTGTTTTTGGAACACAGGCCTGTACGACTCTCTGGGCGAGGGGAAATAGGGGATTTTTATTTGTATATATATATGTTTTTAAGCTCGGCTCTCAACGGGACCTCATTAATTGGATGTACATCTATTGTAGCTTCACACTCCAGAAGCATTACCAAAAACTACACAATAACATGCATAGATTATGGCTAGTTTGAATATAATGGTATGGAACACCGGTGGGATAAACAAACAACACAAACGCAAAAGCGTGCTCACACTGATGAAAAAAGAACATGTGGACGTGGCTCTTTTAAGCGAAACGCACATTTTAGAGGCAGACATAAATACGTTAGCGGATAACATATACCATAATATTAGTCACTCTTCTTTTGGTACGAGAACTAGAGGTGTAGCCATAGTCGTCAGACGTAAATTAAATATCGAATTGAAAGGGGTATGGTCGGATGCTGAGGGGCGTATAACTATAGCTAGGATTGTACATAATAACAGGAAAATTGCGTTGACAGCGGTATATGCCCCAAATTTGTACGAAGTAGGTTTCTTCACTTCACTAACCGGAGAAATGTTAAACCATCCCGAGTACTCATATATAATAGGTGCGGATTTTAATGCCATTTGGAATCCAAGGTTGGACAAATCTTATCTTGCCTTTTCCAGCGAACAAAAAAATTCATCTAAAGCATTAAAAGATTGGTCAAAGTCTACAGGGGTAATTGATTTATGGCGTTCACTTAACCCCATGACCCGTAAGTACTCCTGTCGTTCGGCGAGACACAACACATTATCCAGAATTGATTACGTCTTTGCATCCCCGAGAATATTTGATAAATATGAAGTGGAAATGATACCCAATGCGCTATCAGATCACTGTTACTTAATCCTGAAAGCAACATTTGGTACACTATCTTCCCGGGCCCCAAGATGGCGTTTTAATACTATGCTGCTTAACAACAATGAATTCATTACACAATTTAAAGAAGCTCTCACAGTATTCCTTCGGGATAATGCAAACGCGGAGCAAGACCCCAGAATATTATGGATGTCGGTAAAGGGTATGATCAAGGATTTCACGGATAGATTTTCCTCCATATTGCGCAAAAATCAATGCACAAAACTGTCGGAAATGGAAACGCTTTACTCAACGCTATTTAATTCTTTAAAATACAACAACTCTACTAGACTAGAAAACCAAGTTAACATTCTAAAGACAGAGATCAAAGCAATATACAGACAAAAATCGGAAATGCAAATACGCAGCACAAGACAACAGCAGTATTTCCAAGGTTCTAAACCTAGTCACCTATTAGCCATGCGATTAAGAATTAATGCAAAATTTGCAGATATAACTGCCATTAGAAAACAACAAGTACTTGTAACAGACCCCAAAATAATAAACGATACATTCAAAGAATTCTACTCCGACTTGTATAATTCAGAAACGACCTTTGATTAAATCAAATTAGACACATATCTTAATCAAATTACTCTCCCTAAACTTTCGGAGGACGACGCTAAACAGTTAGAAGCACCGATCACATTAGAAGAACTCAAGAAGGCCATATCCGGAATGAAAAACGGTAAGGCTCCGGGAAATGACGGTATCCCATCAGAAATGTACCTTTCTTGCTGGGACATATTTGGACCCTTATTACTAAATATGATCTTATACTCAGTCAAGGAGGGGAGCTTCCATAAACACCACAATATCGCACTCATTTCAGTCCTTCTCAAAAAAGACAAAGACCCCACTGAGTGCGGTAGTTACCGACCTTTAAGCCTTCTCGGAACCGATGTCAAACTGTACTCTAAGATATTAGCCATCAGATTGCAAAAGCATATGACGTCTTTAGTTCATCCGGACCAAACTGGCTTCATAAGAGGTCGCCTGATCAATGATAACATAAGGCGAATACTGCACGTACTAGATGCAGACAATGAGGACACCACACCTAAGGCGATGCTATCCCTGGATGCTATGAAAGCATTTGACAGGCTGGAATGGTCGTTTCTATGGGCAGTATTAGAAAGGATGGGGTTAGGAAAAGGATTCATTGATATGATTAAAGTACTATACAAGGACCCATCTGCCATGATTACTACAGGCACATTCATCTCCGAAATCTTTCCGGTATCACGCTCAGCCAGACAGGGTTGCCCTCTTAGTCCCGGACTATTCGATCTATCATTAGAGCCTTTAGCACAATTTATAAGACAATCCCAACACATAGAACCAATCGTAATCAAGGGCACACAACATAAAATTAGTTTATATGCGGACGACGTAATATTGTTCATGCAAAACCCCAACACCACATTGCCGCATCTACTCAAGTTGATAGAGAACTTTGGTGATTTATCGGGATTTAAAATAAATTGGCCTAAGTCGGCTTTCCTTCCTCTTAACATCCGGGCAAAAAAAGACACAACCCTCCCAGGTGCGATACCCATGGTTAAACATTTTAGATGCTTGGGTGTGGAAATATTTCCCACCATAAGACAAACGGTGAAGCACAATTACACAAAAATACAGAACAAAATCAAAGACGACCTGGACAGGTGGGCAAAACTTAAAAACTCAGTACAGGCAAGGGTATCAATAGTTAAGATGAATGTGTTACCAAGAATCAATTTCATCAGCTCAATGTTACCGTTACCTCCTCCAGAGGGCTACTGGAAAAGATTACAATCCTCCACATACAAATTTATTTGGAATAACAAACCACCTCGCATAAAAAGATCCACCGCACAGAGAAATAAAGCAGACGGTGGCATGGCAGTTCCAGATTTTTTACAATATTTTAAGGCTTTCACATTAAGACCATTGAAAATATGGTTTGATCCCCAGGCTTTGGTATCTTGGAGAGAATTGGAAGAAAACATAGTAGCCCCACAGAGACTGAAAGACATAGCACACACTAAACTTTCAATCAAACATTGTGAGCGGGAATTTGGCCCCATAATTACCCATGCAATCAGAACATGGCGGGAAACAAAAGAAATATCCTAACCCTCAAGAATGGCATAATCACACTCCCATATTCAATAACAATGCACTCTTAATGGGAAAACGCCCTATAAGATTCCCTATATGGGAAGAGCAAGGCATACACTCATTAGGGGATATTTTTAATAACCAGGGCTTCTGTAGTTATGGCGAAATATGCACAAAGTTTAACCTCACCGAGTCCACATGGCTTTTTTATATACAGTTACGACTATGTCTGAGGTCTCACGGTGTTCCATTACTCATACCAATTGAACACCACAGATTCCACAAATTTTTCTATGAAAGAGAAACATTAGGAGGTTTTGTATCAGGTTTTTATTATCAATTACTAACGTCCTCGTATGAAACCCTTCAACTAGACACTGTCTGGAGGAGGGATATACCAGACCTGGAAAATGACTTTGATTGGCAAGGAGCCTGGGCAAATGTCCGACTCACATCAAGGAACCCGGATCATCAACAAATCAATCTGAACTATATTCACAGGACATACTTGACTCCTATAAGACTGTGCAGAATGGGGCTTAAACAAGACTCCAAATGCTCCCAATGTACAAATGGGGACGAAGGAACATTTATGCACATGTATTGGGACTGCCCACCAGTTAAGGCATTCTGGAAAGATGTGTCCCAACAGTTATCAAAACTCGTATCTTGGAATATACCTGTACACCCCTCGGTATTACTATTGAATGATGTTTTTGAGTTTGCAGTGAATCCACAGCTAAAGAGATTGGTTTTATCGGGTATCACAGTAGCTAAAAAGCTGATCGCATCACGCTGGTTTCAACCGGAAAAAATGTGCCGGAAAGTTTGGTTTCTTACATATCTCGATGTGATATATCAAGAAATATCTACAGCAAGAATTCTGGGTCTCAATGAATCCAAAATGTCAATGTGGGTAGAAGTGGTGGAGAGAATAAAAGCTAGCTTATAATGGTAGTGTCTGGTTAGGAGTGAGGGATAATGGAGGTACTATCCAAGGGGGGGTCCGGGAGGGGGGGGTTCGAGCTGGAGCATATGTGTGTAGGGTTTTAGAAAATAGGTATTAGGGGTATATTCTATACTAACATTTATATAATTTTATATAATTTATATAATTGTAATTTATCGGATATACACTGTATACGGTCAAAATGTTATTATGGACTATTTTTGTTTTATCTTGTTTCTGTACTTGCATGTAATTCTAACCATCTTGACTGAAAGTTTCATTATGCATTATGTGTTGAGTACTGACTTTTAATAATTTTTGTTCTGCAATAATAAAAAAAATAAAAAAAAATAAAAAAAACAAGCGGTGCAAGGGGAAGAGAATTCTTAAGGACTCGAGCCACCCGAACAACTGCCTCTTTGAACTGCTGCGGTCAGGCAAGCGATACCGGAGTCTTAAGGCGAGCACGGAAAGACTCAGAAGAAGCTTCTATCCCCAGGCCATCAGGCTGCTAAACGAACAATAAACACTATGCAACAACCATCAAATGCACACAGCACACACACCCACACGCACACACTCACTTAAACAAACAACACACTGCAGCACCCACTCTCCACACTTTAGATCACACAAACACACTTTATATTTATTGATAAAGGATTTGCACTACAACTCGTACACCTACTGTAAATTGTACCTAAATTGCACCTCATCCCATTTCTGCCTTGCACTATATAGTATTGTATATTAGTACACTGCACAGTATTGTATATTATATGGTAACTCAGTTACGTCTATGTCTATACTGAACACTGTGACCTCATTTTTTTTTTACTTCTAATTTACATGCTATACTATGTTATTTTATTTCATACTTATCTTGTCTTGCACAGTCTCTGGAGCGCAACAGTAAGAAGCATTTTGTATAAAAGTATTCTGTACTTCTGTATGACAACTATTAAAGAAACTTGAAACTTGAACTTGAGCTGGCAAACCATGCTGCCCGGTCTGCGCTACGTTCAATGTGTTGGTATTGAAAGCGGTCCTTCTGGTCCTCAAACGGTGTTGATCAGGACGGACAATACGACGTCAGTGTCGTATATCGACAGACAGGGAGGAGTACGCTCCCCCCGTCTGCACCAGGCGGCGGGCGGCTGTCTATGGGCGTCCTCCATCTGCGCGGCCTGAGGGCTCCCCACATCCCCGGCAGGGTGAATGTGGGTACAGGTGTACTGTCGCGGGGCGGTCCTCATCCTGACGGGTGGGGATTACGTCCGGACATAGCCAGGCAGGTCTGGGACCGATGCCGTGCCGCCTGGGATTCTTCCCCATACATCTGTTAGGTCAGTTGTTGGGACGGGTATGTTGAGGGGCGCAGGTTCTTGATCCTGATGGTGATACCATCCGGAATGCGCATGCTCCCTCCACTGTCGCGCTTTACGCGGGCAGATGGCGTATGTTCCAAGTGTGGTGTAAGGCGGGGGGCCGGGACCCAGTCTCCTGCCCCCTGGATGCTGTCCTTAGTTACCTCCAGTCTCTCCTTGATAGACTGTCGGCTTCGACGGTGAGGGTATATGCAGCAGCTATATCCTCCTATCATGAGGGATTTGAGGGGGATGTCTTGTTCAGCCACCCTCTTGTGAAGCGTTTCCTGCTTGGTGCTCGACGCGTTAAGCCGGTGCTACGCTCTTTGGCTCCGAGTTGGGATCTTCAATTGGTCCTCGGTCGGTTGTCCTTGGCCCCGTTTGAGCCTCTTGAGCAAGCGCCGTTGGAACAGCTGTCGTTCAAGACCGTGTTTTTGCTGGCCGTCACCTCCGCTGAACGTGTGGGTGTGCTTTGTGCTCTCTCGGTACGACCAGAGTGCCTGTCTTTCGTTCCGATTGCGGTGTCACTCTGCGGCCTAATCCTGCCTTCGTGCCTAAAAATATCCGGAGTTCTTCCGCTCCAGGGATATTGTGGTTCAGGCGTTTTCATCCGCCTCCTCACGCTAGTGAGTTAGATGCGGGCCTTCACCTGTCATGTCCGGTCCGTGCTTTGGGAATTTACCTCAGCCGTACTCAGGACCTCAGGGTCACCGATCAGCTTTTTGTCTGTCACGGTGGTTCTCGTGCCGGTAAGGCACTATCGAAACAGCGCCTGTCCCATTGGTTGTGCGAGGGCATTGCCCTCTGCTACACGTTGGCCGGGCTGGATCCCCCTGGAAGCGTCAGGGCGCACTCCACTCGTGGGGTGGCTGCCTCTGCCGCTCTCCTGGGTGGGGCCTCGGTGGAGGACATCTGTGCTGCAGCTTCATGGTCCTCCCCGGGCCCCTTTGTAAGGTTTTACCTCATGGACATGACCGGGGGTTCTGTCTCCCAGGCGGTTCTGGGGTCTGTGGCCTTTCCTGCTTCCCGTCCTTTGGTAGGGTAGCAGGAGTGTGTGGGTATGGGCCACAGTGTGTTAGGTCACACGTGGTTCCGCCTGTGCTGTGTGTTCAAGGGGTTCTAGTTCCCTCTTGCTCGCACTCAGGTGGAGTTGACTGCGCCCCCCCCTTCATTAGGAAGGATGGGGTGACGGGGCTCCCCAACCCCTTGATGTGGGCTTACGGGGTCCTCAGGGGGTACATTTGTCGGGCCTCGCGTCCGCTCTACCCCATATCTCGATAGGCTTAAGAGCGGGACGCGATGGCCAAGTACGATAATATAGCGTAAGGTTATGTATATAACCTAGTTATATGAGTACTGGCTAAGCGTCCCGCTCTTAAGCGGCCCTGAGTTCCCTTTTGAGGGATCTTTTACTGGAAACGGGATTTTTGGCGAGGAAGAGTGTTTGGTGACCATGCCTACTGTCTTATAGGCTACGCCTCCATAGGGGCGGGACCCGGCAGGTGTGGGTGTACTTGTTTTTTTCGTTGATGGAGTACAATAGGTACATTGTAAGGTCCATAGGTACAAGGCCACTGGCCATGACAACATCCCCTCCAAATTCCTCAGAGACGCAGCAGCCGCCATCACCCCAGTCATCACACACATAATAAACCTCTCTATAAAACAGGGGCACGTCCCCAAGGACTTCAAAATTGCGAGAGTGACCCCTCTACACAAAAAGGGCAGCAAATTAGACCCAGGCAACTACCGCCCTGTTTCTATTCTTACCTCCATCTCGAAAGTCATGGAGAAAATAGTCTACGAACAGGTCGAAAAGTACCTGGCGGAAAAAAACCTAATCTACGAATTCCAATCTGGCTTCAGAACGTCCCACTCCACTGACACATGCCTCCTCTATTTGAACGACCACATCAAACAAGAGGTGGACGCTGGCAAATACTGCGGCATGGTCATGCTGGACCTACAAAAGGCCTTCGACACTGTCAATCACTCCATTCTAATGGACAAGCTAAAAGCAATTGGTTTTGATAGCCTATCAGTGAGCTGGATGCAATCCTACCTGGAGGGGAGAGAACAGATGGTAGAGGTAAACGGTACTCTATCCCCCCCCCTCACAGTGAGCTGTGGTGTTCCACAAGGAAGCATACTAGGACCGCTACTCTTCCTAATTTATGCAAATGACATGTCGTCAGCCTGTGACTGCAACTTGTTCCTGTTTGCGGACGACTCAGCCCTGCTGGTCTCTGACAAGAACAAATTGCAGGTTGAAAAAACCCTCAGCACGGAACTAGGCAAAATCTGCATATGGCTCGCTGATAACAAACTATCATTACACATGGGCAAAACAGAGTCCATTCTCTTCGGTTCAAATAACAAACTCAGCAAGACCGACGGCTTCTCAGTTACAGTGGGTGACAATATTGTCACAAGGAAAGACGAAATTACCTACCTGGGTTCCTACAGGCAAATCTTTCCTGTGACAAAATGGCATCCAATGTAATAAAAAAAGTCAACCAACGAACTAGATTCTTGTACCGGATCTCCTCTCTGGTAAACAAGAATACCCTGAGGACTCTGGCAGGAGCACTCATTCAAGGGTACTATGACTATGCGTGCACCTCATGGTACCAAAGCACCTCAAAGGCGCTTAAAACAAAATTACAAACATCACAAAACAAACTGGTCAGACTACTACTTGACCTGAACCCCAGAACCCACCTCACCCCTGCCCACTTTGCCAACCTAGGATGGCTTAGAGTAGACGACAGAGTACAGCAACTTGCAATGGGCCTGGTCTACAAGATACACTATACGACCGGGGTGCCCATGTACATGTCAAAATACTTCCCAAAGGTCAGTGAATACCACAACCACTACACCAGAGGAAGCTCAACAAATCATGTTAAACCCAGATTCGGCTCAAACAAGGGACTAAACACGTTTCGCAATTATGCCACAACAATGTGGAACGCCCTACCCAAAGCTGTAAAGGAATGTGAATCCCTGCCCACATTCAAAACCGCCCTTAAAGAGCACCTACGGGAGGCTGCAATTCGAAACTGGCCACCGTAAATGCCCAAAACCCCCACCACCTCCTAATAGACAGTCTCCTCCCCACCGCATGTATATATTCCCTCCCCGCCGTATGTATATTCCCCTCCCACCCACCCACCCCCTCCTAATGTACAGTCCCCTCCCCATCATATGTATATACTCTGTCAGGATCTAGGGGTAACAGTACTGTATATTTGAATACCGCCTATGTCACAAATGTATCAGTACTAAATACCTATATGTCCCTATGCCATAAATGTCATGTATGTTATGTATGTCATAAATGTCTATATGAATTGAAAATGGGGGACCCTGATGGAAACAAGACAAACGTCTTTCTCAGGTCTGCATCCCCTTAACAATTGTATGTATTGAGCCGTACTGTATTGTACCCATTCTGCAATCTGTTAAATAAAGTTTTCATTCATTCATTCATTCACATAAGATGAGGTATATCTCGATAGGCTTAAGAGCGGGACGCTTAGCCAGTACTCATATAACTAGGTTATATACATAACCTTACGTTAATCTTTCACTTGTGCTTTACTCAGTGTCAGACTCATAAAGCGTAGGCAATTTTTAGAGAGACGAGGCGATTGCAATTATCTGGTTCTTTCAGGGGTAAGCACAGCGTCAAGTAGCCTACAAAAGATTTGAACAAAAACTAAAAACAAGTAGCAAAATCTTTGGTTTTTACACTTTTACTCTGCGTGTGTGTGTGTGTGTGTGTGTGTGTGTGTGTGTACAGTATGTGTGTACAGTATGTGTGTACAGTGTGTGTGTGTGTGCGTGCACATGTGTGTTTGCACGCATGCAAAGAGCACACATGGTTCGCATGGGTTGGAATTCAACCCACGCACCGCCATCGCACTTAATAATTTCCTGTCCATTTTTGCTGATAAGATATTCCAGAAGGGTGGAGTGCTCGCCGTCCTGGAAACTGAGTATAAGTATAAGATTATGTCGTGGGAACAGCGGGAACACAACGTGATCCCGGTGACACTGGTGGCCATGCTTGAAGATCTGAGGCCTGGACGTTTATTTTGTTGTAATTTGGAAAGAGTAATACAGTACACTATAACTGTTTGGTGACCACTTAAAAGTAGCATTCCCTTCAAGCCCCCACCCACCCACACACACACACACACACACACACACACACACACACACACACACACACACACACACACACACACACACACACACACACACACACACACACACACACACACACACACACACACACACACACACACACACACACACACACACACACACACACACACACACAACGTTTTTGGAAGTGAAACGTTGGTTAGAGAAGAGACAATGATCCTTGAGCAGTCAAAAACTATGCTTTATAGTCTAAAACGATGCTTAAGCAGTCTAAATCTTTGATTTACCAGTCTAAAACTATGCTTGAGCAGTCTAAAACTATGCTTTACTAGTCTAAAACTATGCATTACTAGTCTAAAACTATGCTTGAGCAGTCTAAAACTATGCTTTACTAGTCTAAAATTATGCTTGAGTAGTCTAAAACTATGCTTTACTAGTCTAAAACGATGCGTGAGCCGTCTAAAATGATGCTTTACTAGTCTAAAACGCTGCTTGAGCAGTCTAAAACGATGCTTTACTAGTCTAAAACGATGCTTGAGCAGTCTAAAACGATGCTTTACCAGTCTAAAACGATGCTTCATATTACTGGCCCTTTCTTCCTCCTTATCTCCCCCACTGGTCTCCTCTATCCTCTTGTCTCCTGCATGCATATATCGGTGTGTCAGCAAAGTCTGCAGGATTATCAAAGACCACAACCAGCCCAACCACAAACTATTTCAGCTGATGCCATCTGGCAAACGGTACCGCAGTTTCAATCAAGGCCCGAACCAGCAGACTCCGGGGCAGTCACCCCCCCCCCCCCCCCCCCCCCCCCCCTCCAAACAGTCAGACTCATGAACAAATAACCCAACGGCCTGTTACCTGTCTGCCCACCACTCACTCTCACACAGACACACACACACACACACACACACACACACACACACACACACACACACACACACACACACACACACACACACACACACACACACACACACACACACACACACACACACAGAACTATGCATACACACAACCACACAAAAACATGAGAACAATCAAACTCATCTACTGCACACACACTGCACTTTACACACACTATATTCACACCATTGCCACGACTGTGCCATATTCTTAATGCTACCTTTAATGTTACTTATGCTGCTACCTTGTTTTTTGCTACCTCTATTGCCTTATTTTGAATGAATCCTATTTTATTTGATGCCTTATTTTTACTTTATTTTATTCTAACTAAGTGCAATTGCTGCTCTAAGGTTGAGGAACCAAAACTAAATAATTTCACTCTATGTACAAGTAAAAATAAGTGCCAATAAGATAGCCTGAATCTGAATCATCCAATTAACCCTTTCACTGCCACACTACAAAAATATAGTATGGCAGTGAAAGGGTTAACCTGCTGTTGTGTGGCAGTGAAAGGGTTAACCTTATCTGTTGTTGCAGTGAAAGGGTTAACCGTTTGGTCGTGCGGCCAGTGAAAGGTGCAACACTGGTGAGACCATATTTGTTGTGATGGGTTGAAAGAAATACACTTATCTAAGCACCTCACTGGAGGACCACGCTAACATCATGGCATTGTGCTACTGATATAGACGGTTGTGGCCTGATGTCAGTATATGTGGGTTCATCCTGTTATTTACTGTATGTGTGTTATCTATGCAGTCATTCCTTAATTTTACAGGTGGCCCCGCCTGTCAGTCATTCCTTCATTTTACAGGTGGCCCCGCCTGTCAGTCATTCCTTCATTTTACAGGTGGCCCCGCCTGTCAGTCATTCCTTCATTTTACAGGTGGCCCCGCCCTGCCTGTCAGTCATTCCTTCATTTTACAGGTGGCCCTCCCTGTCAGTCATTCCTTCATTTTAATTTAATTTTATCCTCTCTTTCTCCGATTTTTCTCTGTTTTCTCCCCGTCCCAATTTAGTCGTTGTGCCAATTCCCCCCCTCCCCTACCTGGTTGTTGTGCGCATGTTCTCCTACTGGTCGGTACAAGGGAACCCTGAAGTCATCCGCATGCTTCCTCCGACACGCGCGGCGACAGCCAGTGACTCTTTTTTCACCTGGCAGCGAGGACTCTCATTGGTGAAGTGTAACGCATGGGAGGTCACGCTGCCTTCATCAAGTCCTGCCTCCGCTGAGCAAGCGCCCAGACCTGACCTGTAGGTGTCTCTGTCCACAACGCCAGATTCCCACCCATGACTTGCCCTCCCCCTAACCCAGCCAAACGAGTTAGTATGACGATCAGCCCAAGCCTCAAGCAATGCTGACTCCGGGAGTCGAGACCGCAGCCTCTTGCATTGGTGACAAGCGCAATCTCCACTACGCCACCTGACCGCCAGTCATTCCTTCATTTTACAGGTGGCCCTGCCTGTCAGTCATTCCTTCATTTGACAGGTGGCCCCGCCTGTCAGTCATTCCTTCATTTTACAGGTGGCCCTCCCTGCCAGTCATTCCTTCATTTGACAGGTGGCCCCGCCTGTCAGTCATTCCTTCATTTTACAGGTGGCCCTGCCTGTCAGTCATTCCTTCATTTTACAGGTGGCCCTGCCTGTCAGTCATTCCTTCATTTTACAGGTGGCCCTGCCTGTCAGTCATTCCTTCCTTCATTTTACAGGTGTCATTCACCGCAACTAAGATATGATAAGATAAGATATTCCTTTATTGATCCCCTTGGGGAAATTCAGGCATCATAGCAGCATGGGGGAGGGGGGAGGGAAGGTACAGAGAGTAGAAGACATACAGGTCACAGAATTATAGTACAGACAGTTGAGAAGTACAAATAAAAATAGAATAGAAGGCAGTGTAAACAATATACAATATAGTTAACTCTGGACATGTGCATAATATGGGCAACAAGGTGCGAGATGAGGGTATGTATGCCCCTCTCAGTTATTTTGCCATACAATAAATATGGTTACAATATATAATCTAATAATCTAAATCTAGTCTAATATATAGTCTAAAGAAACAAAATGCTTAAATATAGGCAGTTATTGCAGCAGTGTCTTGTTTTACAGCGTGAGGGTGTTGAGCGTGATGTGCTTCCGAAGTTCCGAGCTCAAGTTCACAACATATACTCAAAAGCTCAATAGGGTCGACGTTTGCTGCTGCTGCTGCAATCAGATGGCCAACAAAGCCCATAGTCATAGTGTGTATTGTATCAGCTTCTGCCTGACCTCAATGGTGTTTGCCATGCAAACTAGACTGTTGGGTTTGCATGTTCTGGATTTCATGCAAATATGATAACTGCTCTTTTGCCTTTGATTGTATTGTATTGTATTGTATTGCACTGGTATCAGACGAAAGTCTTCTAGTATTTTACGCTTTATGGCTTTCCGATCTGACACCTCCTGCGTACCTTGGAGATAACACTGTGCTGATCTCCTCCACAGAAAAGGTTTTTAGACGTATATTATCCTTCACTCCCGAGTCTTTGAAGTGATGAGTTGAAACAAATGTATTAAGAAACTGTAGTTCCTGTAATTCTTTTGAAGGCCAAATGTAAAACAGCAACTTCCACTCTCCGAGGCACATCTATTCAGAGATACTTTAGTCTACTAACTGATTACCTTGCGCTGCAAGCAGTGCATGAACTTATTTTCTCGCCACGCATGAAGGAGCCACGAAAACAACCCTGAAGATCAAGCAAGCTGATAAACCAAGCGATTGCAGCTATTTTGGAGTTTCAGACGCGGATGCCCTCATCTACAAGTTCCAGCGGGCACACTGAAAAAAGGTAATCTCATTTGTAATGTGTGACAGCTTATTTGCAAGTCTGCATACTGGCAATTTTCTAATGGGCCCCCGCCAGTGATTCCTCCACCGTTCGTAAAGCTGATTTCAAAAGAACATCCTGGTTACAGTTAAAAAGACACTTTGCCGTCGCCTGTGCACTCAGTTATCAATCAAGTGCCAATTAACACGCTCGGATGAGAGCAAATCAACTCTTTGATGTACAGTAGCTAGGGAGTGACGATTATGCATGTCAAGTGCGCGGTGGAGCAGCGGTTGGCACTTTTGCCTCACAGCAAGAAGGGTTCTGGGTTCGAACCCGACGGGGGGGCCTTTCTGTGTATGGAGTTTGCACGCTCTCCCTGTGTTTGTGTGTGTGGGTTTCCTCCGGATACTCCGGATTCTTGTCTTCTAGGTTCTCTCCTGCCACATCCCTTGACCAAGTTACTGGCATTACGACGGGTGTTGGTTGCCAGGCACCTGTCTGTGGCTGCCCCACTGCTCGGTTAGCATGGGTCAAATGGGGAATACGTATAATAATAATAAAGTTTAACCTTCTGTAGTGTGGTAGTGGTAGTCCATGGCTGACGGATGCAGTGAGAGAACATAGACAGGTCCTGAGAGCGGCTGAGAGGAAGTATAGAAAGTCATGCCTCGCTGCTGACATCGACACATATCACAACCTCTTGTTAACATTCTCCAAAACCATTACTAATGCCAAAGCTTCTTTCACCATAGGATCGAGGCCTCTGCCAAGAACCTTCACAAACTGCATGCTACCATGTCCACCCTCCTCACTCCCCCCCCCCACCCCCTCCTCCCTCATCTTTCTCTGCCGAAGACTTTGCGATCCTCTTTGAGGAAAAAGTGGAGAACATTCGCAGCTCCTTCACCCAACCCCCACCCATTCCAAATACTGAATCGAGAACCTCATCCTTCACTCTGTCATCTTTCTCTCCCATTACAGAAGCTGAGACCCTGACACTGGTAACGTCAAACCGTCCGACTACATGCCAGCTGGATCAGCTACCCTCCCTACTCCTCCAGACCATAGCACCGGACATCCTCCCATTATATATATATATATATATATATATATATCAGACATCGCAGCGACAACCAGAACCTGCAGATTCCTCCTGAGCAATGTCAGAAGGATCCGCCCCTTCCTGACAAAAGAAGCCACCCAACTCCTCGTCCAATCAACAGTCATCTCTCGCCTCGACTACTGCAACGCACTGCTTGCTGGCCTCCCAGCCACTGCCACCAAGCCTCTTCAACTCATTCAGAATGCAGCGGCCCGCCTGATCTCAAACCTACCGAAGTCGGCCCATGTCACCCCACTTCTTAGGGACCTGCACTGGCTCCCCATTGCTGCACGAATCCGCTTCAAGGCCCTCGACCTGGCATACCGTGCGGCAAAGGGAACCGCTCCCGCCTACCTCCGGTCAATGGTCTCTAACTACACCCCCTCAAGATCCCTCCCTATGCTCTGCATCTTCTGGCTGTCTCAGACCCACTCCTATCCGAGCTCCGGGAGGGTCATCAAGGAGAACCTGCCTTTTCTCAGTCCTTGCCCCACAATGGTGGAATGAACTACCCACCCCAGTTAGGACAGCTGAAACCCATCCAATCTTTCGCCGTCGACTAAAGACGCACTTCTTCAACCATTATCTGAAATGAAAAAGGATTAAAAAAAATTAAAAAAATCTAACCCTAACAAACCTTACTGTCATGCACTTGTCCTAATAAACTAACCTACATTGTAGCACTCAACACTTTGATGAACATTGTTACTCAGCTGATAGAGTTGTACCCTTCCTGATGATGACTTGTCATACAGAACTTGTAAGTCGCTTTGGATAAAAGCGTCAGCTAAATGACTAAATGTAAATGTCGTGAAATGGTTAACCATTTGTCGTGTGGCAGTGAAAGGGTTAACCTGTATTGTCGCAGTGAAAGGGTTAACAATTTGGTAGTGTGGTAGTGAAAGGGTTAACTGATACTGTATAACAGTTTTTAATTTGTTCTCAATGTACAGTAACATAAAATGTACACAGCAACATACTATTGCTGCTATTACTGGGGGGGAGGGGGCGGCAACAGTGGTTCAGGAGGTAGAGCGGTCGTCTGGTAATCGGAAGGTTCCCAGTTAGATTCCGGCCTCTCCCGGCAGCGTGTCGAAGTGTCCTTGAGCAAGACACTTAACCGCTAACTGCTCTCGATGAGCAGTTTTGCACCTTGCATGCAGTTGCCTCCGCCATCGGTGTGTGAATGGGTGAATGTGAGTCATAAGTTGTAAAGTGCTTTGGATAAAAGCTGCTACATAAATGCAGAGCATTGGAGAGCATGGAGTCAACATAGGCCGTCAACCAACTAAACCATCAGATTCCCACTTCAACAACATTTTAGTCTGTTACGACTCGAGACCTTTTGTCTTCTCTTCAGCATCGGATATCCTGTTTTATATCATGGCTGTGGCGCTGTCTTCTCACCCACACCACTTCCTCTGAAGCTGAACCTCATACATACACTATAAAGACAGCAGCTGTGTAGTTTGCACATCCTCACAAAAAAAGATAAATACAAAGAGAGCAACATGCTTTGGCACCACAAGTCAAATAAGAAGAGAAAAAAACTATAATGTCTTACTCCACTCGTGCTACTTTTAAGATAGTAAGAGCCCAGTTCTCAGGAAATGCTGGCTGAGGCATCGGTCATGGCATCCAGTGGAACTATGCCGTTATCTCGACAGCCATTCTCCCTCTGCATTCTATATTTGGAACATAAATGACCAGGCGAGAATTCTCAAATATTGATTGTCAACCTGCAGTACAGTTAAATAATATCACGTGGGGTCTTTGTAAGAAAATGCTAAACAAGTTGTTGGCATAGGATGTTCAGGCTGCCATGTTTTTCGCTTAAGAATAAAAAAAAAAATGTGTAGGGGACTCCATATAATAATAATAATAATAATAATAATAATAATAATAATAATAATAATAATAATAATAATAATAATAATAATAATAATAATAATAATAATGCAGGACCTGTTCAGAGGTCTTTAATTGGCATGCAATTATCCTCAACACACGCACACCGGAACACACACGCATGCATTGTCTTTGTAGGATCACCGATGCGATTAGTCTCTGCGATTAACTCATCCCATCGTCCTTCCCTCCAAGGGCAGCCGGGAGCAGACAGGCGTTGGCGAGGACCGCGCCCGGGGACCAATCCAAGTGCTCCTGCCCGTCTTCGTCAAGGACGCCACAGCGTTAGCGATCTGTTGTTGTGCATGTTTTTCCATTGGGTTGATCTTATCTGGGGGGAAACCCTTGCGAGCACGGGGAGAACATGCAAACTCCACACAGAAAGGCCTGGGAGATACCCTACCTGGGTACCTGGCATCATGGAAACCTGGTCCCCAAGCGGGAATCGAACCCTGGACCTTCTTGCTGTGAGGCGACAGTGTTAACCACTACACCACCGTGCCACCTTGGTCAATGCTTGGTCATATGCTTTGTCAATTACAGCAGAGATAGCGATGATGAATCTTGAGGTCACACCGAAAAAGAGAAAACAAAAGTAGGAGACAAGCAGCCTGACTACAAAAACGATGTCCCCAAGCAACTAATCAGACATCTCCTGATCTTCATCTAGACCCCAGATTACACTAATGAATTCTAATTCTTATGTTTTAGCATGTAAAATATGTATTAAAATGGCAGACGGAGACAATCCTTGCCTACAGCGAAAGTTTATACCTTTCTTCACAAATGATTAGTCCTCGCTCTTTCTGAACCTTTGATGATTTAAAAATTTAAGCAGAAGGATTTCTCCTTTGTATCATGAAATCAGTTTTAGGGTTTATCATTTTAATGTGCCACTTGTTTTTCAATAAACGTATTATCAACTTTCTTATGGATATCATTGGCTCGGTTCTCCAATAACAGCATAATTTAGCTTTGTATTTTGTTCATTTTATTGAGGTGGTGGTGATTGTGATGGTGGTGATGGTGGTGATGGTGGTGATGATGATGGTGATGATGGTGGTGATGATGGTGATGATGGTGATGGTGGTGATGGTGGTGGTGATGATGGTGATGATGGTGGTGGTGGTGATGAAGGTGGTGATGATGGTGGTGGTGTTGATGGTGGTGATGGTGATGGCGGTGATGGTGGTGATAGTGATGGTGGTGTTGGTGATGATTGTGATGGTGATGGTGTTGATGGTAGTGATGGTGATGGTAGTGATGGTGATGGTGATTGTGATGGTGATGGTGGTGGTGATGATGGTTATGGTGGTGATGGTGATGGTGATGATGGTAAAGTAAAGTAAAGGAACATAGATCAAATCCGTAACTGTTTTGAAAAGCCCTCTATGAATAAAGTGTATTAATATTATTATTATTATTATCATCAGCAGCAGCAGCAGCTTGGATGCTACACATTGGTGGTGGAGGAGGCAATTTCCCCTCTACATTGTAAAGTGCTTTAAATGTCTAGAAAAGTTCTATATGATTCATCATCATCATCATTTGTTATAAGTAAAGCCGACAAGATGTCATTTTATTGATATTTTCAAATATACTGTAAGTCAAAATCTCTTCTTCTGCAAGAAGACAGCAGCACACAAACAAATTATTAACATCATACAACAACAACAACAACAACAACAACAACAACAACAACAACAACAACAACAACAACAACAACAACCATGTTGAATATACTCATATGCACATACAAAATATGGACTGACAGACAGACAGAGGTACTGTAGCAGAAGTGTGCCACAGTCTGGAAGACAGACAACAACATATTCAAAGCAGCAACAAATCCCAATGGATTCATCCCTAACCAAACCTTTGAAATCAGTGAGAAACCTACTTCCTGCAGGGGTTTTCTGCAGGCGAGTCCATGCAAGCTGTCTTGCTCATCCCTGTTCACACTGTAGGGCCTTTTGGTGACGGTGTTAACTGCATTGAACTTGGGGGTGTCCCTGTGGAGCAGTCGCCTGGGGTGCATTAGGGGTTCCCAAACTTTTCAGGCCGCGACCCCCGAAATAACAGTGTCAGAGAGCCGCGACCCCCACTATTATAGGAGGGGGGGGGGGGGGGGATATGTAAAAATAATTATAATAATTATATATTTTTTTCTGTATTTCATTTTTTTTATAAATGGAAATGTATGGTTGAAACATGCAACCGTTCAAACGCACACACACTAATAAGCATTGGAGGCTTTTTTATCATCTGGCGACCCCCCCCCCCCCCCCCCCCCCACGGCGACTCGCGACCCCCTGACCCCCACTTTGGGAACCCCACCATGTGGTCCCCGGCATTGTGGGTTTGAATCCGACCTGTCTTATATGCCGACCCCTCTCTCCCCCCCTCTCTCTCTCTCTCTCTCTCTCTCTCTCTCTCTCTCTCCCATCCTTCCAAGTGGTATCTTGTAAAGTAGAAATGCCCTTAAACTATTATCTATTCATATTGACCTCAACTTTACAGTAGGTGCTCTGAGGCAGGTGTGGCATCAAGGTGTGCATTTCAATCTGGAGATTACTGTAATATCCAAGCATTAGTGATATCATATGTTTTAACAATCTATTTAAAAGACAATTACCAATTGAAACACCTATTGACATTTTGTAACACAGTACCACCTCGATCTGTTTTCATGTGTGATTACAGTGCCTGCGAGATTGATGGTTTCCTTCCTTGTACGGTGACACTGCTATATCCCCCAAGAGGCTGTCCAATGAGATCTGTCACCGGAGTCTACCCTCTATCTCACAACAGAACAAAAGCTCCTGTACAGTTTGATATGCTTTCTCAAAGGGACACCCAGGGGGGGGAAAAAAAAGTGGGAAAGATTGCCCAATCGGTGTTTAGATATTGGAAGTAGATCGGACTCAGATTCAGATTCAGCTTCATTGTCACACCATCCATACTTTCTACAAGCACAAAAGAGTGTAATTCTTCTGTTCTAGCTCCTCGGACTTGCAGCAGCGACATCAATAAAACAACAAAACATGATCAAATAAAAGAAATACAAAACAGCATAAAATAGCATAAAGATAGATAAAGATGGCTCTAAATGACAATAGTTATAATACAATGATCACAATGGTGTAGTGTGTGCAAAGTAACAGCAGAAACTGTGAGGATTCGCCTGTTCCCTGGACCCTTTTTCCTGTGTTTTCCCTGTCTACTCTCCTCAACAGCCCCCACCCTTGCGATGATTTACTCTCCTCTACTCTTCACCAGCCCCCACCCTTGGACTTCCTTGATCCTCTACCTTCACGCACCTGTTGGGAGTTTGCAATCACCTCGGGAGAGTACATAGGTTGCAGACTCCCCTCCAGTCCTTGTCGGGTCGTTCTGTGTTCTGGACTCTGTATCTGTATCTGTGTCCATGGAGTTCTGTACGTTACCATTCTGTACGTCACCATCACCTGCCGCGTCTCCGGTGTGAGACGACGGCCCAGCCATCACCACCTGTCGCCGTTTGCCTGGAGTGGGACACCGTCTTCGCTCTCTAATGCTCTACGGGAGGTTTTCCAGTGTTCCCACTCCAGACGTCAAGCCGGCTCGTCATCGCTCCCGATTCCACGGGAGGAAGGCGTCTCTTCGTGATCCTCGTTCCTGGGGTGAGGCTCGTCGTCGCTCCCTAGTATTCCACGGGAGGACGGCGTGTGCCCATCCCGTTCCCCTTGGACCCAGGCTCGTCGTCGCTCCCTAGTATTCCACGGGAGGACGGCGTGTGCCCATCCCGTTCCCCTTGGACCCAGGCTCGTCGTCGCTCCCTAGTTTTCCACGGGAGGACGGCGTGTGCCCATCCTGGTCCCCTGGGACCCCCTTTGTTCTGCGCTGCCCGTCTGCAGCATCCGAGTAGGGACGAAGAGGATCTCCGTGCCAGGCCTCCGCCGTCGGGCCCCTGTCTCCGTGCCAGGCCTCCGCCGTCGGAACCCTGTCATCCCTGTAAGCAGCTCTGGCCCTCGCCCTGTCCAAGGCCTTAACCCTGTTCTCTGTCCCTGTCTCCAGCCCGCCTCTCCGGACCTCTGTCCCTGTCCCCCTCTCCAGTGCCCCTGGTCCTGGCCCTGACACTTAGCCCTGGTCCTTAGCCCTGGCCCTTAGCCTTAGTCCCTTAGCCTGTTCGCCTCTTAAAGGCACAGTACCGCATTTTCCAGTTTTCCTTGACTCTAGTGTTTTTGTGTTTTCCCTTAAAGGGACTGTGCCGCTTTTTGTTCTATAATAAATATTTGCCCTGTTTTGGCTCACTCTCATACCTGTCTTGTGTTGTGCGATTGGGGTCGGTTACAAACCATAACAGAAACGACGATAAAAATAGCTCCACATTTTTATACAATAATCACAGTCCGGGTGGGGTGTGTTCTAAGTAAGAAATATCAGTAAGGTGGCTCTAAGTTATAATCAGTAAAAGAATCTGTAGGTTTTAAACTATTTATCTGAAAAATCGAATTCAAATTCTGTATGGTTAGCTATGCTGTGAGACGGATTTTTTTTTTTTTTTTTTTTAAACCCCACCGACTTCCACTGGTATTGCAAAAAAAGGGGAACAATCTCTAATTCCTATAAATCAATAAATCCATTTCAAATGGTTTAAAATGGACCAAAACGACTCCCAATTTCTACCAAATCAGTGGAGTATCCCTGTGGAGTATCCCTAATCCTAAACCGATGAAGTTTTACTCAAAATGTTCAGAATTACTCTGCTTCAGTATGAAGTAACACAGACCAGGAGAAATAAACATACTGTATGTAAGCCTATATACCTATTGAAGTACGGCCCTGTCTTATGTTCTCTCTGTAAACGTTTGTGTTTCTAAAGGTTCTTGTGTTTTGCATATGCCCTTTCATCTGATCATTGGTTAATAAAAAAAAGAGAGGTGACGCACTGAAAAGCTGCAGGTCGACTCTATAACCTACCTGATGCCCCAGATCACACCTTCTGTATCATCGTGTATCATGCTCTCTGTGAGTGTAAAAAAGAGAAAGAAAATCCTAGAATTCCCAACAGAGACAGAGCTATCACTGAGAATTATCTTTTTGCTTGTTCCCCCCCGTATCTCAGAACTATATATTTCCCCTTCTCTGCACAAATGCCAGCGAATGCAAAGCGGTGAGATTAGGCACTTCTGACCTTTATTAGAACTGATAGCAGCTGCCATAGATAACGGGGAGCTCCAAACTGACACAAAACAAGGTTAGCTCACAGTCTAGTGAGCTAGATTACAGATTTACATGATAGCAGGTACTGTAAAGGGGGAGGGGGGAGACGAATAAACTGACCTATCTCAAACCCTCTCTTTTGTTGATCCTCCAATCATGACTGTTGCTTCCTCTGAGGGCGGGGTTTGAGATAATAATAATAATAATAATAATAATAATAATAATAAATAATAATAATAATAATAATAATAATAATAATAATAATAATAATAATAATAATAATAATAATAATAATAAACTTTATTTGTATAGCACCTTTCATACAAGAAATGTAGCTCAAATTGCATGAAATAAAAGGGCATAAAATGAGCACAAAATTGGCAAGAGAGCAATGCATAAAGTGCAGACATAAAATTAGGCATAAAATAAGTGTAAAATGAGCATAAAATAGACATCAGCAAAATAGACAAAGCATAGAACATTAAATCACCAAAATCTTTCACATCACTAACATCTTAATAGGCCTCTTTGTTTACGGTTTGATTATCACTGATACACATAAGTATATGTCTTTATTTGTCATCAGAATAATACACATGCGATGGGCGACCCACAGGAACACACACATGCACTGAGTCGCTGACGAAATGTTCTCTGCACCTCCCATCCCGTCATCCTTCACCCCAAGGGCAGCCGGGAGCGCCGCGCCCGGGGACCAATCCAAGTGCTCCTGTTTTCGTCAGGGACACAACAGCGTTAGCGATCTGTTGTGCATGTTTTTCCATTGGGTTTATCTTATCGGGAGGGGAAACCCTTGCGAGCATGGGGAGAACATGCAAAGTACACACAGAAAGGCCCGGGAGATACCCCACCTGGGTAACTGGCAACACTGCAACCTGGTCCCCAAGCGGGAATCGAACCCACAACCTTCTAACTGTGAGGCGACAGTGTTACCACTACACCACCGTGCCGCCCTAGATCAATGAACTCAGAAAGGTTATCGTGTATGCAAACAAACTCGCTACTGTCCCCAGGAAACTGCGCCGCAGGCAGCGTGAGTTGTAACAACTTATTGTAAGTGGACGACAGGCATTTAGTAGATTGTTTAAAGTAATAATTGCAACAATCCGACTGCATCAGCCCCCATTACAAGTTCCCCAGTAGGGACAGGTTGAAATGGAAAGGGGGCAGGTTGTGTTTGGTGTTAGAAGAAAGTGGGTGTTAAATTGGTCTGCCAAAGGTGTTTGGCTACTGATCGTAATATTCTGGCAGTTTCTGCTGGCCCTGCCTGCCAACTTGACTTGCTACATGGACAGATGATATCATGTAGAGAGAGAGAGAGAGAGGGGGGTTGAATTGCTGGTGTTCTGTTACTCTGGAAAGGGCAGAGCAAACAGTATGATGTCTATAAACATGGCATATTGACCACAGTGTTAGTATTTCGAGTGAAATCCAACATAAATATTTCATTAATCAAATCAAATTTGAACCCAGAAGGGTTCCAGCAAAAAAAAAAAAAATCCATTGGTTGATCCCTCTTGTCGATTTGACACAAGCTGAAATTACATCAGATGACAGCCCAACCCGACATCATTATCAACATCATGTGTCGTTTGGCCCCTGGGGGCCGATGGCAACACATCTTCTGTAACGGGATGATATGGATTACACTTCCCAAACCATCAGCATTTATTTTCTTCACGCTCGCCCGCATGGAGAGTTGAACACAGTGACGACCGGGCATGCAGCTCCTTGCATGGAGAATAAAAACCCAAATATCCCCCATGATGATTAAGGTCACTCCGCTCCGCGCAAGCCGTCCTCTTAAGCACCACAGAGGAGGGGTAGAGGGTCATGACGACTTGGGAGTCTGGAGACACTCTAGAGTCTAGAGTCCTTAACCTTAAATCTGTTTACGACACCAAGACACTGCGATATTCACTTCTCTGTTTTCTGTGCAGATGATGCAGTCTGGTCCATGTTTGCCTTGCGAGGAGTGACCTGTTGTTGTTGTTGTTGTTGGCTTTCATTAGTGTGTCAATTCGGAAGTTTAATCCGCATCATGTTTTATCCCGGGATCAAGGGATCTGATGGCTCACCATGTCGTTTAGCATCAGTATTCCCAAAGGCTCAATGCCAGGGCCGGTTTATTCCATAAGATGATGGGAACGTTTTGGACTAATTTGGGTTTTTAGCAGGATTGGCTTAATATTATATAGTGCACTCATTCACGGTGGCGTTCCACAGTGGGTCGATTATATACTGAATATGGCAAATTATGATAGAGGTCTACTATCTGATCCTGGCTGGTTATCTCGACTCTTTTGTAAAATAACTGATCAAACGAGTTATCTTTTTCTTCTACCTCTATTCATTATTTTTGCTAAAGTTTCTGATAAATGTGTCCATTACATATTCTCCTGAAAGAACAATGTTTGACCATCAGGGGCCATAATAATTATTCTCATTTTCATACACAGTATGGCTGGTGGAACGTCGAACAGTGTTAACAGTATGAGCTTTGGGGAGTTCTCGTCCTTCCAGGTGAGCACATCTGAACGGACAGCATGTGTATTCTCTCATAATGGGATTTCAACAATAGGCCTTGAGATTTTGCACTGATGAAAACACACACACAGTAGGCTACATTGCTATTATCACATACACAATTTGGATTTGTAGGGAGGATTGTGGAAACATGTATGGTCAAAATGCTCCAGAGACACTAAAAGTATTTATTGATTGATTGGTTGGTTGATTGATTGATTGATTGATTTATAGATAGATAGATTGATTGATTGCATTGCATTCCAAAAAAGAAACAACATAAGTTGATTATGTCATGGCGGCTACGTGGCGTAGTGGGCAAGGCGCTCGCCACGAATGCAGAGACGCTGGGCTTGCCTGTTCGAGCCCAGCGCTCCACATTGCTTTCAGTTTAGCTGGTCGTTCATACTAATACACATTGGCCGTATTAGGGGGTGGGAAACTGATGGGTGGGGATCGGGCGTTGTGGACAGCGACTCCTACAGGTCGGTTGGTGCGCCTGCGCAGTAGAATCAGGAAGTGTCGGGGGCAGCGCGAGCCTCCCACGCGTTACTCCTCGCCACTGAGAGATCGAGCTGCGCAGGTGAAAAGATGCGACTGCTGTTACCTCAAGTACCGGAGGGGACTTGTGCTATGTATGACTTAGTCCACATTGCAGCCGGCTTGTGGGAGGCAAGAAACAGCGTTCGTGACAGGGGAGGGTTGAATTGGATGATACGAAATTGGGATGGGAGAAAATATAGAAATTGGGAGAAAAAGTGGATAAAAAAAAATAAGTTGATTATGTCATAACACAAAAGTTAATGTCAGAAAAGACATGAAATACTTTACTTGTTTTGCGTACTTCTCTCTTTCAGGATTTCACTCCCTAATTTCCTGTCTAATGGGCGGGCAACGCTGCTGTCCTTCCAATTGGTTGTGCCAGGTTGAAGTGACAGCTGGTGTGATGTAACAACACCACTCATAAAGAGCAATATCTCATTCCATGGACTGAGATCAGCTTAGGTAGTTTAATGCTCCAGGACACTGACATGTTTGTCGTATGAAAGCTCTGTTTATAAAACAATGTGTGTCACCGGGGTGTTCCCACAGTCATGGAAAACCTTGAAATGTGAATTTGAAAATGTGTTTTCCAGGCCTGGAAATGCTTTGGAAAATTCTGAAATACCAATAAAAGAAATCTGAAATAAAAAAAAAGTCTGAAATCCTATTCATACATGTGTCATTTATGTAAATGTAAAAATTCTAATTAAAGGCGTTGTGAGGTGAAAATGGGTCAAGAGGCTTTTGGGTAATTTTTACCACGTAAAAACAATAAGGTAAAAAGATAGCTTTCATAACACATTTACAAGGTCATAACAGTTGAAGTAAAGGTTGTTTGTTCATTACACCCGCAGAGATGCAGCCATGGGAATTCGGTATGAAGTTATGGAAGAGCGGTGGGAAATCGGAATTCGGAATTTAATAATGGGAAAATAAGTGTGGGAACCTCGCGTCACTGCCGTGTATGCGAAAGACAATAATGATCTGGCAGATGGCCTGAGGTCCAAGAGAGCTGCCCCGTATTAAAGGCGGTTTGACTTCATGTGACTCGATGGGATTTCAGATTCTTCCTCATTCAAATGTATTATATATAAAGAGGAGAGAGAGAGAGAGAGAGAGAGAGAGAAAAAAACTGGGATTATTTTACAGGCAGTTTAATCTCTTCTCTTTTATTTTTTTTGCTCCCAAAAAAAAGCTGAAGCCTGCCCCGGTGGTTTTAGCATTCGTGGAAAGTGGAACGACCGAACGCTTACAATCAATGAACGCTAGAGTGCAGACGGCCTATCAGCTTAGAGAAGCGGTGATGCCCTGTGGACCGTTCCACTAGCATGAAGCTCATTTGACTTGACTCACTTCAGCTCGCTGCCGTGCTGCTTCTCTAGAAGCAAAAACCCATCCTGTCGAGAGAACAACAGCTAGAGGTTTCTTCAGAGACACTCTGCCGTTTCTGCTGCTGCTGCTGCGACTGCTGCTGCGAGACGACGGAGAGCCCCTTTCTGCATCGGAGACAAGCGGGGTGTCCCTTTTAGATGCCACTCCATCAGGTTTGGGCACTAGTCACTCTCTCTACTTTTTTTGGATCATCTATCAGAGATGCTCTCCGAGCTGTCAGATATAAGCCCGGTTCTCTTGTACTGAGCCCTGGATTGCTGTATCTTCCTCTCTTCAGGCAGATGATTGAACTGTGAGGCCTCTGTGACACCTGACCTCCACCGGCAAGAAGACGTCTGGACCGGAGGCCCCTCTCTTTCTGCCTGCTCTTGGCTGAAACCCTCTGAACTCGAGGTTCTACGCCGCTTCCTAACTGCCTACTACAGATCCCATCATGCCCCACTCCTTCCAGCAGAAAAAAGGTGAGTTCTTGTTCCCGTTCTTGCAGCCAAGAAATGTTGTATGAAATGTCAGCCCACTAGCGGATTTTCAGCTCTGATTAGACAACGTGTATATGCATGATATCCATTATGTGACTGTCAATGACAGGTGGTTAGGAACCGTGGACAACCTCTGTCATCGTTACGTGAGCTTTACGCAGGATACCTTGGTCATACCCTGATTGATAATCATTTCAATGGTTCAAAATAGATACAACGTGAAATTAATTACTTGTTATACCAGGTATGTGTCTGAGAGAGCAAGTGCGTGTGTGTGTGTGTGTGTGTGTGTGTGTGTGTGTGTGTGTGTGTGTGTGTGTGTGTGTGTGTGTGTGTGTGTGTGTGTGTGTGTGTGTGTGTGTGTGTGTGTGTGTGTGTGTGTGTGTGTGTGTGTGTGTGTGTGTGTGTGTGTGTGTGTGTGTGTGAGAGAGAGAGAGAGAGAGAGAGAGAGAGAGAGAGAGAGAGAGAGAGAGAGATAGGGAGGGAGGGAGAGAGGGAGAAAGGGAGAGAGGGAGAGAGTGCACACTTTTTGAAAGCATCCAGATAACACCAAGACAGTTGATAGTCAGTGAAAGATCCAGTCTGTAAAACCATAATGTCCAAAAATTTCAAAGTGCAATCGCTTTCTTGTCAAGAATCAATTTGAGAGGAAAACATTGAGAATAAAAGGATCAAATCTCTGCTTACAAGAGAATAAATCACTGAAACATTTTAAATGACCTTGGGATATCTTCAGACCAACGTTAGTAATATAATGTGACATATAGGCTACTGATACAATCGTGTGTGAGAGATATACCGTACAGTGCTTAGATTAAAGATATTTTGTTGGTGATGTCCAAAAGATCATGTTAAATTATGAATAGGGAACACACTCTGTGTTGATAATACCAATAAATGTAGTGGGTTTCATTATGGAATGTTTTCCCCTGTTGAACATTCTGTTGTGTTGAGTGAGCGGTAATATGTCCCGCATGCACACTACATGGTTCTCAAGAGACTCAATTACTTGACCCGCCTGGTACAGTAATACTGTAAGTATAATCAGATTATTCTGACATGACATGAACCAGCCTCAGGAGATCAAATGTCCTTCAATTCCTTAATCACAGTGAAACTGAACCTACGACCCTGGAAGCATCACGGTAAAGCATTTACCAAATGAGCCACAGAGAGCAGCTTGCGCCCGAAGATGCCCTGATATACAGTACAACGCCACAGTGGAGGAGAGCGTTGGCTCACTCCCTCGTGGGATTCATAAACTGATAACACAATGAATTTTAGAGACACGTTTTTTTTTTTGGAATCACCAAAAGGTCAACCCCTGAATCAAATATTAACAAAAAGGACAGAAAGTCAAAACAAGGCATTTAACAAATTGTTCGCCACAACTCTTGATGAAAGAGTGTGTATACTCATAACTGATAATCTAAATGAAATAAACAAAGAGACAAACAGACAAAAAAAACATAGATCCTCAGACTAATTTAGCATGACAGTGATATTCTTAGCATTGTTTATTGTTTAAACTGTAGCTGCTGTTCTTTATTTACATTTACATTTACATTTAGTCATTTAGCTACGCTTTTATCCAAAGCGGCTTACAAGTTCTGTACGACAAGTCATCAGGAAGGGCACAACTCTATCAGCTGAGTAACAATGTTTATCAAAGTGTTGCGTGCTACAGTGTAGGTTAGTATATTAAGTGCATGACAGTAAGGTTAGTTAGGGTTAGATATTATTATTATTATTATTATTATTATTATTATTATTATTATTATTATTATTATTATTATTATTATTATTATTATTATTATTATTATTATTATTATTATTATATATTTTTTTCATTTCAGATAATGGTTGAAGAAGTGTGTCTTTAAAAGATTCTTTAAAAAAGAAAGATTGGATGGGTTTCGGCTGTCCTAACTTTATGTAATGCAGGATAACAACAGCAGTGGCAGCAATGGACCTCATGTATCAAGATACCTCAAATGTGTACTACTACAGAAAACATTACTAATGAAATAGCTATATGTCTTTAATTTTTTTTGTTTAAGCGCTGGCCCCTTATTTCCGATAAGTAAAATATAGATACATTAGACCAAATGCTGACTAAGGTTTAGTTGGTTTGTTGCTAGCAAACATTATACAACAAACCACTCTCTGTATTGCAGGGCAAAGGGGGGACAAGGGCTCAAGCCGTCTTTATTGGACAGTATACCTGACAGAGGGAGCTTTTAACAGAGTTCAGCATAGAGTGAGTGGTATGACGGCTGGCTGGCTTGCTGTGTATGCTGATGACAGCCCACTCAGAGTGTGTGCGTGCCCTCCCTTGCCATCTGTGCCCGCAAAAGATCTACCCATACACAAAAAGGCATAATCATCATGGTATTTCCCCAAAACGATCATGATATTTTCCATCATTCCTTTGGCCACTCCGATGGTGGTAGTGACCAAAGGATGATGGAAATAATTCCATGATATTACCATGGGTATTAAATTGGATTACACCCATAGTGTTATTTAAGTACAAAAGTGTTAGCGTGGTGGTTACATAGCTTTTAACATGGCAGTGCCATGGGAAATTATTCATGCATTGGTCAGTACCATGGTAAAACTCAAATGACAATGCCATGAGACTTTTCAGAGAGAAAGACAAAAATACGTATTTTTGTCAAGATACATAGATAAAAAATTATAATGATAGAAATTACACCCAACTATCCAAACATCCTGTCTATCTACAACCACCTTGGTATTCTCTCTGGGTAAAAAGAAAGTAAAATGTCTTCACAAATACCAAAACAAATATGGATTTAACATTCAATAATTCTCCTTAGAGTATACAATTAGGTCATGGGCTTATAGTCCAATGTACATCAATTAATAAAAACACAGTCTATCTCGCATACTTCCTCTCTCTCTACCGGACTGCCCGGTAACAAAAACCAATAAAATATCTACCAAAAACATAATAAAAAAAATATAAAAACACAGAAAGGTACATCTTCGTCTAATCCATCACCATTGATTATTTCCAAACATGTATTTTTTTTGGTAGAGCAGTTGATTTCTGGGGCTTGGCGGGATTGCTTTCATCCTATACTGTAGCCAAAAACCATGTTTCCACGTTGGATTTAAACTCCATTTGCTGCTTTGGCTGGGAAGAAACCAAAATAGCCCACATGAAATTATATCTACTAATGGAGACTTGCTCAAATGTTTGATTGGATTGGAATTTCCTCTTTCCACAAATCAAAATATGTTTTAGAGCAAATACCAGATTCTTTCAAGGGAAAGGAAAATATCATCAAGCAGCTTATGGAACTTCCTAATTCAGTATCTTTACGAAGGGTACTGTACTTTCTAACCGCAATCAATCCAAGATCCTTGAATGCAAATGAATAAGTTCACAGTTTATTTTGCTGCCCATACAGTATCTGTTGAGCTCCGCTGAACTCTCCAAATGGACGTTTGGCATTCAGGGACCGGAACTGATCAATACTTTATCCATGATTACATTTACATTTTAGGCCTTTAGTTGACACGCTTATCCAGAGCAATTTACAATAAGCTGAATGAAAGAACATTTGTGCGTCACCATCGTGTACTCTGGTGGACGTAATCTAATAAAGAAAGAAAGAAAGAAAGAAAGAAAGAAAGAAAGAAAGAAAGAAAGAAAGAAAGAAAGAAAGAAAGAAAGAAAGAAAGAAAGAAAGAAAGAAAGAAAGAAAGAAAGAAAGAAAGAAAGAAAGAAAGAAAGAAAGAAAGAAAGAAAGAAAGAAAGAAAGAAATGGGTGGATGCTGCATAGTGCAAGATGGCTTGTCCTCAGTGGTGGAAAGTAACTAAGTATTTTTACGCAAGTACTGCACTTAAGTA
This sequence comes from Notolepis coatsorum, assembly GCF_963971535.1. Lineage (NCBI taxonomy): Eukaryota > Metazoa > Chordata > Actinopteri > Aulopiformes > Paralepididae > Notolepis > Notolepis coatsorum. The sequence continues at coordinate 172,350,359 of NC_140166.1, read as the reverse complement.
AAATGTCAAGGTATACTTGCACTTCACTTGAGTATTTTCATTGTAGGGAACTTTGTACTTTTACCACTACATTTCAAATGAAATATTTTACTTTTTACTCGTACACTTTGATTGTGTACTTTCAAATCTGAAGTCAATTTACAAGAGGACGTAATTAGAGCAGCATAACTGGACCACATACCATTTTAACATAACCTTTTGAAGTCAATGGCTCAAGGTTTGAATGCTCCCAAGCACTGTAGTACACAGACATCATGTAAAATGCATACTTTTACTTTTGATACTTAAGTACATTCAGTAGCAAATACTTCTCTACTTTTATGTAAGTCGAATTTTGAATTGAGGACTTTTACTTTTACCAGAGTACTCGTTTATCTGGGTATTTTTTCTTTTACATAAGTAAAGGAACTGTGGACTTCGTCCTGGAGGGAGACGGGTGTCTTTGTAGCCTTGTCAGCCACCTCCTCCTGGGGTTTAAATTGGATGCAGGCAGCAGCAGGACCCAATGAAGGGCGCAGTGAGGAGTTTTACACAGGAGAATATGGGAAGGTCGAAGACAAGGTGGTCCACAGCAGCCTAATAGGTTGCAGGGGCCATTGAGAGATCACAGGGAGTTCAGCCAGGAGTGAGTAACAGTATTCCAGTCAGGAGATAACCGGCGGGTTGTCACTTGTTTTGTTTGTCTGGTCACAACAAGAGATTGTGGTTCTCCGGAAATAGTTTTGTCAAAATATTTCTATGAGTGTTCAAATTCTAATTTAGAGCCAATTATGTTCAGCGTGATTTCAAACAACAGGTGCAATGGATGATACCGTATGGGCGATATCCCTAAAATTAATATTCAAACTGGTTTGGCAACCTCAGAATCCGGTCAGTGACAGTACAGGACCAAAGCCAAGATCGTGGAAAATTCCACCAGGAGACAAACTGAAATACAAGTTATCACTATTGCCAAAACAACGGCAATGACGCATTCTTCAAATATAAATCATGCTGGATTGTGCGTCACTCCTTGTCCTTTTAATGTCTTTTCAGTTTCATATCACCTCTCTCGGTCCATTTACCCTAACTGTGGTCCCATTTTCATTTTAGACTAAAATATTAGTCTGCAGCATCCACCGTGATTCTGACAAAAATAGGTTAAAAGCAAACTCACATCAACATTTAGAATCATCTCCAGTCCCAGACACGGGTAAAAAGACATCAACAACAATAATATCTCACAATGTATAAGGAACATGGCCAGTAACTGCTCAAATAATCTTGGGTTATGAGAGTTGGTGTGAAAACACATCGCTACAGTAAAGTCAGTGGTATTCACAATAAAATTTTTAAAAATTAAAAGATTTATTGTGACCCTAAAGCCAGCAGTGACTGAGAACTGAGAAGAACTGATTATTGCCTGGATTCCTTCTAATACAATGAATGAAGAACATGCATTTAGTAACCATTATAATTAGAATTTTGATCTTATATGAACCATCTTTGAATTACTTTGAATAACCGTCTTCCTTCTCTTGTACAGGTACGTGTACGCATTTACTTACAACAACTCTTTTGTTACTTTACTAGTTATGGTGCTGAATAAAAAGATTGGGGCTTTGGACAGCATCGTTTTACCACTCTCAATATATTCCCAAATCTGTGCTGATGCAGTAGCCAACCAAATCAATGTTCAGAGAATCTGAATCACACTGTAGGAATATAAAGAGTAAGAGTATAAATGTTCCAATGCATCCTTGGTGTCGAAAGACAATTTTGATAATGATAATATGCCAGCCAATATATGCCAATATGCCAATATATGCCAGCCAAAAGACAGGCCATTTCCAGTGCAATCGGTGAAAGATCTTGACAAGATCTTGTTGTTATGTCAGAAAGGCGGAACTGGGGTTGATAAAAAGACAGGATTTCTATTGGATACCATTAGTGAGGGGAGGTGCACAGAAATAAGATCTACTTGTTTACAATTTGAATCTTTCCTTGCTTAAGCTCCCCCTCCCTGCATCTTTGACCTGATACTGTCCTTGTGTCAAAACATTAAGCCAAGAGTTCACACTGAAATGTATAACGAGGCTTTCCTTGTTTGAAAACCTGTGTCGTGTGAGGACTCACGTTGCCCCAAGTCTATGGTCAAATGGTCTACTCAAACCCCTACCTCTGTAGAATGGTAGATGGTAGCCTACTATTTGTCTGATGTCTTTTTTGTAATGTTATGAGGCAGCAGCTGACCCATCATCCACCAGATGGCATGCTGGCAAGGGAACATTTCTGGTATGCATGGAAAATTCCAGCAAGTTTGACTCTGCAGGCCGCATTCCTATAGCACCTCTAAACTGGCCTTGAGGAAGCCCTGGATACGCTTTGATTTGACCAAATTGGCCTTCTCACCCACTAACATGCCCCTGCTCTGACTGGAACCTTAGCATGTATAGCTAGTAGGGGTAATGGTACACAAAAACCACAGTACGTACTGTACCTCGGTTTTTAAGTCAAGGTTCGGTACGGGTTTTCGGTACAGTGGGCGAAAGTTTGGCTTTCCATGTTCCACTCAGGGGTGATGTAGTGTGCAGTAACTAATTGTACTTGTAGGGCTGTCAACAAATATTCTATATTGAAATTAATAATCTACTTGTAATTTGTTTTTTTTAATAATTATATTAGATTGTGAAAAAAACATCCCCCGGTGGGCGGTCGTTAGTGGTTAACATACCGTTGTATTCGTTCGGTACACTACACAGCCGTTCGGTACGGTACGGTACACACTGAAGCGGTTCGGTTCGGTACGGATACGTGTACCTTTACACCCCAGCTAGTACTGGCACAAGGTGTTGCCAGACAGACACAGTGGGTGAATGTAGTCAGAGGTTTTGCCTTGATGAAATAACAGATACGGCGGGATGAAAGGAGAGTCTGTAATTGAGGTTTCACATGGTATAGAGGCGTATAGAGCCTAATTTCTGGTTACAAACATTTTAACATTACATGAACAATAGTACCTCTAAGTAAGATCCATCGTTGAACAGGAAATAGTCTTTAAAAAAAAGGAAGGTATTTTTTGTTGATCCCTCTCACTTCAGAAAACATTTGCCATCAATTATGTTGAGTTCCTTTACTCCACAAACATACACAAACACCCCCTCCCCCCACCCCCTTATCTCTCTCTTTGTCATGGTTTTTGCTTTATTTTTCCTTTCTGTGAGGGACAGCTATCTATTTCATCTCCTGTGAGGGATAGCTGTCAATCACTGGCCTCTGTGGTTAATTGCCTCATGGGTCGGCAGGTGTGTGGGCTTGATTGCACCTGATTCAGTGCAGCTGTGCCTATGGCAAAGCTGAGTCTATTTAAGTTTGAATCTTGCAGTGTTAACTGCTTTTTTTATTTCCTTGTGTTGGCTATCCTTTTGCTCAGGCTTGTTATATTGAAGTGTAGTGCTGATCTCTGCCCTATTCAGCATTTAGCCTTCTTTGTATATTAGTACACTGCACAGTATTGTATATTGTATGGTAACTACGTCTATTCTGCATCGAACATTGTACATATGTCTAAACTGAACACTGTGACCTCTTTTTTTTTTTACTTCTAATTTTACTATGTTTTTATTTCATACTTATCTTGTCTTGCACAGTCTCTGGAGCGCAACAGTAAGAAGCATTTTGTACAAAAGTATTCTGTACTTCTGTATGACAACTATTAAAGAAACTTGAAACTTGTAGCCATTCTTGTTTTGGGCTACTGGCTTTATTCTACACTTTGTTTTATAGAGGCTGAGCCTTTTATGGTAGTGTTTCTTGTGTTCTTTTGTAACTGTCTTTTGCACATAAACTCCCTTGGTGGAGGTTTATTGTTTTATGTTTTCAATATAAACTCTGTTTTTAGGAGTTGCCTTTGTGGCTTATTTATTTTTCTACAATACCTCTTTATTGAGTGTCATCCTGTTTTTTGGACTTTCTTAAATACTCACTTTGAGGCTTCCACCTGTAAAGGTTGTTTTTTGTTGTTTATTTTTCCCCTTACCTGCGTAAGCAATTTAGTGGTTATTCGTTACACGGATAACTTAAAGAGTCCCTATTATCTGTGCGTGACCCACACACTCACGTAGCCCTTACACTCTTAACATCTCTCATCTTTAAGTCCACATTTAGTGTAATCTTATAAAAATAATATGTATACATTCAATGGTACCTTCAATAAACTAAACATTTTATTAAAATAAAAATTACAATGACATCCTTGCAACACCTGTAATAGCGTGTCTCCGCTCTCCCCCGGGGTCAACTGCTGTACCGTGGGAGAGCGTGGGGGACAAAGCGACCAAATGCCGACCATAGTCCCCCCCCCCCCTAGAAGTTACCCTCAAAAGACCCTGTGCCGGGCTCACTCTTCCTGGGGGCAGGGGTTGACGTTGCGTCAAAGCATAATATTTGTTGACTGAAGAGCAAATTACATGCCCACCTCCCATAGCTACCAGCCACTACCCAGTGGGACTCCCACAGAGAGGGGAGGAGATCCTTCAGCAAAACACACTAGCTTCCTTCGCTGTATTTCATGCCCCTTTCGTGGTAAAAGGAGGTCACCATTTCAGTCAAATAAAAAATCCTCCCATGTTCTAAATCAGTAAAATAATAAATATATATATATATATTATGTATCACATCGTGTGTGATTACACTTGCTCAACTCTTAATTAAACTATTTCTGGGATAGACCGAATTAGGTTGTGTTGCCAAGACATGATTATATTTGCTTTAATATTAAAAGTAAAACACATCACATGAAGGGGTTTCATTAGCTCATAGTGGGAAGTTGTGAACCTGAGATTGTTGTATCACTTTTTATTTTAGTGCCCACTGTACAAGCCAACCTTGTATGTCACAACCTCGTTAGAGGGGTGACAGTAAAGACATCTCTCCACAGACTGGCTGTTGTTAAGTGTAAGTAACATGTTTGCAAACGGACAGTAACTCGAGGCCGAATGTGACTGGACAATCTATTAAAAGACGTCACACCTCAAGTCATCATGATCTTGCAAGATCCTCTCCAAGGGGCATCCGGGTCCCGTTGACCCGCATGTACGACAGACGACACGCATCCAGCTGTAGTGTAAAGCACCCTGTACATTCGTGCTGTGAAGGGTGCTATATAGATAAAGGTCATTCATTCATTCATTCATTCATAACCTTCTGTAGTGTGGTAGTGAAAGGGTTAACCTTCTGTAGTGTGGTAGTGAAAGGGTTAATCATGTTTGCAAATTAATGATCGAGAAAAACTGTATACTGCTGCCTCTGTGAATGAGAATTGCCTCATTCAATCCCAGCGAATGGGGCCAACAAGACGTTTGCATCTGGTGGTGCTGTTTGACACACAGCAACATAACATGAACTTGGACACGACTAGAAACCACATGGTTCTTCTCACCATCTCACTACCAACACACACATATCCGTGCAATAATCATCACGTATACATTCACATTCATGATGTTATATTATATTGGATTCTTTTTTATTATAATATTGATATCTTTTGTGCTTTTTATATCTGTCTACTCTGTGCACTGTTTTATAGTACATACCTGCAGTTTTAATTACTTTTGTCAATGACATGTGTACTGTGAGGAACTATGGGTACCGTGTGAGTGATATGTGTAGCATGGAGGGATGAATATGTAGTGTAGTTGACCTGTTGACCTTGTTTTTAACTGCACTGATCAGAAGTAGCACTCCTAATTGCATTGTATTATGTACAATGACAATAAAGCTTTCTATTCTATTCTATTCTACTCTGGCATTCGACGTGTTAAAAAAAAAAGAAAGTTAACAACATTAGAAGAAGGGTTTCTTTTTAAAGCGAGGAAGTAAAAAAGCCCTCTGTAGCTAACAGCATTATATCTGTGGTATTACAGCTCGGTTGCATCATGCCTGGTCTCTGAACACAACTCCGCACTCACATCTTTGCTGACAATGAACACTGAAGTTGGCAGAAATTTGCTGTGTGAAACGAGACAAAAAAAAGTGTGCGGTTCAGAAAAAAAAAAGTGAGGCAACCTCCGGAGCCTCGGGCTTTTGTCGCTGGGCATTATCTACCCGGTGACCTATCATAGGCACCGAGCGGAAGCGGAGATCCACTTTAGATGTGTTTTACACCATGTTAAAGGTGTGCAAGACTGCTTTTTTTTGTCATGCTCAGTTCTCACTGGCACATGTCAGCGTGTAACACTGTCTCCTAACCCGTGTTTGTTGTGACTGTGTCTCTGAAAACAGCCTCCGCAGGATGATAAGACACTGAGACTTGAAAGTCGCGGCTCCTACAGTTTAATCCCACGGCCTTGAGGAGTGAAACCCAGAAGCAGACAGAGGCTGCAGAATATAATGTGACAATAACCCGCCACTCATTACTCTGAATTGAAAGCAAGGGGGGGGGGGGGGGGTTATTGATCAGCTACCCCTCCAACTCTTCCGCCGTCCTCTGTATAAAAGTGGGTCATTTATTTTTGTTTGAGAATTGGTTGAGTAAAAGTTTGCCAAGGTTTTGCAGTAATTATCTCATCCTTGTATCGCATGGGCACAGCATGGGGGCCCTGGTAAATTACACATCTCTCTCCAAACTCCTGGCTGGTTTATGGGCCGTGCATTATGCATAACTGTGCTGGAGCGCCTTAAACATCCCCCAAGTGGATTGGAATAGAGTTGACGCTGCTCTTTGTTTGCAGCTCAACACAGTCTTTATTTGGCAGTTGCTGAATCGGAGATTGCTGTATAAAAGCCTGGGCCTTAATTATTTGAGACTCCCCCCCCCCCCCCCCCCCCCCCAATTGGTTTGTGAAAACACCTGGAGTGTTTTTAATGGGGACGCCACCGGATCCAGATGGGCGGATGCTTGCCGCACTCCAGAGGGAGATGCGTCTTACATTGGGACACGGAAGCATGTCGTCACACGTGGGGGTCGTGTAAAAAACAAAGTCTACTGTATCCGCTTCCGTTGGATGCCTATAAAAGCATCCGATAGTAACTAATTCATTGTAAACTAAATCTTCTTATTGATGTCCATGCAATAGGAATTGTTCGTTAGAAATAGTTAATTTGGCCAAAAACAAACACGTATTATATCTTTTTCTTCATTCTTCAATCATCATCAAACACACACCTTAACACTCACTTTAGACACTTTAACACTATTTATATGTATCTATTATTAAAAGATTTGCACTACATTCATTCCTCATTTGCATTTGCACCTTGCCTTAAAAGTTTTGTACCTCATTATGTCTGCATTTGTACCTCATTGTCGTTCACTGTACTTAGATTGTACGTAGGTTGTACTTTAGTTTGTATATTGTATTGTATATTGTATATTGTATAGTGTTATTCCTCCTTTACTTTTTTTTTTTACTGATGCACATTCTCAGGGTCTCATACAGAACAAAGCATTTCACTGTGAAGTACATGTATGTTTATGTGACAAATAAAAACAAACTTGAACTTGATTTTGGTACATTTTGAAAATATATTTGAAACAACAATAATATTACTCAATTAATAGTCATAGAATCTATTGACTAATCGATTTGTTGATTTCACTGACAAAACTTGAGACGTGCATATCATTTTCTTTTCAGGAAATAACTCACTCAGCGTGGTAAAAATCACAAGGATGGACTGATATCAGACAGTCTTGGTCGATTACGGCCTAACAGATTAATCGACTACGGGGGGCAGCCCTAATAATATTAGTGGTTGTGAGATGTTAAGTTTAAAAGTATGTAGGTCGATCATTGAGGAAAAGGGAGCAAGGTCCTCACAGCAGGTCAAACCTTTTGTGAATTCACACACACACACACACACACACACACACACACACACACACACACACACACACACACACACACACACACACACACACACACACACACACACACACACACACACACACAGAGTAAAAGTGTAAAAACCAAAGATTTTGCTACTTGTTTTTAGTTTTTGTTCAAATTTGTTGTAGGCTACTTGACGCTGTGCTTACCCCTGAAAGAACCAGAGAATTGCAATCGCCTCGTCTCTCTAAAAATTGCCTACGCTTTATGAGTCTGACACTGAGTAAAGCACAAGTGAAAGATTAACTATCTTTAGAACAACTCTTCCTGTCTTCACTTCTTACCTTCATAACGGCCTTCTAAAGTGGAAAGGAAGTCACTTTTCATGACATTAAACATTCAGACTATTTGCTCAAGCAGTAATATATATGTTATTGTACAGTTGGGAACAAATTTAAATATATATATATTTTTGCAAACTTTCTCATCCTGTAAACTGCATCCTCTCTTATATCGTATCATCACACACACACACACACACACACACACACACACACACACACACACACACACACACACACACACACACACACACACACACACACACACACACACACACACACAGAGTAAAAGTGTAAAAACCAAAGATTTTGCTACTTGTTTTTAGTTTTTGTTCAAATTTGTTGTAGGCTACTTGACGCTGTGCTTACCCCTGAAAGAACCAGAGAATTGCAATCGCCTCGTCTCTCTAAAAATTGCCTACGCTTTATGAGTCTGACACTGAGTAAAGCACAAGTGAAAGATTAACTATCTTTAGAACAACTCTTCCTGTCTTCACTTCATACCTTCATAACAGCCTTCTAAAGTGGAAAGGAAGTCACTTTTCATGACATTAAACATTCAGACTATTTGCTCAAGCAGTAATATATATGTTATTGTACAGTTGGGAACAAATTTAAAACATATATTTTTGCAAACTTTCTCATCCTGTAAACTGCATCCTTTCTTATATCGTATCATCGTATGAAATTTGGAAAATATAAGATCAGAGGTAAAACTGGAACACAATGGCTGTGGCTGTGGAATATTGGCTGTACTTGATGCACTGAAGACAGTGTTTATTTTTGGCTGATAAAGCAACTTTCAGCAACAAAATCTGAACTATATGATGATGAGAGAAACAAGAGGTTTAAACAGCATTTGCTTGTTGTTTGCACCCAATACATCTTTACACAGCTATGCATATTATTAAAATGTTATATTATTATTATTATTATTATTATTATTATTATTATTATTATTATTATTATTATTATTATTATTATTATTATTATTATTATATTATTATATTATATCATATTATATGCTCCACAGCAATTACTGCATGTATAACCAAGAAACAATAAAAAGAGAACCTAGTAAAGGTAAATTGCCGTTTTAGAGAGGGTCGACATGAGTCTGAAAATCAGGGGAAAGTTTTACTTTAGTAAGAGTTGTCTCTCACACCTACTCTTTTAATCAATTTGCTTTTGAGTTTTAAAAACCTCCAATTTGTCACCTCTCCTCCTTCTCAGCACAACAAATGCTCCTCCTGTGTCAAGGGGTCAACTGGATGAGGGAGGAGGGCCAGTCGATGGTTTGGAGCAGCCACCCCAAACACAGTTTCCAAGGTGCGTTAGCAGGAAGGCGATTGGGTTGTTTACTCACACATGAGAAATTCATGAAACTATCATATCAGACACATTCTTTACACACACACACACACACACACACACACACACACACACACACACACACACACACACACACACACACACACACACACACACACACACACACACACACACACACACACACACACATCCTCTAAACAAGCAATGTAAGCTGTGAGGAGGTACAGGCAGTCTGTGAGTGACAGCTCTGCTGTGCACTTTCAAAAGCCAAATGATGCCTGTTCACGCCAAACCTCAATTTCACCTCAGGCAGTGGTGAGACAAAATAAGAACAATACGACCTCTCAATGATTCTTCTCTCTGTTAAATACTTATTCTATTTTAACTTCATGAGACTGAAAAGTTAAAATTTTTTAATTAATAAATAATAATTAATAAAAAAAATACCAGTAGGCTAAGTCAGATAAAGATTCAGTTTTATTCTTTTACAATTCTGTGAGCTGATGCAACACGGAGGACACATGCCTTAACCAAAACAGAGGGGGGGGGGGATCCCTGCAATGCATTCAATACATTTTCCAAGAATTTCACACTTTTACAATAAGTCAGACAAATAATGCTTTCCCCCCCACACACACATATTAACACAGGCTGAACAGACACTTTGTGACAACCCTCCCCCTTAATTAAATCAATGTCGCTTGATCTTTTGGGTCTCGAAAAAGCAGATCCCCCCCCCCCCCCCCCATCTCTTTAAAAAATAATGGTATTCAAACATTGAACTTGGTTCTGTGGTAATGAGGAGGTGCATAAGCCCTACTGTTAAAATTAGAACACTGTGCTTAATACAGTTATTCAAACAGCATGTGGATGGTATTGCAGTTGCTAGGTGCATACACTCGTATTTATCTAGAAAGAGATGTAAACACTATACACTTGTGTATCCTCAACTAAATGGCCTTGACATCTGACCCCTAGGACACAGCGTGCTTATGCTACAGGGATATCGCTGTCTTTCCTGTTGGAAAAGATCTGAATATTCTTTATAGAAGAAAGCCTATTTTACGCCCAGAGAGCCGTTGCATTAAAATAACCTTAATTCCGATGCAATATCCTTTGTATTACAGTAATAACCTCAATTCGACATGGCATGTCCCCATCTAGCTTTAGTGTCTATATGTTCTCGTGCAACAAGTTAAATGATCTTGTTTGAAAATCAAAGACTCCACTTGAATACCCTCCTCTCTCTTGTCTTGGGGGCTGGTGGCTAAACACATATTTCACCACAATTGGATTATTATAATAATCGATAACAAGGCAACTTTAGGCCACACAGAGAGAAAACCCTTATTTAAATAAAAGAAAATCAACATCCACACGTGTCTAATAATTGTGTCAATATTTTCGCATGCCATTAAAATGGAAAACAAAAAAACCGCATTGAAATTAAATAATGCTATATCGAGGTGATAATAAGGTATAGACTTTCAAATAATACATTTAATCAGCTTTCTCCTTACAACAAACCCCAAGTGATGATTTGCTGTAGTCCGCAGCTACGAAGACAGGATACTTTGTCAATAGGGAAAAACTGTAAGACATCGACTTATCCTTGACTGCCTAAAGATATCCGCCTGTGTGCTGTAGGCTACTGTACATGTTATGTCTGTGAGTTTAAAGAGGGGAAAAGCAGCGAAAGGACACTTCGCTTATGTCATGGAATATCAATTAGTTCTGAGAATTTAGGGGGCGGGGTTTGAGGCATTGGTGACGTAGACAGCTCGTCGTCCTATGACTGGAAGCAACCACAAGCGCGGGGGGATATAGAAGCAAGTGGTGACTATTTCGCTCACAACACTGGATAATAATACTATTTTTAATTCATAATTTAAAGTTGAATCTGTGCTATAGTTGTTTTAAAAAAAAAATCAAAAAACAGGCACAACGCGCACGGACACGTATATTTCAGAAATACGTTATTTCGATCCTCGGGAAAAGAACGACTCTCCCCCCGCTCTGAAAAAGTGGTAGAGTCGCAGACTCAAATTCCGAGAATTGAGCCTCTTCTGATTCTTAGAACTGGGGTTCTTAGAAGTGGTGATGCAAGAAGTTTCTAGGAAAGCGCTACCAGGTGATTTTTTGTAATTCCCTTTTCCCTCTCATTTGGCGCGAAGTTTGTTATCTATATTCTCTCCTGCTTGTGTTTTAGAAATAACATCTGATTCTATTCTAAATGTGTGTCTGGGCTAAATGGTGATGATGTGACGGGGTGTTTGTTGGGGTGTTTTAGAAGCTCCGAGCTGAGCTGAGGGGCTACTCGCGGGTGTCTTCTGGTGACAGCGGTGCGGGGCTGCTCCTCTCTGTGACAGATCTGCTGTGTAAACGTTGCGCTGCGCACCGGTCGCTCGGCGGGGCTGGAAACGATGCCTGTATTCTCCTGTGATGATGGTGAAGAAACGGGAGTCCCGTTGTTGAGCTGTTATAGCGGCTCGGACTATAAAATCGCGCATGTAAAAAAATTGAATAAAACCAGTGCCTGTGTTTTGTCTACACAGTAGGGGCTCGGATATATATTATTGCCTTAAAGTGTCAAGTGTTATTATAATTATGTTGGTTTTCGACTCGAGCAGCCCTGGTTTTTTGTCAACTGCGTTGGTTTATAATAATGATCAGACAATGTGACTGACTGCATGCATCTTCAATATAGTAGACAGTCAGTAACTTTGTTGGCGTCATGTCATTCAACGGCATCCTTGTGTTTTATTATAGGATGTTTGATTTATATGTCCGTTATTATTATGACCAAACAAAGTACATAATGTAATGTAGCGCCGTGGCTGCTGCACTAACTAAACATCCCGTCTCTCTCGCGCTGGAGCGGAAACATTGTAGCGCGCAGGGGCGCGTGTGTCTCTTTTCTAGTTTTCTGGACTCTTTTTGTATCACAAACAGTACTGTATTTGTAAATCTGGTATGTTAAATGTATAGATGTAGCAGTCCTGTCTATCTGTATGTCATATATCTGTTATGATGAATTGAAAATGGGGGACCCTGATGTAAACAAGACGAAAGTCTTTCTCTGGTCTGCATCCCCTTAACAATTGTGTGTATTGAGCTGTACTGTACTGTACCCATTCTGCAATCTGTTAATACAGTTTTCAATCAAACTATCCGCTGAGCAGGAAACCTTGTTGCACTGTAGTTGTCGCGCACTATAGCCCACGCGCTGATAATAACCCGCTGGTTTCATTGTAAGAAAAGAGAGAGATGCATTTATTACGTTGCAATAACGGGAGAAGCGCGAGCTTTGAAGCGTCGCTGAGATTGAGTTTAATAAACACGCTTAATTGTTTTTGGGGGGGGGGGTTGGAAACGGCGTGAATTAGTTATTAAAAGCAGCACTTGCTGCTGGAATATCAGTGCATGCCAATGTCAATGTCTCTCCACCGGCTCCCTTCTATTCTGGAACTTTATTTTAGGACGTGTCTCTTGTTGCAGCAGCGCTGCTTGGCACTGGTGACAGATCGAGCCATAAATCATGAAGTCTGTTATGGAACCCGACTCTATTTAGAGTTTTTACAAAGTGTTTATATTCGGTCTCCTATATACAATTCATTACTTAGGGAGAACTATTGTAGCTGTAGGTATAGAAGGATCAATGGGTTCAGTGGTGCCTTGGCGTTTGGATGTGTTATTATTATGGCTGGATTTATTTGAGCCTAAATGAAAATGGTAATGTCCATAACCTTGGTAGTTAAGGTTATGCGGAATATGCACTCATGGTGATGATGGCACGTGGTGGACATTTTAATTCGTAGAATATTTGTGTTATATCTGACAGATACAAAAATATATATAATTCGAAAAAAAGTTTGCTAGTGACTTTGTAGTTTGTTGGGAATCGAATTGAACATTGTTATTATTATATTATTAAGCTACTACAATAACATCTACTACTAGTCGTAGTAGGCGGCTAGTACTAGTAAGACATTTGACTACTTAGCTACGAGTTGTTTCGAAATCGGCGCCCAGCCCACTGAAGGCAAACAGGTTAAACATGTGTCCATAACTTTTATTTCATGACGTTAACGCGTTTGATTCTATTAATTTTGAGGTTTGGGCTAGTAATATGACTGAGTGTCTTAGCTGGTAGGTCGCTCAATAATATCACGGCAAAAATGATCGGTTGAGAAATATAATAATGAAAAGATAATAATGAAAAAGATGCATCCGTTCCTATCCATCAGCCTCTGCGCCTGTCTGTCCAGCGGAGTCGCTTGTATTTCTCATGAAGGTGACGAGGCAGATCATGCCCGTAATATCATACTTGTCCTAGACTATAACTGCAGGCTACAGTTTTGGAGAACAAAATATTTGTAGGCTACTGCTAATATCATACTATATGTAAATGTATCAAGTGGTTGATTAATGTGATTTGAATTGAAATTACAAACGTGTAGACTGTGTTTATGGCGCCGCCTTCTGGCAGAAGGACCCTGTCTGTGTTTCAGTCGGTGATGGGGATGATGAGGGTTATATATTTCATTTCATTTCAAACCTTTATATATAGTAGCTTACAGTGTAATGGTTAGCAGTGCAATTCATCTTTTGTCACCGAGAGTACATCTACCTCCAGACCTAAAACATTGGCATTATTTGTTTGTTGTGTACTTCACCCACCCACCCCCTCCTAATGTACAGTCCCCTCCCCATCATATACTCTGTCAGGATCTAGGGGTAACAGTACTGTATATTTGAATACCGTTTATGTCACAAATGTATCAGTACTAAATACCTATATGTCCCTATGCCATAAATGTCATGTATGTTGTGTATGTCATAAATGTCTATATGAATTGAAAATGGGGGACCCTGATGGAAACAAGACAAACATCTTTCTCTGGTCTGCATCCCCTTAACAATTGTGTGTATTGAGCCGTACTGTATTGTACCCATTCTGCAATCTGTTAAATAAAGTTTTCATTCATTCATTCATTCACCCTCAACCACTCACCCATCCTCTAACCAAGGAAGATTTGTTAAATAATCTATATATTCTCCATTTCCAGATCTTGACAAAATGGCTTGCGCAGCAGACAGCTGCATACAGTTCACACGCCACGCCAGCGATGTTCTGCTCAACCTCAATCGGCTGCGTAGCCGGGATATTCTCACCGATGTCACTATCTTGGTCAACAGACAGCAATTTCGTGCACACAAGACCGTTCTCATGGCTTGCAGGTGTGTGTAATTTAAATCTGGTTACATGAGCAGTTTTTCCAGCAACTGCTCTGAAGAATCCCCCCCCCCCCCCCCCCCCATCCAACTATAAGAAGAAGAAAAAACACCTTTTCTTAACAGTTGTTTGTTTGTTTCTTGTTCTTTCTTGATCTCTCTACGAATACAGTGGGCTGTTTTACTCCATCTTCACGGACTCCCACAAGTGCAACCTTAACGCAATCAGTTTGGACCCCAAGGTCGACGCGGAGGGCTTTGCCATCGTCCTGGAGTTCATGTACACGTCTCGTCTCACGCTGAAGGAGAGTCTAATCATGGCCATCATGAACACGGCCATCTATCTGCAGATGGACCACGTCGTGGACACCTGCCACCGATTCATCAAATCCAGGTTCGTGGACGAGCCCGTCTTTATTATTTTTTTAAACGTCTGCCCTTCCTCCTCATCTCAGTTTGTATTGTGTGTGTTTTTTTTAACCTCACCGTTTCCCTCCACACAGTGATCCGCTGGTCAAGCTGCCCAGAGAGGAGTTCCTGGTCAGTCCCTTGATCTTACCTCAGGACGTCCACGCCTACCGGCCCCACGACATGGTCGACAATCTGCACAGCCGCGTGGCCCCGTTCCGGGACGGGAGGCCATACGGTGGAAACATGTTCCCCGGGGTCGGCACCCCCAGCAACTATCATCTCTACGGGCAGTTTCCTATGCCGGGATTCTCCTTCCCCCTCTGCAAGCTGACCGACGCCAAAAACCCCTTCGCTGACCTCTCCAAAGGCGGCCTTCACCAGAAGCACTTTTCCCCCCACGACAACACCAGCGCCCTCAGGGCAGAATACAACAGGGCGCTCGGCGGCGCCGCCTCTAACATTATCCACAGCACCACCTACGCCTCCAGGGAGGTGGGACGCGAGGACGAGATGAGGAAGGAGAGCCACGAGGGAGGCGCGCAGACCGCTGGCCTCGGTCCCAGGAAGCGTGGGTTTCCTGCGTTGGCCCTGGAGCAGCAGCAGCAGCAGAAGGAGGCGGGTAGTAAGGAGCACGCTCCCCAGGCAGAAGAAGACATGATCCATCAGCATTACCCTCTGGGGCTCTCCTCCGCCGGGCGCAAGGGCCTGATGAGCAGCCCCCAGAGCCCGCTCAAATCCGACTGCCAGCCCAATTCCCCCACCGAGTCGAGCAGTAGCAAAAACGCGGGGCTTTTCCAGGCCGCCAGAGCACAGGCCCCGCAGGGCACGCAGCAGGACCCCAAGGCCCGCAACTGGAAAAAGTACAAGTTCATTGTGCTGAACCAGAGCGCCAAGGAGGACGAGGCCGGGCTGAGGGACCCTGGCCTGCGCTCGCCCCTTGGCCTGCCCCCCTACCTCCACCCCACTGACTCTGAGCACCTTGTCCCCCAAGCCACAACCAAGACTAGTGAGCACGAGGAGGAGCTACCTGCGCCCCAGGCCAGCCGCCTCAACAACATCATTAACAGGTAAGCCCTTCACTTACCAATGCATTGTTACATATTTACAAGGAAAGACTAACACTAATTGTTGGTGTAACACATACATCCGTTGATATATTTTAAAGGTGCACTGTGTCGCTTTGTGAGAGTCAGAGAAGTGAATCATTTCTAAGGTATATTTTCATAACTGAGTAAACAAACTGTCCTCAGTGGAACATTGGATCCCTGGAACACTGTTTGAAGCTAGAAAGCCACCTGAAAAGTTACCATTTCATTGCTGTTGTTTACAAAGGCCCACAATTTTGTTAACACACATGTTCTAGGCTTACATTTGGTCACGGTGTCTAAAAAACATTTAGTTTCCATGTATGATAACATAGAATAATTCTAAGAATTACAGTAAATGTATTTTGCAGGCTCTGCAGGCAAATCCCCCTCAGAAACTATAGTGCACCTTTAACTGATGTGATTTTAGTTGAATGTGTTTTTAATGCAACATGGAAATGTAGTCACCTTTTACCTGCCCTATAGGTCATGATATAATGGGCCACATATCAAGTTAATATAGATGGGTAGTTCTATCCTGTTCTTTATAACCCACTATATTAAACACTTGAATGTTCGACTCGCTACTTCCTACTTCTTCTATTCCAAAGTATTATATCAAAGACATCTCTGTTGCAAACAGGTGATTGTAATCAAATAGCAGGCGATTATCATCAAACTATCAAGTGAGCTGTGGAATTGCGCCGCATTGTACGGCGCGACACGAGAACTACGACTAGACAGAATTGCCCCATCACTGTCGCTAGGGGTGTAAAGGTACATGTATCCATACCGAACCGTTTCAGTACTGGACCTTCAGTTCAGTACGGCTGTGTACCGAACGAATACAACAGTACGTTAACCACTAACGAATGCACGTGCAGAACCTTTTTTTGCATGCAGAATTTAATTCAAAACTCCAAGTTCACCCCTTCCCAAAATATAATTTGTGCAAAGGGCCGGGTGTTCATTGAAATTAACAAGTCGATTATTAATTTCAATATAGAATATTCGTTGACAGCCCTACAAGTACAATTAGTTACTGCACACTACATCACCCCTGAGTGGAACATGGAAAGCCAAACTTTCCCCCACTGTACCGAAAACCCGTACCGAACCGTGACTTCAAAACCGAGGTACGTACCGAACCGTGGTTTTCGTGTACCGTTACACCCCTCGCTGTATAAAGTCGTCCAACGTGCTAGTGCATTTACATGTCTTTAAAGTATAAAGGCAACCTCTCGGTAATGTCGTAATGAGATTTACTGGCCTGCATGATATTCCAGGGGGATTCCCGTTGGTATTATCAGTTTGATGAATTACGCCTGACGTGAAGTGTTTGTTTTTATCTCTCCAGAGCACTTGAAGGATCACAGAGGAACGGCGATGGCCACTCCTCTCGCTACGTGAGCCACTTAAACTGCTCTTCCTGCGGCACGCCGTCACCACAGCACTCGGAGGTGTGTCCCAACACCTCCGGGTCCCATCTGGCCGAGGAGATGGCAGAACTGCATTCAGAGTACTCTGACTCCAGCTGTGGTGAGTTTAGAAACCACCCGGGAGGATGAATATTTCATTATCGGCGTCGAGGTTATATCGCAACTGTGTTTTAATTCCGCTTCCTGTGAACTCTCCCCCACACACAGAAAACGGTACATTCTTTTGTAATGAATGTGACTCAAAGTTTGCCGAAGATGAAGCCCTGAAACAACACATGCTCCAAGTACACAGTGATAAGCCATACAAGTGTGACCGCTGCCAGGCGGCTTTCCGGTACAAAGGAAACCTCGCCAGCCACAAGACGGTCCACACAGGTAACATGTAAACGTTGAGCTTCATTTTGATTGACTGTTTTGATCTGTAGTTGGTTCATCGGTTCGCAGGCCTGTGCTTCAGGTTATCGCTGCTGTTGCACAGAAACACTGTTAACACTTTCATTATGTGTTTACTAGAATCAAAGTATCTTTTATGGGTTAGGAGTGTTTCATGACCCTAGGACATGTGAAATCCATCTATTATGGATTCTCAAACACAATCATCAATGTAAAATATCATATTGTTTTTCTTAATAATTCCTGAAAATTTTTGATCTTTTTAGATGCAGTGTTTTTCGCCCAGACAGTGACATTATGCCTCGTTTTCTCTTTCCAGGAGAAAAGCCGTATCGCTGTAACATCTGTGGTGCTCAGTTCAACAGACCAGCTAACCTCAAGACCCACACTCGCATCCACTCAGGAGAGAAGCCATACAAGTGTGAGACATGTGGGGCTCGTTTTGTGCAGGTGAGACCCTTCCATGCGATAATAGCAGTTTAGCCTTCGACATGGAAATAAAACGTTGTTGTTGTTGTTTCATCGTATATTCATTTTGCACTAATCAAATCTGATGACCGTCTTCAGGTTGCTCATCTCCGTGCTCACGTGTTGATTCACACCGGCGAGAAGCCGTACCCCTGTGAGATCTGTGGGACTCGCTTCCGTCACCTCCAGACGCTGAAGAGCCACCTGCGCATCCACACGGGAGAAAAACCCTATCATGTAAGCGCAGCGCATGTCAACGCTATTAATGTTTGGCTATGATTCAGGATGCTTGGACTGTGACATAATAATTCATTTTCATATGAATGTCCATTATAAGTATGCAGTATGATAACGACAGGTTGTGTATATAACCTAGTTATATGAGTACTGGCTAAGCGTCCCGCTCTTAAGCCATACCGAGATATACCTCATCTCATGTACCTATTGTACTCCATCAACGAATAAAACCAAAATACACCCATCACCTGCCAGGCCCCGCCCCTTTAGTGGCGTACTATAAAGTACTAGACGTGGTCACCACTCACTCTTCCTCGGAAAAAATCGTTTCCAAGAAAAGTTTCCCCAAGGGAACTCAGGGCACGCTAAGAGCGGGATGCTTAGCCAGTACTCATATAACTAGGTTATATACATAACCTGTCGTTATATTTCGTATTGGCATCGCGTCCCGCTCTTAAGCCATACCGAGATATGGGGTAGAGCAGACGCGAGGCCCGACAGATGCACCCCCTGAGGACCCGTAAGCCCACATCAAGGGGGAGGGGAGTCCCGTCACCCCATCCTTCCTAATGAAGAGGGGGCGCAGTCAACTCCACCCGAGTGCGAACAAGAGGGAACTAGAACCCCTTGAACACACAGCACAGGCGGAACCACGTGTGACACAACACACTGTGGCCCATACCCACTAGGGATGGGTACCTTTCACATTTGAACCGATACCGGTACCTGTGAATCGATACCGGTACCCAACGGTACCTTTTTTCGGTACTTTAGTCTCAAGAAATTTAATTTACCTACCTCAGTCGTAAAAAAAAAATCCAAACTTCAAATAACTACAATTTCGACAGTTTTCGGCTTGTCATTGCTCCGACTGCTTTGTTGTTGAATCAAGTCAAATCCTAGGTAAGCATATATTGTGCGTGTGAACGTTGACATGAAAAAAAAAAAGTTAAAAAAATTTAAAAAAAAAGTTAAAATTTTTTTTTTTTTTTTTTTTGGTTTCTCACTTGATTCGATACTCTGTAGTACCGACGTGTTTCGGTTCGGTACCTCAAAAGTACCGAATTCGGTACCCATCCCTAATACCCACACACCCCTGCTACCCCACCAAAGGACGGGAAGCAGGAGAGGCCACAGACCTCAGAACCGCCTGGGAGACAGAACCCCTGGTCATGTCCATGAGGTAAAACCTTACGAAGGGACCCGGGGAGGACCATGAAGCTGCAGCACAGATGTCCTCCACCGAGGCCCCACCCAGCAGAGCGGCAGAGGCTGCCACCCCACGAGTGGAGTGCGCCCTGGCGCCCCCAGGGGGAGCCAGCCCGGCCAACGTGTAGCAAAGGGCAATGCCCTCGCACAACCAATGGGACAGGCGCTGTTTCGATAGTGCCTTACCAACACGAGAACCACCGTAACAGACAACTGAACGGTAGCCCTGAGGCCCTGAGTACGGCTGAGGTAACCCCCAAGCCCGGACCGGACATGACAGGTGAAGGCCTGCCTCCAACTCACTAGCGTGAGGAGGCGGATGAAACGCCTGAACCATAATATCCCTGGAGCAGAAAACACTCCAGATATTTTTAGGCACAAAGGCTGGATTAGGCCGCAGAGTGGCACCGCTATCGGAACGAAAAGACAGGCACTCTGGCCGTACCGAGAGAGCACAAAGCACACCCACACGTTTTAGCGGAGGTGATGGCCAGCAAGAACGCAGTCTTCGAACGACAGCCGTTCCAACAGCGCTTGCTCAAGAGGCTCAAAGGGGGCCAAGGACAACCGACGAGGACCAATTGAAGATCCCAGCTCGGAGCCAAAGAGCGTTTCACCGGCTTAAGGCGTCAACGCCAAGCAGGAAACGCTTCACAAGAGGGTGGCCTTACACCACTCTTGGAAAATACGCCACTTACCCGCGTAACCCGCGATAGTGGAAGGAGCATGCGCGTTCCGGATGGTACCAACCACAGAAGGATCCATCCTCTCCAGACTCACCCTCTCACCAACCAACCCACCAGCAGCTGGCCCAGCACAGGGAACTAACACAGAGTGCGCTTGAGAGAGGGCCCGCGATGACCAAGGAACAGGCCATGACGGGATACCAAGAGCTGGATCAGGACCGGGAACCACACAGCTGCGCCCCGGTCCGACGCAATCAGGATCAAGGACCTGCGCTCCTCAACGTAGGTCCTCAACTGACCTAACAGATGTATGGGGGAAAGAATCCCAGGCGGCACGGCATCGGTCCCAGACCTGCCTGACTCTGTCCGGACGTAATCCCCACCCGTCAGGGTGAGGACCGCCCTGCGACATTACACCTGTACCCACATTCACCCTGCCGGGGATGTGGAGAGCCCTCAGGCCGCGCAGATGGAGAAGGCCCATAGCCAGCCAGCCGCCCGCCGCCCGGTGCAGACGGGGGGAGCGTACTCCTGTCTGTCGATATACAACACCGATGTCGTATTGTCCGTCCTGATCAACACCGTTTGAGGACCAGAAGGACCGCTTTCAATACCAACACATTGAACGTAGCGCAGACCGGGCAGCACGGTTTGCCAGCTGCCCCCTACTGCGTTGGCCCGACGCGTCTCCAGCGAGGGAGGCGTCGGTGAAAATCGTGACGTGTGACAGCCCACTGCCCATGGGGACCCCCCTGGTGAGGACCCCAGTACTGACACGGGAACCTTAGCCGCTTCCACTTGCCTCTCACCGGGTCTATTTCCATACTGGAAAACCCACCTCCGTAACCCCCTCCTGGGGTGAATAGGAGGCCAAGAGGGACCACGGAATGAGCAGATGCCATCATACCGAGCAGGCGTATCACGGACAGCACCGTAACCGTCCTAGGACGGAACCTCCCGAGCGTGTCGACAACACGCTCTGAGAGGGATGCCCATAGCACTCCAACCGTTGACTGGGAAGAGGAGTACTCTACTTCCAGTCTACAGCAAACCCCAGGCTGGTAGGAACCTGCCTGGTACGAGACCTGACGATCCACCTTGATCGCCAAGGACCAGAACGTCGTCAGGGCAGAATACACTTCGTAACCCCTGACGACGCAGAGGCCCCAGTGCGGCCTCCACGCACTTGGTGAAGATGCAGGGAGCCAGAGAAAACCGAACGGCAGCCTCTGGTACTCATACGCTAACCCTGCAAAGGAAGCGTAGGTAAGCCCTAGGATGGAAGATCGGAGATGCGAATACGCATCCTACAGGTCTATGGAGGAGAACCAGACCCCCACCTGACAGTGTTCAACAGGTAGGAGACGATCCAAAAAAATGCTGAACCTTCCCATGGGACAGGTCCAGCATGGGTCTGACACCCCCCCCCTCCCGATTTCTCAGGCACCAGAGAACACCGGGAGGAAAACGCCACGATGATGGCTTGCTTCATCCACAGAGATTGGATCTCGTTGACCAGAGCTGTCACTGCTGGTGACCCTGACAATAGGGTCTGTACCAAACCCGAAAACGGCTGGGGTTGTGCCTTAGCGTTCTCTCCATCCACCTCGACATATGGTACTGCCGTAGCCATATGTGATGACACTCCCAACGCACCCACCGCCATGTGGCGCAGGTCCGCCAGGAACTGTAGATAGGCGGCCCGGTCCCACCCGCTGTGCGTAGCCAACCCTGGACCCGTGCGAGCAGAGCGTTCCGTGGAGTCGGGTCGGAACCTGACACTACCCACGAGGCAATCTCACCCAAGGGGGGACCCCGACAGAAAGGGCCGGTTTGATACGGGGGAAGCTGACATCAATCTAGGTGACAAAAGCCCCCCCACTGAACACCCCTCCAGAACATGCTGAGGAGTTGTTCTGCAGCCGGACATGCAAGGCGTGAGGACCCCATGGGTTCCTACACACGTAGCCCTGCAGTGATATTACTACCACCTAAATCATGCGCACCCCTTCTTTTCAGACCACTGCCGATCTCGCGGGAGTGGGAGGCACCAACATGATACCTGGCCTGGCGAAGGCGAGGTCGGGGAAGCCCGCACTGTGTGCCTCAAAAAAGGTTTCGAGCCCCCCTGCTGACAACACTTATAGTTGACAGACGTAACACCAGGCTCAACCAACACAGCTTATGGTGTGGGAGCCGCTTGACAGCACAACATTCTCACGGACAGACCCAGGCTCAGCCATCAACTGGGTGTCAGCCCCTGTCCCCATGAGAAGCGAAAAGTGGGGCCGCACGCGCTTCAACGAAGGCACGCGGCCCGCAGCCAAAGGAAACAATCGGAGCCCCTTTTTCCGCTGGTGTTGGGGGAGGGAGTGATCGGAGAGCTGGCTGCTCGCGGCAGGACGTCGACGGCTTGTATATTCCAAGCCGAGCTCATCCAACATGGCCGATCCCTCGGCCGCCAAGGCTGTCGGCCTTGTGGACACCTGTCGATTCAACGCCCAGGATACCTCTGGCGGGGGAAAACATGGCCGCCTGTCGAGGGCCTCGTCATTGCCGCTGATGAGGCCGTGTTCTCTCTTCTTCTGGCTGCACGGTGTGAGGCGGTGTGGGGCCTAGGACAATACCGCCCGCGCTCCAGCGGAAGACCAAGATCCTCTGCGGAGAGGGGAGCCCTGAGCGGTTATAGCTTGCGGCTAGGTCAAAGCTAATAACGTCAACAACCTCGCGCGATGTGTCGACGTCGGCTGGCCCTCAAGGCCCCGCCACCAGACACCATTTGTGGATAGAAAAAAAAACAGCAATTCGAAACACAGTTACTAATTGCTGTCAATTCCATACCGTGGCGGTACAGGCTTTAGCAGCCCACCAGCCACTCGCCGGGCCGACCCACCTTATGGCGTCGGCTGGGCGGGGCACTGTTTCAACATGTCAAAAGCAAAGGACTGATGCTAACACGGAGCACCAGTGGTGGTTGCAACCAGCAACCTCCACTGGTAGTGTGCACCATGAAGGGGTTACTGAATAAATGAACTAACACCACGAAAATACTGTAGAATGGGCAAGCCCATTCACACAACGTTAAGGGATTGCGGACCAGAGAGAACCAGTCCCGCATTCATTCATAATATTCACAACAGCACACCAGCCCTAGACCCCATTTACCCATGAAGGTAAACAAAGCCCCCCCCGCAATACTCCCCCAGTAGACACCGATTGACCGTCAGCATGAATGGTTGAGAGGAGGGAAGACCATAGTATATACAGACCTTCCCGTAGCAGAGAGACGGAACAGAAAACAGTAGCCCAATATAGCATAGCGTTAGCCGCGCGCTCCAGGATAACGGGGAAAACAACAACGTTTACCCAGATATCCCGCCGCTTGCGCCAATACACACTCGGTTGTCTCTCGGGACAACTCGAGCACATCACAAACGCCAGCATTTGTCATGCCTAGTGACATCCCACAGCGGGGAACAGTAGAACATTGACCCAGCATTTATAGCATTTAGTATTAGCAGCGCGCTCCAGGACAGCCTGGGAAACGTCCACCTCTTAGAGGGACGTTTACCCAAACATCCTGCCCCTGGCGCAAAATACAACTCACAACAAGCAGCATTTACTAACACCAGCGATAATGCCTAGTGGCGTAAGTCCTACCTTGTGCGAGGTAGCTCGATAGCTACACCTCACACGCTGTCCCTCTGTCTGCCGTCAACAAGACAAGGAGACTACAGAACTCGACGCTGAGATGCATCGAAAATGCATCCCGCTGCAGAGTCGCAGAACCGCCAGAACATGCCGCGAAGATTTCAGGGATAGGCAAATCTTCGGTAAGCACTCAAACCTAATTTCTCTAAACTTTTCATATCAACTAGTTGCATAGGGCGTCTTGCATCCGCTATGATGGAAACGAAAATAGAGGAAGAGTGAGTGGTGACCACGCCTAGTACTTTATAGTACGCCACTAAAGGGGCGGGGCCTGGCAGGTGATTGGTGTATTTTGGTTTTATTCGTTGATGGAGTACAATAGGTACATGAGATTAGGTATATCTCGGTATGGCTTAAGAGCGGGACGCGATGCCAATACGAAATATAACTACATCTCTGACGTTTATAACAAACCAAACCGTTTGAAAAATCGGTTGAAAATTTAGCAAGCTATGGTTATTTCAATAGTACATGCACCATAGACATTCATGTTATGAGTGGGCGTGCTGCCTGTGGCAAGATGGCCACCATGTGGCAATGTTCGTCTCCATTGGTCAGCAGCGCGGGTGAGTCATCTAGCCTTTATATATGTCTATGGTATAGACTGTTTCAGCTCAATTGACCCTAAGTTTATTTCCCGCCGCCGCGTTTGCCAATACGATAGCCGACCGGAAGTCAACTTGGGTCTGAAACCGTTCCCTATAGCAACAGGATTCCGTGAAATGAAACTATGCAACTATACGTCAGGGAAATAATGTTGCGTTGTTCTTTTTCCCCTCACAGTGTGAGAAATGCAACTTGCACTTCCGCCACAAGAGTCAGTTAAGACTGCATCTGCGGCAGAAGCACGGAGCGATCACCAACACCAAGATCCAGTACCGAATGTCCACGACGGAGATGCCGACTGACTTGACGAAGGCCTGCTGAGCTTGGAGGAAGGAGGTGGGGAAGGTGGGGGGGGCGTGTGATTTGAAGACCCCGACTTGTACAATCATCCAAAATTGTAGTGCCACACTGTGTTAATTAGATTAAACTAAAATAATGAAAAGAAGCATTCATTGGCAGTGTATGCCATTCTAAACGGGTCTCCACTACATGTGAACATAGAGCCACGCACGGCATCTTAGTCACTTTATTGTTCCTATATAAATATGAATATATAATTATGGCGGGAGTGTTTCTAAGCTTTGAAGGTACGTAAATATAAAGCTTTATTTTGTGAGAAGGATGGAATGTAAACGATCCCGTTTTTTTTGAGGATACAGTATTTTATATCAAAGAACTTACTTTTTCTGAAAGTATTGAAATTTTGATCGACAGGTGGTACATATATTTTAAGATAATGGAATTTCCGGCTGTATAAAGAATTGTCTATATACGTTTTTATCTTTGGCGCGTTGCACCGCGTTGACTTTGCCATTTGTGTGAAAGGGAAAAAAAGGTTGAACATTTTTGACATTGTAATTGGTTCTGTTGTATCGGAATGATCGCTGCTCTCTGGTACGGATGTGCATGAGGCATTACTACTGTTGCCAATATTGTCTACATACATGAAGTGGGTAACTGCATAAATATTGTGACATAATGTGTAATTATATCCATGGGATTGCTCTCTGCGGGCAGAGCCAATCAAGTGTTGGGAGTATGCATTTTAAGGTACTTGCTTTGGTATGACCAAGAAAATATTTTGCTTCAAAAATGTGTTTTTGTATGTGTTTTTCTTTTGGTAAGTGAAGGTTTACAGTTTTTGGTCATTGTTCTAGAACCTATAGTACAGTTGTGTAAGTGTCAAGATTCTTTTGTTTGTACATACACTGTGTATTCAATGTGCCTTTATCTATGGTGACTGAATTCCTTTCCATTCAGCCCAGTTCTATTAAGGTACAACTCAAGGACACCACTCGTCCTGGATTCCTGTTTGTGCGTGTGTGTTTGTCTGGGGATGTGTGTGTGTTTGTCTGGGGACGTGTGTGTGTTTGTCTGTGGACGTGTGTGCGTGCGTATATTTTTAAATGCTTGTCACCAACCTTAAAACATGCAAATTCATCATTGCTTGAGCTGTAAATCTTCAGGACTTGTTTTTGGATTGGGCTTTTTTTTTTTTTTTTTAACTGCATTAAACTTATTGTACAATATTATAGATGTATGAATGTAAAATAAAGGTATGGAATTTCTATGTATTAACTTAAGAGAGTGTTGTATTTATTTTGTCCTTGAATGGTTTGCATTTGTGCATCAGATGTGTCTGAGCCATATGGCAGGGGATGTAATCAATACTATTGACTACTGTATTGACGAGAGGCCATTATGAAGCACTTTGCCTCCAGTACATTCATCTGAACCCATCAGTTACTAGTTACTTTGAAGAAAAATATTTTGCATAGAAAATGTGGCAAAATTGATTGATTGCTTGTCCTCAGTGGTGGAAAGTATTTTTACTCGAGTACTGCACTTAAGTTAAATGTTTAGGTACTTGCACTTTACTTGGGAGTATTTTCATTTTAGGGAACGTTGTACTTTTACTACATTTCAAATGAAATATTGTAGTTTTTGCTCCACTACATTTATCTGAACCCGTCAGTTACTAGTTACTTTAAAGGAAAAGACTGCAAACATGGCAGAAATTGATTGTGTACTTTCAGATTTGAACTTCAAGAGGACATAATCAGAGCAGCATAACTGGACCACATACCACTTTAACATGACCTTTAGAGGTCAATGGATCGAAGTTGAACTCTCCCAAGCAATGGAGTACACAGACATCACCTAGAATGCATATCTTTTACTTTTGATACTTAAGTGCATTCAATATCAAATACTTAAGTAGATATAGAAGATTAAGATTAAACTGGACTCTTTGAAGAAGTATTTTATTCATTGCACACATGGGCGGCACACATGCAATTTTCTTTTTGGGTTGCCGAAAATGTCCTCTGTGTTTGACCCATCCCATCGTCCTTCCCCCCAAGGGCAGTCGGGAACAGACATGGGCCGCGCCTGGGGACCAATCCAAGTGCTCCTGTCCATCTTCGTCGGGGACTCGACAGTGTTAGCGATCTGTTGTGCATGTTTTTCCATTGGGTTTATCTTATCGGAGGGGAAACCCTTGCGAGCACGGGGAGAACATGCAAACTCCACACAGAAAGGCCCGGGAGATACCCCACCTGGGTAGTGACTGGCAACGCGGCAACCTGGTCCCCAAGCGGGAATCAAACCCTGGACCTTTTCTAGCTGTGAGGCGACAGTGTTAACCACTACACCACCGTGCCGCTTAAACATTTAATGGAGTACTATCTTATCTGGGTATTTCTACATTAAGTAAATTAACTGTGTACTTCATCCACCACTGCCTACAAGTCACAGTAGCTGCAATCATTAGAATCACCAGTCCAGTTCTCCAGTGCTGTCCTTACTTGTTCCATATAAACGGTTAAAGACTTATAGTTTCTGTGTCTCACAGTAATATAAATGAGGTACAGAGGGTCCAGCTCAAACGCCAGGCAGGTAACGAGCAGTAGTTGTACGTCTGAGGTCTTCCCCGCATGTTGACATAAATCAAATAACATAAAATAAATCCTGGGATATATCACAAACACATGGAGCGGAACCAATGACGTGCCTTTCATTACATTAATCCTTCTTATATAAAAGATGTGCGTGTGTTGTCTCTTAACAACTAGATGTGTTAACGAGTGGCACAACAGTTAAAAACTGCTTTCCAGGTGATCGCCAAACAACAGCCATTGTATTTGTAGGGCACTCGAAGAAGAGGGATAATTTTGTGTCAACAGCCTGATTCGGCCGTTGGTATTGTAGTTTTATTGCACTAGGCTGGAACTAAACCAGAAGTAATTTATTGTAGACTACTGTGATGACCCACACGCCTATTGGTTGGTCTGTTTTCTGTTCCGTTTCCAGGTTGGGAGGTGGCTTGTCAGGACTGAGGGCCCGGGTGAAGCCCCAGTCTGCTGCCAGGATCAGAGTGGCTTCTCTCTCTCCCTCTACTGCACACCTTTTGTTTATTTGCTTCATGGATTAGTTTACACCTGGGGTTATAATGGTGAGATTAAGAACACAAAAGTCAATACTCTACTTCAAATACTGTTAATTATGATGTTAGACTAACATTATTCAACTGTCTAAAAGTTGGAATACATCTTCCGGTATACCCTCCAATTCCGTACATTTAAGAGGCAAAGTAATCTTTAAGTTTCAAATTACTTTGTGTTTGGAGTAATCCAATAGATTACATTACTAATTACAGCAATTATGAACAGGTCATCTGTAATTGAATACAACCTTCCCAAACCTAGCCTGACAGGTAAACCAAGGGACCTTAAAAACACCTTTCTTTCCCTCCTCCCTCAATTCCATGATCATCTCAATCAGTGGTTCTCAACGTGGTGTCCAAGGACCCCCAGACAAATTGGGAATACTTTAATGTCACTATTTCGTTCACAAGCGGTTAAATCAATGAGAATAGATCAAATGGATTATTCTCATCACTGTCTCCACTAGTATCTCAACTATACAAATATAGACATAAGTCTGATCAGACAGGGGTCCCTGAGACAAAATCAAGACAGTGACCTGTGGCCAGACGAGATGAACCCACGCCCTCTCTGTAGGCTTGACTTGACTTTATTTTGACAATATATAAATATATTGTGACAGAAGCACAGTCTGGAATACTACCAAGGATAGATACAAAGCTTATTTCCATTGTGGTCCTTGTAGGGGAACGAAGCGTTCAGACACATGACATCACAACACATGAAAACATGTAAAAGTGATGCAAGATGTTACATTATTTTAACCTATACAGTTGCACAGGCAAGATGTGACATTATTTGAACCTATACCGTTGCACAAGATGTGACATTACTTTAACCTATACAGTTGCACAGGTAAGATGCGACATTACTGGCTGCTATTGACCAGTTTTACACTTAATCAATCGTCTACTTCACTGGTCTACTTCCAAGTGTGATTGCTCTAAATCAGGCACGTCATGTCATGTTCTAGAATGCTTTTATTTAATCAATCGCCTGCGAAGATGTGCACAAACTCAAACTAGCTGACTACACGCCTTCCAGTCCTGATGGGGTTAAATGTCTCTTGCAAGCGTGAGAGGTTCAGGACACCGTTTCTTTGAGATGCCGGTGTAGTTTTGACCATAATATTAGATGCAAATATTATTTGCATCTAAAATGTGCTTTTTCAGGGCTCCCCAGTGGCGAACCATATAATGCGCTGAGTCGCGGCACGGCCGACCCGGGTTCGATTCCCAGCCCCGTCATTATTTGCCCAATGTCTTCCCCCCACTCTCTCTCTCTACTGGACTGCCCAGTAGCAAAAAAAAGCGATAAATGCTTAAAAAAGAAAAGAAAAGAAAAAATTGCTTTTTCTGATTTCAAATGTTCATATTTGGTTATTATAATAATAATAAATTGGATTTTAAGAGAAGCGCCTTTCTCAGACTCAAGGACACTGTACATGGAAAGGGTGGAAAAATAAAAAAACTGAAAAAAAGAAAATAATTATGAATATATGTGTATAGTAACAGGAAAAAAACATAAGATAAAAGAGATAAAAAAAAGAAGCAAGGTGCTGTCCAATTGGATGAAGTGGTTGAAATTAACAAACAAGACAAAACGGGATCTGTGGCTTAAAAGAAAATAGTCAGGGGTGGGCTACTTGGGAGCGGGGCCATGTTGCGTGAAGGCAAGTGTGAACAGGTGGGTTTTTAGCTTGGTTTTGAAGAGGTTGATGTGTCAGAGCCTCGGATGGAGGGGGAGAGGGAGTTCCATAGTCTGGGGGCAGTTACAGCAAAAGCTCGGTCTCCCAGTGTGGAACGCCTGGTGAGGAGGTCGGAGTTGGAGGAGCGGAGGCCTCGTGCTGGAGTGGAGTAGGTTGGTCAGGTAGGAAGGGGCCAACCTGTGCAGGGATTTGTAGGTGAGGAGGATCTTGTAGGGGATTCCGGTATAATGTTGACTACGTGGTATTGCATTTTGGGGGGAGAGCACTTTTCTCAAGGATAATTACAGAGGGTAGTGTTTACTCAAAGGTCATGGTCATAAAATGTCATAGTTCCCAGTTCTCCTGTCAGAATAAAATAACCAACAATTTAAAAAAAAAATCTACTAAAAACATTTCCATACAACACAAAAACTCTCACAATTTGTCTTTATTTTTTTAGACCCTTAGAAACAGAAAGAGTCTTTCAGTATTAAGTACAAATGAGATGTTCTCAAAACACAATTGGAGAAGAAAAAACACAACAAAAGTAGAGGAAGCCTCATACATCCCAAACCTTGATCTGTCAAATCAATTAAATCAATAAAAAAGCTGTAATACATCAAATCTGCAGTGTAAAGAGACTGTGTAATAATGAACATAAACATTAACAGATTCTTATATCTGTACAGGGCTATGTGGGCTCAGAATACAACATAAAATAGTTGTGGCCGATTCGTCAAAAGTTTTACACACATGCAAAAAGAGTACGAAGTACACTGGGATCTAATCACGCCAGTGTGTGATGACGAAGAAATATCGCCTAATGAAAAGGAGTTGCTGAAACCGGATACTCATACAAAAAACAAACAATGCAAAAACTCTACACCCCCCCCCCAACCCATCGTATCACTGCTTCTGTTGCATCGCCTCTTTGCGCGCTGCATCTTGCAATAGCTGAGTGTCCACTTCATCTGCAGGCAGCTGAACATACCGGACCACTGATCCACGGATGAAACAGTTCTTCACAGACAACTGGGATGAAAAAATAAAAATAACAATGAGCTTTCAAGATCACAATGAATCACTTCAACCTGTCAACTGTTATCCAGACAAACAAAAAGGCTGCAATGCAATCATGTCAATGATTCAGTAAAGGCCCTGATTAACAAAGGTTTGCAGCAGAGGTGGTAAACTTTACTTTTAAAAATAACTAATTAGAATGCTAGTTTAAACATTAAGTCATTCAGCGCCAGACCCAACATTTCTCACGTTATCTCGCCAGCGGTTGAGCGGCATACCCGAGATTTCTCGGGTTTCGATCCTTTGATCTTTTTCCTCTGATCCCCGTTCTAAACCATCATCCAGATCATTCCATGTGTCCCTGGCTCGTTTGCCTACGTTGGAATTGCAATACCGATCGAATATCAGCAGGTGGCACAGGGCCCGAAACTAGAGCCCGCCACCCGCCATTGGCGACCAGATTTTAGGTTTGGCGGGTGCCACTGAGAGGTCTGTCCGCCATTTGGCGGGTCACAAAATAGTAATGTAAAATAATTAAAACTGCAGTGTGTTTTGGTCTTACGACAGGCCTAATTTGTGGCTTGTTTACCGATGTCACATCCACTACTCTTCTGTCCTGACTGCCCGTGGCGCCTGCTTGGACTGTAGGGAGCTAACTAAGCTAATTAGCGTTAGCTGCTAATCCTGGAAACGCTCAAAGCACCGTCAGCGAGTCCACAAAACCAGTTCCATTAGTGAGGAAAGGGGTTATATTAACGAGGCTTGACAACAGGGGTTCAAAGATAACTTCACATTTATTGGCTATTGGTTTATTTATATCGCTTCATGCATCCACCAGGCTCCGTGTGTTCTGTTGACAATTCTTAGTCTAGCATGTGTGACATCATCAACTACGCGACTCAGACGGAGATGCATCCAGCTGCAGCGCCGGAGAATCCTTACTGGAGCTGGAGGCTACTCGAGTATACACACAGACAGTGGAGCTGTTTGCAGATAGCGAGCATTTTGACTTGTTGCATGGTGGCGATGTCTCGCAGATAATACAACTACAAGTATGATTATATAATATATATTTTATAAAAAAAAATTATAAAATAAAAATACAAAAATGTAATAAAAAAAAATGTGGCAGGTAAGAAATATGCTTGGCGGGTAGATTCTTCCCATCTACCCGCCACTGGCCGGTGAGTCAAAAAGTTAATTTCGTGCCCTGGGTGGCAGTATTGCCTACCTTTTGAACTCTGATAGAAAGGGAACAGGAGAGTCAATGAATGAACCGGACTATGGAGACTAGCTCTGAGGGGGAGGAGCTCTTCCAAAGCAATCGCTAGCAGATCTGCTTGCCTCAAAACCTATAGTGTCCCGTAAACACGTGTAATTACATATAAACGAGTAATCGTGATCGCCGATGGGATCATTGGAATTATTCTTTTTGGATTACCTTCTGGCTAAGGTAAGGACCCCCTATGTCTATTTTACCGAAACCGGAAACATGTTTCTGTAACGATCACAGTGTCTTATTTCACCGGACCTAAACCAAGCTTTTTCTAACGATCGCACCCGTGATGATTTTGTGAAGGCACATATGTGGTATATACCTTTGATTTGTGAGTATTTGGGGTTTCAGGAGATCAACCAGAACGGTTTGGGTTTATTGCATAACACGTTTTATCTCACGATCTATGGAAAAAGACTGGATTATCTTGGAAATGGACGATGTTTAGCATGTAATAAACTACAAACTACAATGTGTAGAAACAAACAATTTTTTACATGTTGGACTAGAAATAGTGTCTGTCAAATGAGCCATACTATTGTCTCCATAGCTATAATATAGAATATACAATAGATCATGAAATATCGCGAAAATGGTCATGAAAAGCTGCCGCTAGACATTGAAGGATGGGGGAAGCTTATGGCGTTCAATGTGTTAAAGGTTCCATATTATTCTTTTTATTTATTATTTTCAAGTTAATAAAGGTCTCCTGAGGTCCCCAAAACATGTCTTTGAAGTTTCTAGCATGCCTCTATATCCCCTCCGTTTCAGTCCTGTTCTCAACGGGTGTTTTCTGTGCTGCATGGCTCATGAAATTCAGATCAAACTGTCAAACTAGGAGTTGCAGATCAAATATGAATTAAGCACGTCCCATTTGCCCCACCTGAAATGTTGTCAGAAACATATTGTAGTAAACCATTTAGGTGGAAAGAGAAGGTTTACGAGCACAAGCCAGCATATTTTTCACACCCACACGATTGGTCAGTTGTTATTTTCTACATTGCCTGTGGCTGCAGTTCTGAATGGCTTGTTTCAATAGGGAGGGTTCTTGTCACAGCTGAACTGTAGAAACTGCATATGCATCATCATGCCATGTACATTATTTAATCTTTTCTCAGGGTGCTTTTCACCGGTGAGTGAGCGGAGAGATGGTACCCAATACTGCTGCCAGCCACAAATCTACATCCACAGTGCACCAGTGATGGTCATGCACATACCGTAAAACTTCAATTAATAGCCCAGGCTTTTATTTGCTTCAATCACTGACCTCAACCGGCCTATTTGGGACAGGCATCTTTACGGCCTTTAATTCCTTTCGCACAAAACTCTTGCTCAGCTAAGATGAGGAATACTATCAAATTCTTTATTTAAACCAGTATGAATATTACTTAAAATTAAGATATAAAATATCAACTACAAATCATTCTACAGCTAGTGAATGCAACGTTGGAGAGAAATGAGACTGTTTTCAGTTGCCTCTCTAGTTCAGCACCGGACAGCTCCCAGGACACACACACACACACACACTCTCCAGCTCACTGTGCAGAGAGTCAGGCGAATGGGCCTACAGTGCTGCTGCTGGCACACTGAGACAAACGCTGCTACCTTGGCCAGTTTGGGCCACTCAGGAATTATATTCACCAGACATTATGACCCTGCAATGTAGTTTACATTAGCTTGTAATGCAAAAAGAAAAAGAAATAGCTTCACAGCATCAACCAGATAAATAATTAATGTAGACCTGGCTTCGAGATCAGCCTATGTTTGTGAAAGCATGTAGCCACACCCGGCCAGTGAAAAGGAACAGGTGTCTATATGGGATTCTTTTCATTTAAGTTGTGACTTGTGGGTGTGTCCACCACACGTTGCAACATCAACTAGTCTCCACATGGCATTCTAATTTGTCGCACTCTGCGTGTTACTCACCCAATAATTAATTCCTCTTGTCATATAGGATCAAATCCTGTTGAAAGCTCTAGCAGGACAATTATGTCCACTTTTCCACGAGATTCACACGGACCACATGCTGTGTACGTGACGGGACGGCAAACACAGCAGCACCAGTCACATAAAGGTGCATTTACAATTACCCCTAACCGTATTTGTGATTAACGGAAGTTTCCATGTGATTGGCGCTGCCGTGTTTGCCGTCCCGTCGCGTACACAGAATGTGGTCCACGTGAATCTTGTGGAAAAGCGGAGATATTTGAATAAATATACTTTTTCAGACAGACCGTTCAAAGGGATTTTGATTCTATGACAAGAGCTAACCGCCCATTGCAGCAATTCATTATTGAGCGAGTTTACAGAGCGCAACAAATTAGAACGCTGCAGATAGATTTGTCAATTTATCAATTAGTCGACAACAATCTATGACCATTAGTCGATTAAGAATTGTCTTTAGTCGAGGACAGCACTAGTCACTTTAAAATCTTTTAATTAGCCGTTTGTGATATACCCTTCCACAAGATACTGCTGTCCAGGAAGGTATGAACGGATTGACAGCTGTACTTACCATATGTGGATACTTCTCTGGATCTGTGACACTGATGTCTGTCAGCTTTATGTTCAGATACTAAAAACAGAAAAGTGGAAAGCGAGACGCAGTATGACATGATCATTACAAGAAACAACAATGAAATGGACTTGATCAGTCAAATAAATTTTTTGTACTGTGTCGAGTGTGTTCCTACCTGGTCAACAGAGTGAAGCGTTCCACAGATGCTGAAAAAGCAAAAAAAGAAATATGATTCGCCCCGAGCCAGTACCTCCCCTGGCAGTCAGCTGTCACTTTTTTACTTAGTTGTCCAGGAGGAGAGTCAGGAGTCAGTAAGGAGAGGGTATTATCTTCCATCAGTAAAAGTAGACACTTTAGCAAATTAGGCAAAAAACTGATATATCTACACTCACCTAATGTATACTAAACGAGTCATTTGGAATGAGGACTGTGTACTGTAAACTCAACCCGGTGTCTGTTAAAGAATAGCAAGGAAGCAGCAATACGGCCAACGTCACTGGCTTTGTGACGTCTTAGTGGGTAGTCTGTGCCTCTCATAATAGAAGCGGTTCTCAAAAGAATGGGCAGTTGCAGACCCCCCCCCCCCCCCTCATGCGATATCATCCCCTTGGATGTGGAATTGGCCGAGCAGCCCGGTCAGCAGTTAAATCATGTCACCGTACCAAGTGACATAGTGGCGGCCGGGGGCCACTAGGACGGTGCCTACAGTTCCTCTCTCTTGACCCCGTCGGGGCTATGAGATGGGGAGGAGGAAAGGCATACCCTCTGAGCTAGAGCAACTACTCCCAGTGGAGAGTTGTCTTTTTTGGGCTCCAGCAAGAAATAAGGAAGCGAAAACATCCACTCCCGTCTTTCCGAACAGACTCCAAATCTACATTGCTATTCAGAGGTGGAGACACGACAGGCCTCAGGCCTCTCACTGTTCACTTTGACCAGAATATATTTCCCTCTTATTAACCCTTTCACTGCCACACGACAGAAGGTTAACCCTTTACTATCACACAAGCGATGGTCGCCGTGTCGTGTGGCAGTGAAAGGGTTAACCTTCTGTGTATTGTCGCAGTGAACAGGGTTAACCGTTTGGTAGCGCGGCAGTGAAAGGGTTAAAGGGAAGACATTTCTGTAGCATCAAACCACAATCCCTTCCAGGAGGCTGATGTGACAACGCAGCGGTAGCCATTTCCATCCTACAGCTTGGAAAAGGCAGGTGTCTCCCAAGCCCGACAGTACGTACACCGACACGACCGTCGACCGTCGATACCTTGCCCATGGCGATGTGACACCCATAGATATATATAACAATAGATGGCTCAAGGCGGAGTCTCCCACGTACTTCACCGGTGGTCATCTTGCGAGGGTGAACTACTGCTTTAACACTTTGAGTGCCAGCTATTAGACAAAGCCGTCTGTAGCGAGGCCACCACTAGATAGGAACGGTCACCTTGTTTGTAGAGCTATAACTATATTCTATATTATAGCTATGGATACAATACTATGGCCCATTTGACATCCATCTATCGTTCAATATGTGAAAAAGAATAAATGTTTCCATCCATACGTTCCCGTGTTATACAGTGGTGAATATAAGTATGGTAATTCATGAAATGCTGCAGCTGAGTTAAGAGCCCTATACGTCCATTCCACTATATAGACATTGCCATTTCTTGCCTATATGCGTGTTATTATCCCGAAATCTAAATATATCATAGGTATTATGTTCCATCATGAATGCATGAAAGGGGGGGGGGGGGTCGTTTCTGATTATTCGATTGTCAGTAACAGCATTCGCATTGAACACTAAAAACGCTTATCAGCCCGATCGGTGTAATAGCATTGCAGGATCAAGCAAAAATGTACGTCAGATCATTCTTACATGTGATCGGGAGTATTCCAAAAATAATTCCAATTGTTTGATCGCCATCTGGTACATCCAATGCCCATTTGGCCCACGGCATAATCCACCACAACATATGGATCAGGGTTATTTGACACGCTTCGATGGAACCGGCAGAACGGCTGCCCTCGCCCGACAAGGAAACATGAAACCGGAGATGTTTGGCCGTCCCAGAGAAAAAGATACAAGGTGGCAAAGGGTGCTCGATACCGCCATCAAGCGGGATGCGGCCGGTATTGCACCTTGGGGACCCCAGACTCATTCCATATGGTACAACAGGCTCCCTGGGTGGATAATGAATACAAATACAGAGGAAAAAAAAGGAATAACGACCCAGAAACGACTTTTCTCGTCTTTGGCAGCCAAAGTGTTAAGGTGATAATCTGCACAAACAAAAATACTCTTAACTTGCTGAAATCTTGACGGATTTACAAACGGTTTTGGTTTATTACAAATGTTATTAACGTGGCTATGATTCTTAGCTTTCGGTCTCCGTTGGCCAGCAGCGCGGGTAAGCCATCTAGTGTTATATATATGGCGACACCCGTCTCGTCTGCCATTACCGACTGGGGAACCACTAGCAGTTTCTGTTTTTGTTACACTGGGTTCACTCTTCTCTGCCTGAACCAAGACTGAAGGCGCTGCATTGGAAGCAGGCGCCCAGATGCCCAGAAGATTTATGACTTTCAACGCCGCATCACACCCTGTCCAGGGACACTCGTAGTACTTCCTGCCTGGGCTCTGTGAGTCTTGCCATCATGGAGACCAAGTTGAGATGTACAGGCCTGTTGACATGATGTAGGGCAATTTTCTTCCAACTCGTGGCGAATCCCAGTCGGAGACATTGGTTCGCCTGCTCCTGCACTGACCCCAGAAGAATCCAGTCGTCCAAGTATAGTAGTAAATTCTGATACCCTGACAATGGAGGGACTCTACTGAGTCTAAAGAGAAGATTTTGGGGTAAAATGTACCTATGGTGAAATTAACGCCTGGCCCTGGAAGGAAGTATGCGGAAATTGCCTGTGGCTTGGAACCACTATACTATGAAAATATGCATCTTTCAGATCCACTGAAGCAAAATCACATCCACAGGTTTATGTACATCAGCAGCAGGATGAACAACCCATTCAGGAGGACATGTAGATCCAAAATTTATTTAAAAACTTCTTTGAAACAAGGAAATAATTGGAGAAAAACTACATCCCACTATTTCTCAATTTCCTAAACAAGAGTAACATTGAGTAACTCAAATGAGTTAAAGTTATTACTACACATCAAAAACAAACCTCAAGTCATTTTTGAGCTCCACGACCACATCCTTCCCCACCAAAGACTTGAAAAATGAGTAGAAAAGCTGAAAAACAGAGACAACAGGTAAGCTACATATTCGAGGTAGGTTCAAGTTCCTTTTATTGCCACACGGCCAGGCCGGTGGAATTCGAGAACAATAAGGAGGTAGGTTAACACCCACCCACCCCCTCCTAATGTACAGTCCCCTCCATTATGTATATACTCAGTCAGGATCTATGGGTAACAGTGCTGTATATTTGAATACCGTTTATGTCACAAATGTATCAGTACTAAATTATACCTGTATGTCCCTATGCCATAAATGTCATGTATGTTGTGTATGTCATAAATGTCGATATGAATTGAAAAGCTACGATGAATTGAAAATGGGGGACCCTGATGTAAACTAGACGAAAGTCTTTCTCTGGTCTGCATCCCCTTAACAATTGTATGTATTGAGCTGTACTGTACCCATTCTGCAATCTGTTAATAAAGTTTTCAATCAATCAATCAATTGATTGATTGATTGATTGAAAACTTTATTAACAGATTGCAGAATGGGTACAATACAGTACAGCTCAATACACACAATTGTTAAGGGGATGCAGACCAGAGAAAGACTTTCGTCTTGTTTACATCAGGGTCCCCCATTTTCAATTCATCAGGACATATATGACATACATGACATACAGATAGTCAGTACTGCTACATCTATACATTTATGACATACCAGATTTGCAAATACAGTACTGTTTGTGATACAGAAGGAGTCAAGAAAAGGGAGTATATACATTTGACGTAGAAACTGTACATTGGAGGAGGTTGGGTGGGGGGGGTTGGGTACATTGGGATATTGACAACCATACTGGGTAATTTACATTGGAGGTGGTTGGGGGGGGGGGGGGGGCACACTGTATAAACAAGTAAAACTGTACATTGAGGGGGGGGGGGGGGGGGAGACACTGTACAAACAAACAAAATTGTACATTGGACTATTGACAAAACCATACTAGGTAAATGACTGTACATTGGAGGGGGTTGGGTTAGGATATTTACAGGGGCCAGTGTTGAATTGCAGTCTCCCGTAGGTGTCCCTTGAGAGAGGTTTTGAAAGTGGGTAGTGATCCACATTCCTTTACAGCTTTGGGTAGGGCGTTCCACATTGATGTGGCATAATTGCGAAACGTGTTTAGTCCCTTATTTGAGCCGAATCTGGGTTTAACATGATTTGTGGAGCTCCCTC
This sequence comes from Notolepis coatsorum, assembly GCF_963971535.1. Classification (NCBI taxonomy): domain Eukaryota; kingdom Metazoa; phylum Chordata; class Actinopteri; order Aulopiformes; family Paralepididae; genus Notolepis; species Notolepis coatsorum. The sequence continues at coordinate 172,311,021 of NC_140166.1, read as the reverse complement.
TGGTGTTGTGATCGTGGTATTCACTGACCTTTGGGAAGTATTTTGACATGTACATGGGTACCTTGGTCGTGTAGTCAGGGGGCGAAATTAAAGCCCGCCGCCCGCCAGGGGCGCTCAGTTTTTACCTTTGGCGCTTGCCACTGAGAGCCCTGCCCGCCGTGTGGCGTGTGGACGTGTAGTTCATAACTATACTCTTATTTTGAAAATCTGTGCGGGTCTCATTTCCGGCCCAAGCGCAGCTAGAGTCATAATATCGATGGCTCCGGCAGTTAGCAGCATTCGGTTCGTATGATATTCTTATTTTGAAAAAAAACGTGGCAACGAGTCATATCCGCCCTGCAGCGGGATACTATTGGCTTCTGCTCGTATCAACACAGAGCGGCCCGCAGCTCTAGTGCCACTGCTAACGTTAAGCTCTCAGAATGGTAGCAGCTCGCCTGCAGCATCTAGTGCTAACGTTAAGCTCTCAGAATGGTAGCAGCTCGCCCGCAGCTCTAGTGCTAACGTTAAGCTCTCAGAATGGTAGCAGTCTGCTCTAGTCTAGATCGGACCTCCATGAGCTGCATAATACCTCCGTTCCCTCGTTAGCTAGCTCGCGTTAGCTAGCTCACTTAGATCGATCTGTCCCAGTAAACTAAATTGTCTTAACGTTATCTACCGGGCTAGCAGTAGCTACAGATAGCTCCTGATATCAATGTCTTATAACATTGATTGAATGCGTATTCTAGCTGAGGGCATGTTGAATGTGATTTGACAAAATAACCGTAACGTTAAAAAATAGGGTCCAGCTGCATCGCCGGAGAATCCTTGCATGCTGAATGTAGGGTCTAGCTGAATATAGGGTCTAGCTGCAGGGCCGGAGAATCCTTGCTGGAGCTGGAGGCTACTCAAGTATACACACAGACAGTGGAGCTGTTTGCAGATAGCAAGCATTTTGACTTATTGCGTGGTGGCGATGTCTCGCAGATAATACAACTACAAATATGATTATATAATATATATTTTATTTAAAAAAAAATGTATATAAAATATATATATATATTTTTTTAATCAAAAATATTTTGGCAGGTAAGAAATATGCTTGGCGGGTAGACTCTTCCCATCTACCCGCCACTGGCCGGTGAGTCAAAAAGTTAATTTCGCTCCCTGCGTGTAGTGTATCTTGTAGACCAGGCCCATTGCAAGTTGCTGTACTCTGTCGTCTACTCTAAGCCATCCTAGGTTGTCAAAGTGGGCAGGGGTGAGGTGGGTTCTAGGAGTAAGGTCAAGCAGTAGTCTGACCAGTTTGTTTTGAGATGTTTGTAATTTTGTTTTTAGCGCCTTTGAGGTGCTTTGGTACCATGAGGTGCAAGCATAGTCGTAGTACCCCTGAATGAGTGCTCCTGCCAGAGTCTTCAGGGTATTCTTGTTTACCAGAGAGGAGATCCGGTACAAGAATCGAGTTTGTTGGTTGACTTTTTTTATTACATTGGATGCCATTTTGTCACAGGAGAGATTAGCCTCTAGGATGGAACCCAGGTAGGTAATTTCATCTTTCCTTGTGACAATATTGTCACCCATTGTAACTGAGAAGCCGTCGGTCTTGCTGAGTTTGTTATTTGAACCGAAGAGAATGGACTCTGTTTTGCCCATGTGTAATGATAGTTTGTTATCAGCGAGCCATATGCAGATTCTGCCTAGTTCCGAGCTGAGGGTTTTTTCAACCTGTAACTTGTTCTTGTCAGAGACCAGCAGGGCTGAGTCGTCCGCAAACAGGAACAAGTTGCAGTCACAAGCTGACGACATGTCATTTGCATAAATTAGGAACAGTAGCGGTCCTAGTATGCTTCCTTGTGGAACACCACAGCTCACTGTGAGGGGGGGGGATAGGGTACCGTTTACCTCCACCATCTGTTCCCTCCCCTCAAGGTAGGATTGCATCCAGCTCACTGATAGACTATCAAAACCAATTGCTTTTAGCTTGTCAATCAGAATGGAGTGATTGACCGTGTCAAAGGCCTTTTGTAGGTCCAGCATGACCATGCCGCAGTATTTGCCTGCGTCCACCTCTTGTTTGATGTGGTCATTCAAATAGAGAAGGCATGTGTCAGTGGAGTGGGATGTTCTGAAGCCAGATTGGAATTCGTAGATTAGATTTTTTTCCGCTAGGTACTTTTCGACCTGTTCGTAGACTATTTTTTCCATGACTTTCGAGATGGAGGTGAGAATAGAAACAGGGCGGTAGTTGCCTGGGTCTAATTTGCTGCCCTTTTTGTGCAGAGGGGTCACCCTCGCAATTTTGAAGTCCTTGGGGACGTGTCCCTGTTTTATGGAGAGGTTTATTATGTGTGTGATGATTGGGGTGATGGCGGCTGCTGAGTCTCGGAGGAATTTGGAGGGGATGTTGTCATGGCCAGTGGCCTTGTTAGGTTGGAGGGCGCTCAGTTTATTGAGTACCTCATCTGTTGTTACCATTTCCAGCTTGAAGTCGTCCTTGCGGACCCCTAGGTTTTTGTAGTAAGCTACTATGTGTTCTACCCCATAAAGCCCTGAGTGGGAGGGTAGTTTGTTTACCAGTGTTGTGGCTATGTTTGTGAAGAAAATGTTTAAGTAATTGGCTACATCCAGCTTGTCTGTGATGAGCGTGTTGTCCGTTTTTATGTTTATGTTTGAGAATCTGGTTTTAAGTTTTTTACTGCATCCTAGTTGATTATTGAGTAATTTCCAAAGTTCACGTGGTTTGTTTTTGTTTTCCTCAGTTTTGTCATTGATGAAATTCTTTTTTGCAGTTTTGATCATGGAGTTTACGTCGTTTCTTAGTCTGTTTCTTTCTAGTTTGAGTTCAGTCACGTGGGCTTGGAGTTCACTGCTCGTGCTTTTAGTAAGCTTTGACTGATTTTTACGAAACTCTGAGCATTTTTTGTCTCTGGTTTTCATAGCGGGCAGTATTTCGGAGTGCATCCACGGCTCAGCGCGATTTTTTACCCTGGTGGTTCTTAGGGGGGCCATGTCGTTTAGTATTGTTGAGAATTTGGTTTTGAAACCAAGCCATGTTTCTTCAACCAGTGTACCATTGAGTTCATCTGACCAGTCCAGACTCTCCAGTTCAAGGTTGAAGGCCTCGCTAGAGTAGGTTTTGAGGTCTCTAGATGTGACTGTTTTGTGGCAGCCAGCCTTTTGTTTTAGTTTTTTTTCGGGTACAGAATATCATATAATGATCACTTAACCCGCATGCTATAACCCCTTTATTGGAGATCTTGGACTTGTCGGAGGTCAGAATGAGGTCAATGGTAGTCTGAGTTGATTCACATACACGTGTGGGTTGGGTGATTAGCTGGCTGAGGCCGTGCAGATCACAAAACCTACTGAATGACTTGAAGACGGGTGCATCTTTTCGTTGCATATCCGTGTTCCAGTCTCCAATAAGAATTTTGTCTACATCCTCAACTCCAGCCAAACACCCATCCAGTGTATCATAAAAGCCACTATGATCTGGCGGCCTGTAGACTGTGCCAACCAGTAGGGATTTCGCCCTTTCGAATAGGATTTCCACCCATACAGTTTCAATTGATTTATGATTCAGGTCATTTCTGTTGATGAATTTGGTGTCCTTGTGTATGTACATACAGACACCACCTCCATGTTTGTTTCTATCATTCCTGATTATTGAGTAGTTCAGTAATTCAATCAATCAATTGAAAATGAGGGACCCTGATGTAAACAAGACAAACGTCTTTCTCTGGTCTGCATCCCCTTAACAATTGTGTGTATTGAGCCGTACTGTATTGTACCCATTCTGCAATATGTTAAATTAAGTTTTCATCCATTCATTCATTCAACATGCTCACCAAGAAACGCTATCACAACGTAGGCTAATTACATTAGCGTTAGCTTCCCCACTTGTTAGCTACTATGATTTATGAATGAATGAAAATAAGGCCGAGTGCGGATTACATTGTTAACGTTAATTGTTGTGCGATTCAACTGGTTAGCTTGGCAACGTATGCGAGTACTAGCTAGTGTCTAACGTTAAAATTAAGTTAAACATTTTCGGTTGTTTGCTATGCTACTCACCATTGTCAACGTTGTTCTCCGTCGCTAGTATCTTGTCAAAGGTTGATGATGTTTTTACATGACGTCATATTTGTTTGACGGAGCTGTGGCATTTACGTACTAGCTCCACCAAGTGGTGCCAGATAGCATTCTCACAGGCAGTACTAGTAGTGATACCATATTATTAACTAGTGCTGTCAATAGATTAAACAAAATTAACAAATTAATCTCACAATTTTCTGTAATTAATTAAGATTTATCTAGATTAAAAATTGCATTTTTCTACGACCAAAGCTTGTAACAGATATTTACTTGAGTAAAATCATGGAATTAATGTAAAATCAAAACAAATAAAGTATATTTAGATTCAAATACTATTTTAATAGCTTTCTTTGAATACAGTTTCTCTCCTGTGCATTCAAGGGTACTACGAGTCTACGACTATGCTTGCACCTCATGGTACCAAAGCACCTCAAAGGCACTAAAAACCAAATTACAAACATCTCAAAACAAACTAGTCCGACTACTGCTTGACCTGACTCCTAGAACCCACCTCACCCCTGCCCACTTTGACAACCTAGGATGGCTTAGACTAGAGTACAGCAACTTGCAATGGGCCTGGTCTACAAGATACACTACACGACCAAGGTACCCATGTACATGTCAAAATACTTCCCAAAGGTCAGTGAATACCACGATCACAACACCAGAGGGAGCTCCACAAATCATGTTAAACCCAGATTAGGCTCAACACTAAACACATTTCGCAATTATGCCACATCAATGTGGAACGCCCTACCCAAAGCTGTAAAGGAATGTGAATCACTACCCACTTTCAAAAAAACTCTCAAAGAACACCTACGGGAGACTGCAATTCGAAACTGGCCCCTACAAATGTCCTAACCCAGTTGTACAGTAAATGACCAAGTATGGCTTTGTCAGTATTCCAATGTACAGTGTCCCCCACCCACCCCCTACTCACCCCCCCCCCCCACCCCCCCCACCTCCAATGTACAGTCCCCCCCCACACCCACCCAACCCAACCCCACCCCACCCCCAAAAAAAAATTTCATCAATGACAAAACCGAGGAAAACAAAAATAAACCACGTGAACTTTGGAAATTACTCAACAATCAACTAGGCTGCAGTAAAAAACTCAAAACCAGGTTCTCAAACATAAACATAAAGACGGACAACACGCTCATCACAGACAAGCTGGATGTAGCCAATTACTTAAACACTTTCTTCACAAACATAGCCACAACACTGGTAAACAAACTACCCTCCCACTCAGGGCAGTATGGGGTAGAACACATAGTAGCATACTACATGAACCTAGGCGTCCACAAAGACGACTTCAAACTGGAAATAGTAACTACAGATGAGGTACTCAAAAAACTGAGCGCCCTCCAACCAAACAAGGCCACTGGCCATGACAACATCCCCTCCAAATTCCTCAGAGACTCAGCAGCAGCCATCACCCCAGTCATCACACACATAATAAACCTCTCCATAAAACAGGGACACGTCCCCAAGGACTTCAAAATTGCGAGAGTAACACCCCTGCACAAAAAGGGCAGCAAATTAGACCCGGGTAACTACCGCCCTGTTTCTATCCTTACATCCATCTCGAAAGTCATGGAAAAAATAGTATACGAACAGATCGAAAAATACCTCGCGGAAAAAAATCTAATCTACGAATTCCAATCTGGCTTCAGAACATCCCACTCCACTGACACATGCCTTCTCTACTTGAACGACCACATCAAACAAGAGGTGGACGCGGGCAAATACTGCGGCATGGTCATGCTGGACCTACAAAAGGCCTTCGACACTGTCAATCACACCATTCTGATTGACAAGCTAAAAGCAATTGGTTTTGATAGTTTATCAGTGAGCTGGATACAATCCTACCTGGAGGGGAGGGAACAGATGGTGGAAGTAAACGGTACCCTATCCCCCCCCCTCACAGTGAGCTGTGGTGTTCCACAAGGAAGCATACTAGGACCGCTACTATTCCTAATTTATGCAAATGACATGTCGTCAGCTTGTGACTGCAACTTGTTCCTGTTTGCGGACGACTCAGCCCTGCTGGTCTCTGACAAGAACAAGTTACAGGTTGAAAAAGCCCTCAGCTCGGAACTAGGCAAAATCTGCATATGGCTCGCCGACAACAAACTATCATTACACATGGGCAAAACAGAGTCCATTCTCTTCGGTTCAAATAACAAACTCAGCAAGACTGACGACTTCTCGGTTACAGTGGGTGACAATATTGTCACAAGGAAAGATGAAATTACCTACCTGGGTTCCATCCTAGAGGCTAATCTTTCCTGTGACAAAATGGCATCCAATGTAATAAAAAAAGTCAACCAACGAACGCGATTCTTGTACCGGATCTCCTCTCTGGTAAACAAGAATACCCTGAAGACTCTAGCAGGAGCACTCATTCAAGGGTACTACGACTATGCTTGCACCTCATGGTACCAAAGCACCTCAAAGGCACTAAAAAACAAATTACAAACATCTCAAAACAAGCTAGTCAGACTACTACTTGACCTGACTCCTAGAACCCACCTCACCCCTGCCCACTTTGACAACCTAGGATGGCTTAGAGTAGACGACAGAGTACAGCAACTTGCAATGGGCCTGGTCTACAAGATACACTACGCGACCAAGGTACCCATGTACATGTCAAAATACTTCCCAAAGGTCAGTGAATACCACGATCACAACACCAGAGGGAGCTCCACAAATCATGTAAAACCCAGATTCGGCTCAAACAAGGGACTAAACACGTTTCGCAATTATGCCACATCAATGTGGAACGCCCTGCCTAAAGCTGTAAAGGAATGTGAATCACTACCCACCTTCAAAAACACTCTCAAAAAACACCTACGTGAGACTGCAATTCGAAACTGGCCCCTACAAATGTCCTAACCTAGTTGTACAGTAAATGACCAAGTAAGGCTTTGTCAACATTCCAATGTACAGTGTAAAATGTGTGTGTGTCCCCTACCCAACCCCCCCCCCCCCCCCCCCCCCCCCCACCTCCAATGTACAGCCCTCACCCAACCCACCCAACCCCACCCCACCAACCTCCTCCAATGTACAGTTTCTACGCCAAATGTATATACACTCCTTTTCTGGACACTTTTGTATCACAAACAGTACTGTATTTGCAAATCTGATATGTCATAAATGTATAGATGTAGCAGTACTGTCTATCTGTATGTCATGTATGTCATATATGTTATGATGAATTGAAAATGGGGGACCCTGGTGGAAACAAGACGAAAGTCTTTCTCTGGTCTGCATCCCCTTAACAATTGTATGTATTGAGATGTACTGTACTGTACCCATTCTGCAATCTGTTAATAAACTTTTCAATCAATCAATCAAAACCTACCCAACCTCCCCCAATGTACAGTTTCTACGTCAAATGTATATACTCTTTTTCTGGACACTTTTTGTATCACAAACAGTACTGTATTTGCAAATCTGGTATGTCATAAATGTATAGATGTAGCAGTACTGTCTATCTGTATGTCGTGTGTGTCATATATGTTATGATAAATTGAAAATGGGGGACCCTGATGTAAACAAGACGAAAGTATTTCTCTGGTCTGCATCCCCTTAACAATTGTATGTATTGAGCTGTACTGTACTGTACCCATTCTGCAATCTGTTAATAAACTTTTCAATCAATCAATCAATATCCAAACAAGCAGGGGCGGACCTAGCACATTTGGCGCCCTAGGCGAGCATCACCACTGCGCCCCCCCCCCCCCCCCCCCCAAATCAAAACATCTTAACCCTTATCTTAACCCTTAACGGTTAACCCTTTTCACTGCGACAATACACAAGTTAACCCTTTCACGACCGTCGGTTGTGTGATAGTAAAGGGTTAACCCTCTGTTGTGTGGCAGTGAAAGGGTTAACAGTTATACAGTAAAGTACTGCACCTTTATTTTTTACAAGCAAGAACAAGAGCTAAGAATAAATGTAAAGTGCACACTAAAGAATTAAAACAAATAAACAACTTAGCTAACACACAGTAATAATAATAACAAACAATAAAATGTGCAAATTTGCTTTCAAAGAAAATTACGAAGAAATGTAAAGTGCACACTAAAGAATTAAAACAAACAACTTTGTTAACAATCAATAATAATAATAACAATAACAAACAATAAAATAACATGCAAATTTGCTTTAAAAGAAAATTATGTATTGTAAAATATGTTACACATATATAATCAAAATATAATATGCTAAATAAACAAACAAATAAATAAAAATTACAAATTCACTTTGTCTAAAGAACTATTTACATTCCACTCCCTATCATCACACTTCAAGGTTAGCCTGTAGCTCCTACTGGTTTCCATTTACAGTGCAATCCTTCTGGCCTTCCTCGCTGCAAAGTCATCAATCACATCATCATATGAAATCTGACCACCAACCTCATGGTAAATACTGATTACAGCCAGACCACTGAGGCGTTCTTGAGCCTCAGGTATGTTTTCAAGAGTTTTAATTTGGAAAAACTCCTCTCGGCTGAAGCTACTGTTACTGGTAGCGTTGCACTGATCCGCAGAGCAATACACAAGTTGGGATATATTTCTGTGAGCTGCTTTGTGTGTATGAATTTCAACAACTCAAGAGTTGTCATGCTCTTTGATGGCAAGTCAGGTACATTTTCCAACTCCTGAGCCAGCTCCTTCCCATCCAAATCAGATTGCCCTCCATGGTTGCAGGGGTAGGCAACCCTAGGCACGCGTGCCTGCATAGGCACGCGGGGGCATTTGCATAGACAGCAGCAGTAAAAATTATAAAAAAATAAAAATAAAAATTTGCTCTGAAATATTATAGTGAAATATTTTGCACTGTTGTCGCATTTATCTTGTTGAAATCCTCCCACAGGTTCTTTTTACTACCACATATTTAATTGAGACCCTTTATTTGTTTATTATTTCAATTTAGCTGGAAATACATTGCTACATCATTCAGTAACATTTGCAGAGCCTTATAACAAAAACATTATTACGGTCACTGTTGTGAAGGGCCAGATTAAACCGAATATATATATTTATTTATATATATATATTTAATTGTATTTGTATATTCTCTAATATTCCCTGATATCCCTTGTATATTCCTTGTACAATATGCATTGAATATCCATTCTAGCCTACTGAACATCCCATAATAGTCTCCATTCTACTATTGGTCGAGACCTTGGTGCCAGGCTGCCATACCCCTCAGACCCAGTTCAAACGTACCGCTCAACATGTACGAACAAGTCCTAGTTCCGCGTAGGAATCTGGCTACCGCACCACTAATGGGACTATTTGTTCATAGTGCGTATATATACTGCGCTACTAAAGTAGGACTTCCTTTTCAGTCCAGTTTCTTACCCTCCAATAGAGTCACAGACGTAAAGCCTCCCCGCGACGCCACGTGTGGGAGTAAGGCCAAGTTCGCCTACCATCGGTATTGAGACATCGTGTATATTAATATTTTAATAGTCATATTTGGCACTATATCGTCGAGTTGGACGTAGTCTATTAAGCTAATAATAGTCTGTTAATATATAGTGCTTCGTACGGTGAGAATACTACCGTAGTCAGTACCCCATCGTTTCGGGCAGAGAACTGGCTGCTTATCCAGGGTGGTTGACCCCACGTGAAGCTGCACCCGAGGAGCCCCAGAGCCGACGAGCGAGTGGACCTGTATACCGGATTATTCTACCGACGACAGCCCGCCTTCCCAGGCACGGATTATGCTTTGTATACGTTGATTATTCCATGGATAAAGACCCCCGACACTGCCGTGTGTTGGAACCCCCCCCCCTGGAGAGGACGCAAGGTGAGGAGACGCTCTGCAAGACGAGGTCGCTTCACGTCTCTCCTCCGTGGACCGGAGGACGCCGGCCCACAAAGAGTCCATCTGCTTTCATCTGTGGTCCAAGGATCGCCGGCGCATTGAACGGCACTACAGTGGGTTCACCTGGGATACCCTTGGCCGGATGAGGCAGCCGGATTCTACCCCCCCCCCCTTCCTACTCCTGTCGGCTTACAAGCGACCGGATTAACCCCCCCTAGTGTATCCAGTATATAATCATTAAAGTATCATTGCTGTTATTCCTTAAACTATTCCAGGTCGTATATGTACCACCTGCGCCTTCAGAGATTGGACATTCTCTATTGATATACCGACGAATACTCTTGCCATAAAAGTGCATACTAATTCCCATTCATAAATGTGATTGATTTGATTAAGTGCTTGCTCTACACACCATCGCTGTGTAGAAATAAAGACCTATTTCTAATTCGTACATTTGTGTTGGATCCGTTTCATCTACGTGACAGTGTTCATCATAATATATTTATGCCGTGTACTGGGTGGCCGAATATTAAGTACAAAGGTAGTGGTAGTAAGTATCATATCTAGTAATACAGTCAGGGAATTGTACCCTTCAGTTACAATTGGTCCTTCGAGCCGGAGGGTAATTAGTGTAATATTAATATAGTGTTATTAATATTGAAATGGCCTATGATGAACACTCCACGAAACGATCCTCCTAACCAACGCCCGCAGCGCGAACGACGGCTCCCTCAGTACTTAGAGGCTTACGCTGTCAGTCAACAACCTAGTCTTCTACTAACAGTAAACGCGGTAAAACTAGAAAGTAAAAGTATGTCTAACCCCAACGCCCAGACTACCCCGACCATAGAGGCCCCTACGGGTTCTAATGTAACTGACCAAGTTCACGGTGGGGACCAGTGGGAACCAGACATGACTTCACACCCCGCCAGTACTGAAGAAGTAGTCCCCGATGAGTCCCGGGAGGAATACAACGCTACCGAGAGAGAACTCGGCACGGAAGAAGACGGGGAGAGCACCGTGGAGATAGAGCTCCAAGGCTCCGCAAGGAGTACCCCGAGGGAAGGCTCCCCTATACAACCGCCTTCTCCCAGCGAGGCAGAGAGGACCCTACAGCAGGCCTTCCTCATCAGCCTGAACGCCGCTGCTGAACGCGACCGACTGCAGATCCAGCAGCGGAGCGAAGAAGAGCATATACGTCTAGAAATAAGACGCATTCAGAGAGAAGAGAATGTGGCCCGAGACCGAGCAGACAGCCAGCGAGCAGCTGCTGGTGCTCTACGGGACGCAGAGCGCGACAGACAGCAAGCGCAACTAATAGAACAGCTGATCAGACGGACAACACCCTCTCCCTCCGCCAGAGGCTCCAGGAACTCGTCTAGACACACCTCCAGGGCGGCATCCCCTAGCCGAGTAAACAACCCTGAACTTGACCAACAGACGAGGTCTATACCCCCCACAGACCACCTCCCCCCACCGGTCCAAGCGAGACCTAGCAACCGGGAAGGAGCAGCATATCCTGTGGAGAGGCTAAACCAGAGACTACAAGCACTGGATGACCTAACTGAAGACGAAGAGGAAGAGGAGGAGAACCACGCCCGACGACAGCACAGTACTCTACCGGACCAGGAGGTCCGGTACAGCCCAGGCTATACTCCCGCGGAGCTGCGCTACAGACCCCCGACTCTATACACGGGTGAGCACGACGCACGACCCGCACCGAGGAACAGCACCTGGACAAGCGGGCCATGGTACACTGCCGGTACCAGCCCATACCGAGGAGCGGGAGGAGACTCGCCTAGGAGGCCTCTCCCCCAACGCTCGCCGATGTATCCACAGTCAGCGTCATACATTGGCACGCCTATGGTACCCGACTTCACCCAAGAGAACCGGGCCCAGTATACAGAACTCCGCATGTGTCTGGAGACCATGTTGGTGGATGTATTGGATGAACGCCACAAATACGCCATCCTACTGAAGCACTTAAAGGTACCCCGCGCACATAATATAGCGCTCGCCTATGCGACTTCCACCACCCCATACACAGCAGCGCTGGTAGCATTGGACCAGAGGTATGGGCGCATATGGGATTACGTGATCCAGGAGATCCGACACATCGACCGCTTACCCCCAGCAATAGACAATCGAGCACTGGACGACCTGTCCATCAGAGTGCAGTCCCTGGTAGGGATGTTGGGAGCGCAGAGAGAGAAGGGGAGGCATGAACTTTACGCCAACTCAAATGTGGAAAGGATCTTGGAGAAGCTGCCGCCCGCTCGACAGGAGCGTTTTAGGCGACAGAGAGACCAGAGAGACCCGAATGGCCCCGAACCGAACCTCCTCGATCTAGCAGACTTCCTGGCGAGAGAAGTCAGCAGCCTACGGCTAGATACATTCGGACGGAGCACCCCTGGCTCCAGAGAAGGAACCAGACGACTAAATGATGGAAGAAGATCGGTGACTGTGATGCACCAATCGGAGTCAGTACCGAGCAGCAGGAGCCACAGTACCCCCTCCAGAACGGAGAAGTGGAAGATAGTGTGCCCCTACTGTGAGAAAGAACACTGGCTAGCGCAATGTGACTCCTTCCCCAAGCTGAACGCGGAGGAAGCAAGTCAATGGATAAAGTCCAACAAGCGCTGTTTTCGCTGTGCGCGCTCACACATGGCAGCCGAATGCCGCTTAAAGAAAAGGTGCACCAAGTGCGATGGAGCCCATCTGGACATACTTCACGACAGTAACAGACGGCGCCCTTCACCCGCACCATCCAGCAGCAAAGCGAGCGTCATGTACATCGATCCCGCCAGCAGCAGTGGAGCCCGAGTACTCCTAAAAGTAGTGCGTGTGACACTAAGCTACCAGAATAAAGTCCTGGACACTTACGCCATCCTCGATGACGGGTCAGAGAAGACCCTGCTGCTCGCCTCCGCTGCGGCCCAGCTAGGGCTGCGGGGAAGCGAAACCCAAATGACAATTCGGACAATAAGACGAGATTTGAAGACGATAAAGGGCGAGAATGTCTCATTCTCTATCGCAGCAAGCGGCCAGCCTGAGCGACGGTACCAGATTACAGACGCTTTCACCAGCCAAGAAATAGGACTGTTGCGGTACACATACCCCGTCGCCAAGCTGATGGAGAAATATGTACATCTGCGCAAGTTACCGATCCCGCTCATAGACAATGCTATGCCGACCCTGTTGATAGGCTCCGACCATGCAGACCTCATTGTCCCGATAGACCGGGTTCATACCGGACCCCGAGGCTGTCCTGCAGCAGTCGAGACCCGTTTGGGATGGACTCTCCAAGGCCCGCTCGCCAAATCTCTCAACCGAAGTACAGCCACTAGATGTCTCCACTCCCGAGTCACAGAGGGAGAAACCGCACTCCTGCAACACGTAGAGCGGCTATGGACCTTGGAACAAATGCCCTTTAAGAACGGAAAGAAAGACATTCGCTCTAAAGATGACATTTACGCCATTCACCTCCTCGAGACAGGGACCAAGAGAGTCCCGGTCAACGGCGTGTTGAGATACGCCACGCCACTCCTGCGGCGAGAAGGAATGCCTACTTTCCACGCCAAGACAGACGCCACAGAACGGTACCTGCTGAACACGGAGCGGCGCTTAGCCAAGAACCCCGCCCAAGAGAGTGTATACCGCGCTGAGATTGAGAAGCTCATCACAGCGGGACACGTCACAAAGATGGACATTAAAGAGGCTGACCAGACCACTGAATCGTGGTACGTGCCTCACCACAAGGTCCATCACAACGGTAAAGACCGCATAGTATTTAACTGCAGCTACCAGATCGGATCCCAAAATCTGAATAAAGAGTTACTGCCCGGTCCCACACTCGGCCCCTCCCTACTCGGCGTTCTACTCCGCTTCCGCCAGGAAAAGGTGGCCATCAGCGGGGACATTAAAGGAATGTTCCTGCAGGTGAGATTAGTAGAGGAGGACAAGCCCCTGTTACGGTTCCTATGGAGAGAGAAGCCAGGAGATGAGCACCCAGCCATCTACCAATGGGAAGTCCTCCCCTTCGGAACGACGTGCAGCCCCTGCTGTGCTACATTTGCACTACAGAAACATGTAGCAGAGGACCCAGCAGCGGACGAAGAGGTCCGACACAGCGTAAAGAACAGCTTCTACGTAGACAACTGTCTACAAAGCCTTTCAACCCAGGAAGAAGCCGAGGCTCTCCTGATTAAACTCCGCGCCTCATTGATCAAAGGCGGCTTTGATCTCAGGCAGTGGGCCAGCAGCGATCCGCAAGTACTGCGCAGCCTCTCCTCCGAGGACAAGGCAGCCAGCAGCGAGACCTGGATGGCTACAATCCCGGGAGAAGCCCAGGAGATGACCCTGGGATTGGTGTGGCGATTCAAAACAGATTCGCTTCACTACAGACACAAGCCCCTGACTACGGAGCAGGGAAGGCCGGCGGCGGCGCCGACCATCAGACGGAGTGTGTACACAACACTCGCCCGACAATATGACCCGCTAGGATGTATTCTACCGTACACCACCAGGGCAAAAATGATTGTACGAGCATTGTGGGACAAGGACCAGGGCTGGGACGACCCCATTCCCGCACACCTTGCATCCACCTGGAGAGAGTGGGAGATGGAGCTCCACTCACTCCCAGGCGTTAATATGCGCCGAAGCTACTTCCCACCCACGGTGAGGCCAGAGACATGTAAAATGGACTTACACGTCTTCAGTGACGCCTCAGAGGTCGCATACGGATCAGTAGCCTACTTGCGGGCCCAAGAAAGGGGGGGAGAGATCTACACAGCATTTGTCCTCGCCCGCTCGAGAATAGCCCCACGCAAGCAACAATCTATCCCACGTCTAGAGCTCTGCGCAGCCCTAGCCGGAGCGCACCTAGCCACGCTCATCCAACGTGAGCTCACCATACCGGTGTCTAGAACAATCCTGTGGTCAGATTCCACGACAGTACTCGCCTGGATCAAATCGGACTCATGCAAGTACAAAGTCTTCGTGGGAGTCAGAGTCACCGAGATTCAAGACTTAACCGAAGAGTTAACCGGAGAAACAGAGTGGCGCTACGTTGATACAAAACAGAACCCAGCTGACGTCATCACCCGGGGGATGCCCCTGGATGACCTCACCCGTCGCAATGTCTACAGTGACGGCCCCGCATTCCTAAGACTCCCGGAAGGACAGTGGCCCAGGCCTATCCCGAGGGAAGCAAGTCCAGAGGAGGTGGAAAATAAGAAGTCTGTGTTCTGTGGATTGAGCACCGTAGCCTCCACCGACCCTAACATAGACGATTGCACGTCCATAGAGAGTGCACAACAAAGAACATTCCTGCGGTACCACCCGGAGTGCAAGTCCCCCGCTGACATGTCAGCAGCTAACTACGAGGAAGCAGAATTGCTTCTACTGCAGCGAGCCCAGAGAGACTCGTTCCCCGATGAATTGGCCTGTCTACAGGGAGGAAAGCCTGTCCCATCCGACAGCAGATTAATTCATCTGGCCCCCGAGAGCGACGCTCATACCCTCATCAGAGTGGGTGGTCGCCTACGCAGAGCCCCCAATCTACCGGATGACATTAAATACCCGATCGTATTGAACAGCCGACACAAGGTCACAGAGCTGATGATAAAGAAATACGATGAGGATGTACATCACGCAGGAGCAGAAAGAGTCTTCGCGGAAATCAGACGTCGTTACTGGATCCTACAAGGAAGAGAGGCGGTACGACGCTTCCAGCGAACATGTCTAGACTGCCGCAAGTGGCGCGCGCAGCCCAGCATACCAAGGATGGCTGACCTTCCTCCATGTCGCCTCCGAATCGGTGACAAGCCATTCCACTCAACGGGTATGGACTGCTTTGGCCCGCTGCACATAAAGAAAGGAAGAGGAACCGAGAAGCGGCGGGGTATTGTATTCAAATGCATGACCACCAGAGCGATACACATCGAGCTTCTCCCGACCATGAGCACAGACTCATTCCTTATGGCCTTCCGTAGATTCACATCACGGAAAGGAAGACCGTCTACCCTATTGTCCGATCATGGGACAAACTTCAAAGGCGGCGAAAGAGAGCTGAGAGAGAGCTTCCAAGCTATGGGCCCAGAACTTAAGACCCACCTCGCTCCAGCACAGGTTGATTTCCAATTCAACCCCCCAAACGCACCCCACTTCGGTGGCACTTGGGAACGAGAAGTGCGCTCCATAAAGACAGCCCTGTACGCAGTACTTGGGGCCCAGACTGTGGCGGAAGAAGTCCTAATGACAGTCCTCACGGAGATTGAGGGAGTACTTAACTCGAAGCCCCTCGGATATGTCTCCAGTGATGTGGCGGATATCGACCCAGTTACCCCCAACACACTCCTGATGGGGCGGCTAGATCCTGCATTACCCCAGACAATGTACCGGCCTGAAGAAGCGAACGGCCGACGAATGTGGAGGTACAGCCAAGTATTAGCCGACAAGTTTTGGAGCAGTTTCCTACTGCACTACCTACCGTCTCTACAGACCCGCCAGAAGTGGGTAAAGGAGAGAGACAATTTGACAGAAGGAACAGTCGTCATGATTATTGATCAATCACTGCCCAGAGCTATGTGGCCGGCCGGCCGCGTAAGCAAAGTGATCACCGGTGCCGACGGCAAGGTCCGAGCAGCTGAAGTGCTCGTCCAGGGTCGCACTTACACCCGTCCCGTGGCGAGGCTCATAGAACTGCCCCGACTCCCAGACACAATCGATGATGACCATGACCCTATAACCCTATGACTTTGTGAAGTTGACTGACCCCTACAGCAAACCCTTATGTGTAAATAGACAACGCGATTAATCTGTCTCTGTTTAACTGATTAGGTCTGGGACCAATCAGGGGGTGGCTGTTGTGAAGGGCCAGATTAAACCGAATATATATATTTATTTATATATATATATTTAATTGTATTTGTATATTCTCTAATATTCCCTGATATCCCTTGTATATTCCTTGTACAATATGCATTGAATATCCATTCTAGCCTACTGAACATCCCATAATAGTCTCCATTCTACTATTGGTCGAGACCTTGGTGCCAGGCTGCCATACCCCTCAGACCCAGTTCAAACGTACCGCTCAACATGTACGAACAAGTCCTAGTTCCGCGTAGGAATCTGGCTACCGCACCACTAATGGGACTATTTGTTCATAGTGCGTATATATACTGCGCTACTAAAGTAGGACTTCCTTTTCAGTCCAGTTTCTTACCCTCCAATAGAGTCACAGACGTAAAGCCTCCCCGCGACGCCACGTGTGGGAGTAAGGCCAAGTTCGCCTACCATCGGTATTGAGACATCGTGTATATTAATATTTGAATAGTCATATTTGGCACTATATCGTCGAGTTGGACGTAGTCTATTAAGCTAATAATAGTCTGTTAATATATAGTGCTTCGTACGGTGAGAATACTACCGTAGTCAGTACCCCATCGTTTCGGGCAGAGAACTGGCTGCTTATCCAGGGTGGTTGACCCCACGTGAAGCTGCACCCGAGGAGCCCCAGAGCCGACGAGCGAGTGGACCTGTATACCGGATTATTCTACCGACGACAGCCCGCCTTCCCAGGCACGGATTATGCTTTGTATACGTTGATTATTCCATGGATAAAGACCCCCGACACTGCCGTGTGTTGGAACCCCCCCCCCTGGAGAGGACGCAAGGTGAGGAGACGCTCTGCAAGACGAGGTCGCTTCACGTCTCTCCTCCGTGGACCGGAGGACGCCGGCCCACAAAGAGTCCATCTGCTTTCATCTGTGGTCCAAGGATCGCCGGCGCATTGAACGGCACTACAGTGGGTTCACCTGGGATACCCTTGGCCGGATGAGGCAGCCGGATTCTACCCCCCCCCCCCCTTCCTACTCCTGTCGGCTTACAAGCGACCGGATTAACCCCCCCTAGTGTATCCAGTATATAATCATTAAAGTATCATTGCTGTTATTCCTTAAACTATTCCAGGTCGTATATGTACCACCTGCGCCTTCAGAGATTGGACATTCTCTATTGATATACCGACGAATACTCTTGCCATAAAAGTGCATACTAATTCCCATTCATAAATGTGATTGATTTGATTAAGTGCTTGCTCTACACACCATCGCTGTGTAGAAATAAAGACCTATTTCTAATTCGTACATTTGTGTTGGATCCGTTTCATCTACGTGACAGTGTTCATCATAATATATTTATGCCGTGTACTGGGTGGCCGAATATTAAGTACAAAGGTAGTGGTAGTAAGTATCATATCTAGTAATACAGTCAGGGAATTGTACCCCTCAGTTACAGTCACCATTGTAACCAGTGGGATTAATTTATTTTTCTATTTCATTGAACATTGCACATTGTTACAAAGGGTCAGATTAAACCGAATATATATATTTATTGCCTGAGATCCCATGTATAATATTTGTATATCGTTTGATATCCCCTGTATATTCCTTGTACAATATGCACAGAATATCCCTTTACCTGGTAGCAGGACAGACCATAATATTCGTTCTCCTATTGGAAGCGATCCCCCGGCGCCACTGCCTTACCCCCTCGAGCTGACTTCAAAGGTACCGACGAGATATGTCTGTACATGCCCAGCTTCTGCCCACTAATACGGCTACCGAAAGCAGAATGGCACTATTTGTCCACGGTACATATAAATAGGGCGCAAGAAATGTAGAACCCCCCTTGCAGTTCCTTTTTCAGTTCGCCTTCAGTTCAGTTCAGTCTGGTTCAGTTATCCAAGCAACGTCTCACCCACTACGCAACGTGGGCAGAGCAGGGCTCGCATTGCCCCAAGATAGAGCCTCGTGTTATCCTAATACGTCTGTTTGTCGTATCGTTCGCTATTTATTAGTAAACCTTCATTACGAGTCAAAGACCACGTGGAGTGAGTAATTGTGCGTCGACATAGAGCACTTATTGCCCGTGCTAATAGTATAGTAACGTCAAGGTCAACCGTGCACTACCGCACCGGAGGATATCTACACCGGAGCAGCAGCACCACGGAGGATTTACACCCCGCCAGCGGTGCCACTTTCCGGCAAGGACTATTATTCTTCATTCTTCACCAAGCCGCTGGAAGCAGAGAACCGTCTACACCCACTGCTGTGGGATCCACGTGCCCGTGGGGACATCACTCAAGCCCGTCTTTGTCGTACCAGAGACTCCACAGCTTTCACCTACACGGCACGCATCCTGGGACCAGGCTGCCTATCCCCGCTGCTCCAGGGGTGACATCGCCTCCGTGAACCATTGACTTGCCTAGAGCTTTGCCTCCCTCTGCTGGCTTACAACCGGTAGTACCCCTATCCCAGAGTACCAGAGATAATCCTTAATATTTACTATTGACTCGCCTATGCACATTCTATTTGCCTTATAAGCGCAACTAAGGCATGTAATATAATCCCTTTTATGTAATAAATATTGTAAACGAGTATTTTGTGTGGAAAACCGTGTTATTGTGGGAGTGTTCTAATCTAATATACTTATGTACAGTATTGGCCAGGAGTACATAGACGGTAGTGATTTAATGATATCAGTACTTGATTAATACAGTCAGGGAATTGTACCCCTCAGTTACAATTGGTCCTTCGATAGCCGGAGAATAATTAGCGTAATATTAATATAATATTAATATTGACATGGCCGATGACGAACACTCCACAAACGGTTCTCCTAAGCTAGATCGCCCGCAGCGCAGACGACAGCCACCTCCCTATCTAGAGGCATACTCTGTCAGTCCAATACCTAGCTTTAAAGGGAAGTTAAACGCGGAAAAAGTAGAAAGTAAAATTATGTCTGACCTTAACAACCAGGTTACCCCGACCACAGAGGCCCTAGTGGGTGCTAATGTAACTGACCAAGCTCACGGTGGGGACCAGGAGGGAACTGACACGACTTTACCCCCAGACAATACCGACCAAATAGCCCCCGATCAGCTCCGGGAGGAAGACAACCCTAAAGAGACGCGCACCCAGGGGATGGATCTCCTCGGTACGCAACAGGAGAACGGATCTCCAACCAGTACTGCCGGGAGCCGATCGCCCCGAACGGCGTCTTCCCCCAGCGAGGCGGACAAGATGCTGGCGCAAGCACTCATCGCCACCCTGGCAGCCTCCACCGAACGCGATCGACTTCAAGCGCAACAGACGTGCGAGCGCGAACATTACGCAGGTGAGCGAGAGCGCTTCCAGGCGCAACAAAGGAGCGAGGACGACCGAATAAGACTGGAGACCAGACGCCTCCAGACAGAAGAGAACATCGAGAGAAGCTGCGCCGACGTCGCAAATGCACAGCTCCACGCTGCCCATGCCAGCGCCAATGCCCAGCGCGACGTCGAGAGAAGCCGCGCCGACGTCGCCAATGCACAGCTCCACGCTGCCCATGCCAGCGCCAATGCCCAGCGCGACGTCGCCAACGCACAGCGCGACGCTGCCCAGGCCAGCGCCAATGCGCAGCGCGACGCCGCCAATGCGCAGCGCGACGCCGCCAATGCCCAGCGCGAAGCAGCGCGCGACGCAGCCCATGCCCGGCGCGAGGCAGAGCGCGACCGGCTGCAGGCGGAGCTGATGGACAAACTGGTTGCCATGGCGACACCCCCTCACTCCGCACGGAGCTCCCAGAGGTCGTCAAGACATGGGTCTAGGACACATTCCCCTACCCGACGAAGCGACCCGGGACCCCGCCTACAGGAGGATCCTGTCCACGTCTCCGAACCCCGCCTACAGGAGGAGCCTGTCCACGTCTCTGAACCCCCTCCCCAGCCGGTCCATACGAGACCTAGCAACCGGGGTACAGAACCGAACCACGCCGAGAGACTGAACAGACGACTCCAGGTCCTAGCAGAGGAAGAGGAGGAGGAGGAGGAGGAGTGTCAAGCCGACCAGCAGCAACGTGCTCTGGCCCAGGAGGCCCAGTATAGCCCCGACCAGCAGCAACGTACTCAGGACCAGGAGGTCCAGTACAGCCCAGAAGTCAGCCCCGAGGCCCTGCGCTACAAACCCCCGACTCAACTCACGGGTGAGTTTGACGCACCGCCAGCCCCGAGGAACAGCACCTGGGTACCCGACCTTCGGTACCCACCAAGTACCAGCCCAAGACGACACGCAAGAGGAGACTCGCCTAGGAGGCCTCTCCCCCAACGTTCACCGATGTGCCAGTCATCCATGACATCATACATTGCCACGCCGTCATTTCCCGACTTCGCCTATGAGAGTCGAGCACAGTACACGGAGCTCCGGATGTGCCTAGAGACAATGATGGTGGATGTCGCTGATGAACGCCACAAGTATGCAATATTACTGAAGCACCTGAAAGTACCGCGAGCGCACAATATAGCGCTAGCCTATGCCACCTCTTCGACACCATACACAGCGGCCCTAGCGGCGCTGGACCAGAGATATGGACGTATATGGGATTACGTAATAGAAGAGATAAGGCATATTGACCGCTTACCCCCAGCCACAGACAATCGCTCACTAGACGACCTGTCAATCAAAGTGCAGTCCCTGGTGGGGATGCTGGGAGCGCAACGGGAGAAGGGCAGGCATGAGCTATACGCCAACTCTAACGTTGAGAGGATTTTGGAGAAGCTGCCACCCGCAAGACAGGAGCGCTTTCGGCGGCAGAGGGACTACCGCGACCCCGACGGCCCCGAGCCATCCCTCCTTGATCTGGCCGACTTCCTGGCGAGAGAGGTCAGCAGCTTACGACTGGACACCTTCGGGCGGAGCACGCCAAGCTCCAGAGAGGGACCCAGGAGAATAAATGATGGAAGAAGATCGGTGACTGTCATGCACCAAGCCGAAGCAGTACCGCAGCACTCCAACCACAACACCCCCTCGACGAAAGAGGACCAGTGGAAGATTGAGTGCCAGTACTGTGAGGGAGAACATCGGCTCTATCAGTGCGAAGATTTCAAGCTGACCACGGATGATGTGAGCCAGTGGGTCAAGGACCACCGCCGCTGCTTCCGCTGCGCGCGCAGCCACCTAGCAGCTGAGTGCCGCTTGAAAAAGAAGTGCGGCAGGTGCGGTGGCACCCACCTGGAGGTCCTGCATGACATCAACAAGCGTCAGCCAGGACAACCGAGTGGGCCCGTCGCGGTACTGTACCATGCCGAGGCGGTGGCACCAGAACCAAAGTTCCACCAGACCGCTCCCTGGTGTCCCGACTGCTACGGCAGGCACTGGGAGTCAAGGTGCGACTCGTGCCATATAGAGTCTACGTCACCACCCGAGACAGGAGTGCTCCACATAGACCCCCAGCATAGCGGGACCCCCCGTGTGCTCCTCAAAGTGGTCAGGGTGCTCCTGAGCCACAGGGACAAAGTCATGGACACTTACGCCGTCCTTGATGACGGGTCAGAGAAGACCCTTCTGCTCACGTCCGCTGCGGCCCAGCTGGGACTGCGGGGGAGCGAGAACCAAATGACGATTCGGACAATAAGAAGAGATTTAAAGACGATAAAGGGCGAGAATGTCTCCTTCACTATCGCAGCAAGCGGGCAGCCAGAGCGACGGTATAGGATTACAAATGCTTTCACCAGCCAAGAAATAGGACTATCACAGTACACCTACCCCATCCCACAGCTGATGGATAAATACGTGCACCTGCGTCAACTACCTATCCCGCTCATAGACGGCGCCACCCCGACCCTGCTGATAGGCTCCGACCATGCAGACCTCATCGTCCCGATAGACCGGGTCCATACCGGAACCGAGGCTGTCCTGCAGCAGTCGAGACCCGCCTAGGGTGGACACTACAAGGCCCCCTCGCTAAATCTCTCAACCGAACAGCAGCCACTAGCTGCCTCCACTCCAGAGCGACAGAAGAAGACACCGGCCTCTCCCCCATACAGCAGAGGCTATTGACATTAAGCGAGAGGCCCGTGAGAGAACCGTGGGTACCAGAGGGAGTTCGGAACTCCACCCCCCTCAGCTGCGCCCCAGACGTAGCTGACCTCGAACCCAGCACCCCAAGCGACTCCTTGACGGGGCGGCCGGGACCGGCCCCTCCTCACACGGGGTACAGAGCGAACAAGAGAAACAGACGGAGGAGGAGAAAGCACAGCCAAGCCCAGATCAAAGCAGTCTCAGGCCCGCTTCCTCCTAAGCCCCCCTTCATCCCGTCCAGTCGTCATGACTATAGACCAGTCACCACCCGAGCTGCGTGGCCGGCCGGCCGCGTAAGCAAAGTGACCACTGGTGCCGACGGAAAGGTCAGAGTGGCAGAAGTGCTCGGCCAAGGGCGGATCTACAACCGACCCGTGGCGAGGCTGACAGAGTCGCCAAGGCTCCCCGACTCGCCTAATGACGACCATGACCCCTGACTTTGTGAACTGCCCGACCCCTCACAGACATTGAGTAGTGGACAGTGCGGTTAATCTGTCTCTGCTTAGCTAATTAGGTGGGACTAATTAGGGGGCGGCTGTTACAAAGGGTCAGATTAAACCGAATATATATATTTATTGCCTGAGATCCCATGTATAATATTTGTATATCGTTTGATATCCCCTGTATATTCCTTGTACAATATGCACGGAATATCCCTTTACCTGGTAGCAGGACAGACCATAATATTCGTTCTCCTATTGGAAGCGATCCCCCGGCGCCACTGCCTTACCCCCTCGAGCTGACTTCAAAGGTACCGACGAGATATGTCTGTACATGCCCAGCTTCTGCCCACTAATACGGCTACCGAAAGCAGAATGGCACTATTTGTCCACGGTACATATAAATAGGGCGCAAGAAATGTAGAACCCCCCTTGCAGTTCCTTTTTCAGTTCGCCTTCAGTTCAGTTCAGTCTGGTTCAGTTATCCAAGCAACGTCTCACCCACTACGCAACGTGGGCAGAGCAGGGCTCGCATTGCCCCAAGATAGAGCCTCGTGTTATCCTAATACGTCTGTTTGTCGTATCGTTCGCTATTTATTAGTAAACCTTCATTACGAGTCAAAGACCACGTGGAGTGAGTAATTGTGCGTCGACATAGAGCACTTATTGCCCGTGCTAATAGTATAGTAACGTCAAGGTCAACCGTGCACTACCGCACCGGAGGATATCTACACCGGAGCAGCAGCACCACAGAGGATTTACACCCCGCCAGCGGTGCCACTTTCCGGCAAGGACTATTATTCTTCATTCTTCTTCCGCACGATATTGCCTACCCAAATATTAATCTCACCCGCCGCCTATGATGACGAGCTAGCACATTATTTATACAGGAGAGTAGACAAAACTAAGTGGAGCATGTGTGTGTGCATATGTGTGTACAAGTTGAAGGTTATGTGTAGAGAGTGAGCAAGAGGGTAGTGTGTGTATGTGTGTGTGTGTTAGAAAGAGAGAGAAATGTGTTAGTAAAATTCACCATATTCCCTAAAATAACACCCTCAAATTAAAGCTGTCTTTATTTCCTCAATCACCTTTCCATTTCAAATCCAAATGTGCTTGAATTGTTTCGCTATATCTCATACTTATATATACTGTATAATAACATTTATTTGTGTTTCCCAAACCACATTTCTTAATAACATTTAGACTAAAACATGATGGTGTGTTTTGTATTTAAGCATTACATCACACGCAGGAGTGGTTTGTGACCAATAAACCATGCCTAGGGGGGTCTAACGACCCTCGGCTGCGCCTCGGGCCTAACAACCACCCCTAGGCATGGTTTATTGGTCACAAATCACGACTGCACGTGGTGTAAAGCTTTTATACAACTGCCAGATTCATCCAACCTTATTTCTATACAATAAACACACATTAATCGAAGATTTATTGAAAAAACCATCCGCCAGAAAAAGTAGTTCCCACAACTCCATGTGGAAGCAGCTTGAAGTGCATCCAACCAAACTAACACATCCAACTGTGTATTATTGGAATGATTGAGAGAAGTTGCCTCATGTGGAAGCAGCTTGAAGTGCATCCAACCAACTAACACATCCAACTGTGTATTATTGGAATGATTGATTGAAAATTTATTAAAACGTTTTCTTTGCCCTATAGGAAAAAAACGTTTTCTTCGCCCTATTTTTTTATTTATTTCTTTTAGCCTAAACTTAACCAGTTGGAAACCAGGGGTACAGTAATAAAATTAGCAATCAACCAATCAATCAATTCAATAGACCATGCTCACTTAAAACAGCGCTGCTTCTCTCTCAGTCTGACTCCCCCGCTGTTGCAGACAGGAGTGTGTGTGTGTGTGTGTGCGTGTGTGTGTGTGTGTGTCACAGTGTGTGTGTGCGTGTGTGTGTGTATGTGTGTGTGTGTGTGTGTGTGTGTGTGTGTGTATGTGTGTGTTTGTGGGTACGCCAGCGTCGGACAGTGTGAGAGAGAACGCTGCAGTCGGAAAGTAGGAAGGAAGAAATTTAAATCAATCAATTAATCTATCAATCAATCCGCGATTTTTCTTTTGTTCTAGATTGAGTCAAGACCCATCAATTACATCATCCAACATTGTTTAAAATACTAACACATTCCCCTTGACAGAATCGCTTCATATTTAGTCGTTATGGTGCTTTCAACATAACCATTTGTCGTCCGCGATCCTGTTTTCTCCCGGAGTGAGCCGGGGAGGGTTATGTGATTTGGTTGTGGGCGGGTCCTGAGCCCAGGACCGTGGATTGTTACCAATAAAGACGTGTGAATGGCCAATCAGAATTGAGAAATTTGCATGCCGTTGTATAAGTTTTCATACACGGAGAGACTGGAACCTATAAATTAAACTGGGGTTTTACCTGGGGATTCCTTAGAACCCCCGGGGACGCAGAGCCGCATTTTGGAAACCAATAATTTAGTAGGACTAAGTCCGCCACTGGTTTTAACTTGGAAAAACACAAAATAATAAACGAGCCATAATTAAGCTTTGACATTTTCATTTAGTTTATTGGAGAAATTTAATATACACGCTCCAGGCAGACATTAGCATTTCTGTGTAAGCAAATACTGGATGGTAATCATTCGTTCCCTATAGTGTAAGAGCCTACAAGTAATGCACTAAATTAGCAGAGTCCTTTACCTATTTCGAAAGTCAAGTCGAAATTCATTCTGACGATCGTATCGGTTGAGTCAAATATCAAGTGAGGCATCTCTGACGAGGTTCAGCAGAGGATTGACAGCTTTTTTCTTTTTCTTTCCTTTTTTCTTTTCCCCTCCAAAACTGCAGGGCAGGGAGCAGCTCCGCATCGCTTCACTTCACAGGACGGCCCATCTTCGGTAGCTGGGATGTGTCGTGATGCACTGTAAAGAATAAGATCATACATATTCCAGGTAAATACGTACTGTCTTGAACAAGAAAGAGGGCTGCAGCGTTCTTGTAGTGTGAATCATTCATTCATTCATTCATTCATTCATTCATTCATTCATTCATTCATTCATTCATTCATTCATTCATTCATTCATTCATTCAATCCAGTGTTTAGAAGGTGCTCTTTGGATATTTGGGGAACCAGTAGAAAAAACAAAGAAGTTCCAGGCACTCTTCATAATAAAAAAGCTTTAATAAATTGCTTAGTTCCTATTAGAACAATAAAGAAACTGCCAACATGTTTCGGCCTAGCTGTCGGCCTTCTTCAGGGCATACAAACAAATGAATGAACTCTGAGCCATATTCTAAAAAGGTTTTTAGAATATGGCTCAGAGTTCATTCATTTGAATATGGCTCAGAGTTCATTCATTTGTTTGTATGCCCTGAAGAAGGCCGACAGCTAGGCCGAAACATGTTGGCAGTTTTTTTTATTGTTCTAATATGAACTAAGCAATTTATTAAAGCTTTTTTATATATGAAGAGTGCCTGGAAATTCTTTAAAAAAAAATTATACATACTGTATTTGATCTATTATTTGTTTGTTTGTTTGTTTGTTTACTCATAATAAAGGAAACTACTGCATGTTGCATGTGTGTGTATTTGCTTTCAGTCCAGCTTCAGGTCATCATCAGGGCATCCCAAGTATCACGGTAATATGATGATAATTTCAGTTTTATCATGCTGAAATTGCCATTGTATAAATAATTTACCATGGTAGGCCTACTGCTGCCATGGTAAAAGTTACGTATCGCCATGGTACCACTTTTGTACTTAAATAACACCATGGTATAATCAGATCTAAACCATGATACCGATGGTAATATCATGGTATTTCCATAATTTCTTGGTCACTACCAACATCATAGTGAACAGAAAACAACAGAAATATTGTGATATTTGTAAAGGATGGTCTGATGACATAATAATGGCATGATGATGATCTGAGGACCAACAGCTTAGTAAATGGCCGCAGTGTTTAACATGCAGTACTGCATGCATTTTTCCTTTATTATTTAAGTCTCGAGTCATTTGTATCCTGTTGCACTTATCAAGAAGATTTATAGGAATCTTAAAGTTCCCTTGTTTGTTTGTCGTCACCAAGGTTGCTGAGATGACAGAAGACTAAAGGCACTTTCACGATAGAAACAAGGTTTTCTTTCTTACCCTCTTTGGGGTGGGGCTGGCTAGGCCTCGATAGAAACAAGGTTGTCTTTCTTACCCTCTTTGGGGTGGGGCTGGCTAGGCCTCGATAGAAACAAGGTTTTCTTTCTTACCCTCTTTGGGGTGGGGCTGGCTGGGCCTCGATAGAAACAAGGTTGTCTTTCTTACCCTCTTTGGGTGGGGCTGGCTAGGCCTCGATAGAAACAAGGTTGTCTTTCTTACCCTCTTTGGGGTGGGGCTGGCTAGGCCTCGATAGAAACAAGGTTTTCTTTCTTACCCTCTTTGGGGTGGGGCTGGCTGGGCCTCGATAGAAACAAGGTTTTCTTTCTTACCCTCTTTGGGGTGGGGCTGGCTGGGCCTCGATAGAAACAAGGTTGTCTTTCTTACCCTCTTTGGGGTGGGGCTGGCTAGGCCTCGATAGAAACAAGGTTGTCTTTCTTACCCTCTTTGGGGTGGGGCTGGCTGCGCCTCGATAGAAACAAGGTTTTCTTTCTTACCCTCTTTGGGGTGGGGCTGGCTAGGCCTCGATAGAAACAAGGTTGTCTTTCTTACCCTCTTTGGGGTGGGGCTGGCTAGGCCTTGATAGAAACAAGGGTCCTCATTCTCGAATGGACATGTGTAAAACTTACCAAGGATTTCCTTCATAACTCAATTTACGTACTTATTCGGCATTCTCAAACGGCTTCGTATTGTAAATTCTTTTAAGGATTTACTTGGGTTTACGTACTAAGTCGGATAGACCGATGTGCGCCCGTGGTTTCAACAGCTTTCTCTGGGAAAAGTCATTGGGGATTGCCGATACTACAGACATCTGTGGAATTAAATAATTATAATGATAATTACTACGACTGTCTCGATGTATTAGCGTGCACCCGAGTTTGGAAGAGCCTTCTTTGGAAAAAGACTGGATTATTTAGGAAATGGGCGATGTTTAGCGTGTAATAAACTACAAACTACAGTTTGTAGAAACAAACTCTTTTTTTTACATGTTGGACTAGAAATAGTGTCTGTCAAATGAGCCATACTATTGTCTCCATAGCTATAATATAGAATATACAATAGCTCTGCAAAGATCGTGAACTATCGTGAAAATGGTCAAGAAAAGCTGGCGCTAGCCAGTGCAGATGGGGAAAGGGCGTGGCTCTCTATGAGTTAACAATCACGTTCTACATATATAGTCATGACTCAAAGAACCATGTCCGTAAAAAAATCAATCAATAAATAAGAACTAACCCCTGATCGCTTCAGATATAGCTATAGTGAAATAGACTATTAATATTCCATATACTGTCTTGTTCTTATATTATTTATTGTTGGTTTTATTCATTTCTTACATTGCTTGCGCACATCTAAGAGCCAGTAGAAACAGCTTGATTGTATATTACTGTTGCACTTTACTGTTATATTTGCACTCTGGTTGGATGTTGTATTGTACTTGTGCTGTAAAATGCCAATACATTTGAATCTAATCTAATTTTGAGATCAGTCACAATCGCTTCCGCACTACCTGTAGAATGTATCAGCATGGTGGATGGCAATGGCAAACCTCTGTTGTTTTGCACACGCCTCATTTGCCTTATAAGCAGCTGGCGTGGCGTGTCTGTATGCAAATTAAATGAACAAGAACAAGCTTTTCAGTTTAAGAATGAATGACGTATTTCATTCATGGGAACCCAGTTGCGAAGACTTCGACGAGTTACGGAGACCATTTCACGCGTTCAGGAATCCGGAGGAGGATTTCTGTAAATCTGTCGGTACGAAATTTTTACCAAGATATTTACCAAGGCACTTACAAACACGTTCGAGAATGAGGACCAAGGTTTTCTTTCTTACCCTCTTTGGGGTGGGGCTGGCTAGGCCTCGCTGGTTGTTTGTTTCTGCTCGGGAGCTCTGAGCTGTCCCTGTAGTCTCTAGCTCTAGAGGGCTGGAGCTCCGGCCGAGACTTAACGGGCAAGGGGGGGCGGCTGACGCCCGGCATGGCCCCCCCCTCAGAGCGCGAGAAAACCACCGGCTTCTTGAAGGTCTTCAGTTGCAGCAGGGTCAAGGTTTTGGTCTCGGAGCAGGTGAAGGATCGGACGCGCGGGGTTGGCATCGGGGGGCGGTCGAGGTCGCCGTCGGAGGGCTTGGGGAAGGAGAAGATGGGGTCTGGAGGCGTGAGGTGGTCCTTGTGCTGAGGGTCTTGTTCCTTGCCTCGAGATGATGATGATGATTTCCCCGTTGCACCATAAAGAGGGTTGTCACACATCCCTGTCGGCTTCTCATCCTCACCCCTGGAAGACATCAAGGTTCAGTTTCACATTGACCTTCTCTGTCCAATCCTACTAGCAACATTGTACAATTAGCAACGTTGTACAAATAAGGTTAGATAAAAAAAGAAATGCTGGTTTTAAAAAGTAAATTATCGTCAGACATTTTAACAATACTATGCAAGAAATAAACTTGAAAAAGATTCATTGCAAACGTGGCGTCTTTGGTGAGGCACATGTGGTGGATTACGATTTATCAACTATATCGTAGACAGATCTTCTGATCAAAATAGGTTTAATAGTAAAAAGTTAAACAATTAATACAATGTACATGTGGGTTAAATGAGCTTGGGCTGAGAGCAGTGCCAGCTAGGAGAGATGAAGAAGAGACAGCGACAATGATCTTAAGTAGAGAAAGGGGTGGGGGCTGTAGCCCTTTGCCTCTCACCTAGGTGTGAACTAAGCTATTGTTTGGGGCAACCAAAAGGATTCCTCGACACACACTTACACAAGAGTGGGACTGCGCGGTCCGGCATCATAACCCTCTTTATGGATATCCTTGCCTCCTTGCCCGGGAGCTGGGACCTGTTTCTGTGGCTTGCTGTAACTCCAACCCTTATCACCTGCAGACCCTGCTTTGAAGCCCACCTCCATGTAATTGGGATTATTGATGTCGATCCCCTGGGAAAGAGCGAACCTGTTGAACAGGAGGGGGAGAAAATAAACACATTCCTGAAAATCACGCTTAGGACTTTTATTCTGAAGTAACCGTGAGACCGAAGGAATTTCTTACTTCATATCACTTCTGCCTTTTGAGGAGGCAGGGTCGTCCCTCTCCACTTGGATAAAATCTGCAGGTGTAATGAGATGGAGGATAAACACAACAGCTACTGTATGCACTCTGGTTGGATGCCAAACCTCTTTTCTATTGTACTGTACAATACATTTTAATCTAATCTAATCTAATCTAATCTAATCTAATCTAATCTAATCTAATCTAATCTAATCTAATGTATTAAAACCTTTCAGCACAGTATTTATGTGGACAGCGGTGGCCTAAAAGGTTAGATCTGGGTGGGGCAGTGAATGAATAACGCTTTCCCACTCCTACCGTTGATATGCCCTTGAGCAAGGCATTTGACCCCCCCAACTGCTCGACTGGAGCTTCTCAGTGGCCAACAGTGCATTTGTGCTCAGCAGACCTACTCTGAACCTACTCAGAACCTACTCAGAACCTACTCTGAACATACTCTGAACCTACTTTGAACCTACTCAGAACCTACTCTGAACCTACTCAGGGCAAACTCTGGGATTTCTTTTCTGAAGTATGCAAAGATTTTACCAAAGGCTTTACTGTGCTGTAGGACGGGTTGTGAACCCGTTTGAGGGCGTGGCACACTTACACAAGAATAAAACATTCACACAGGCACACTTCATAATTCTGCTTGTAAATTAAGTATAGAATTATCATACAAGAGGAGGTAGCAATAATAGGAGCAGCTGCTGACCAAGGAGCAACATTGATTAATTTGGATTGGGGAAAATATTATTATTTAACCCTTGAGTCAACCTGTAAAAAACCCACTACCTGTCTCCTGCGATCTCAGTAAAACATATCTTTTTCATGTATTGTTCCAATTTTCTTTCATGAATATCATTATTAACTTCAGTCCTCACCATACATATCGAATATTTATAAATTTTCAGGATTTTAACCATTTCTTAAATTAGGGTTAGGGTTAGGGTTGGGGTTAGGGTTAGGGTTAGGGGGTTAGGGTTAGGGTTAGTTAGGGTGAGTCCAAGATGTGATACTGAGCTACTTTTTTGGCATATACATCAAATCTAGCCAACGCTATCCATAAACACACGTGAAAAAAGGGCTTTTTGACCAGAACTGCGACAAAGGTGACTCAAGGGTTAAGATGATTTTGATCATTGTGGCAGATATCAACCCCCCTCTCATGGATATGTGAAGGACGGGAGATATTATTGCCACGGAAGGAGTGGAAACAATTAGGTAGCTGATTAGTACTGATAGAACACACCTGTGCATCATTAGTTCACCCACATCTCACGTGCACACACCCCAGACACACACACTACAAATACACTAGGTTAGTGAGAGATGAGTTGAGTGGAGGTGAGGTTGGAGTTGTTGTATTGAGAGAGATTGTTATATTCAGAGTTTTGTGAGGTGAGAGAGGTAGTGAGAAGAGAGGTGAAGGCGAGAAGGTGTTCATTGTGTACTGGACCCTAGACTGGCTGAGAAACCCCCTTGTGTACTGACCCTGGACCGGAAGACTACTCTGAGTATTGAACAATCCCTTCTTTTTGTACGAGAGCCTGTTTTGTGTTTTGACCATTGGACTGTAGTATTACGACCATTCTCTTTGCCTAACGAACTGAATTCTGTCCATAATCAATAAATATTCTTATTGATTGATATTGCTCTTGTGTGGACATTCAAATTTGTTTGTTTTTGAACCGTGGCAAGTCTGAACCCCACCAGGCTTGTCACAATATTTTAATCAAGAAATTGTGATATTTTCTTTAAGGCTGAACTAACTTCAAGGCACACTTTAAACGCTACTATCTGTGGCATTGACCATATTCACACAGTGTCCATTTAGCTCCTTTCCACCCTTTTTGGGGACACGGTGAAAAAGGAACTCAACCTGAGCACGTGATTCACAGTATTGATATCTAGGCTCACCGTAGAGCTTCTCCGTCTGCTTGCCCTCAGAGAGGCGCAACTGGATGCCCCCCGTCAAGGTGCCCGTGCGCTCTCCATGGTGAGTCAGCGTGATGTGGAACTCTGTGTAGTTGCTCTCGGCAGCTCTCAGCGCCACGCAACCCTCTCCTGTGGGGAAGGAGCGACAACAGGAAAAGAAAATGTTTTGGGATGGGAATTAAGATTTTCCAGATATTAGAAGAAGAAGAAGAAGAAGAAGTCTTTATTTGTCATGCAGATTTTAACACACACACATGCGATGGGCGACCCACAGGAACACACACACATGCACTGAGTCGCTGAATGAAATGTTCTCTGCACATCCCATCCCATCTTCCTTCCCCCCAAGGGCAGCCGGGAGTAGACGAGGGCTGCAGCGGGGGGGGGGGGGGGGGGGGGGGGGCGTGCCCGGGGACCAATCCAAGTGCTCCTGTCCGTCTTTGTCAGGGACGCAACAGCGTTAGCGATCTGTTGTGCATGTTTTTCCATTGGGTTTATCTTATCGGGAGGGGAAACCCTTGCGAGCACGGGGAGAACATGCAAACTCCACACAGAAAGGCACGGGAGATACCTCACCTGGGTAACTGGCACCATGGCAACCTGGTCCCCAAGCTGCTTAGCTTGCGTTCTAGCTGGGTTGAGCTACCTGTTAGCCAGTTAGCTGTTAGCTACGACACTAGCTCTGTACACTCGCTCGGCTGGGAACGTTAGCCTGATGCTACCAGTTAGCCTGGAGTTAGCTGTTAGCTTGTGCTACACCGTTGAACATTAGCCGTGAGAATAGCAGGCCATAGCACTCTGACTACGACGTCATCTTTGACAGAAGATGTAGTCAGCCCTACACCATGATCGGCTGTTGGAGGGGGGCGTCTCCGCTTCTTTTGCCCCGCCAGCGAGGGCCTTCGTCAACGTGGAGACCAGCCTGTTGCGGTCCTCTCAGCCTGCGTTCATTGGTGCAGGTAAGGGTCCATTGGACACTTCCCCCCTCTTCCTTCCTTCCCCTTCCGAATGTTTTGTAATAACGATGTTTTTTTCCAAAACGTATGTTGCTTCACTACATTTGGGGATGCGACATGTGTTGTGTGTGAATTGTCTTGATCGCTGGTATAGCTTTCTCTCTACCTAGAAAACGGCGTTGTTTTTTACGTGAGTAAAAATTTACTGGTTTTGTTGTATGATGAGAGGTTGTGTGTTCATGTAACGTTAGGCAACGTAGCTGAGCTCACAACTGGCTGGGTTAAAAACCCTGCAAAGCTATGCATAGTGGCATGTGATCGAGGGGTGAGTCCCTCTCTCAGCTTGTGATGATAATAAACAGGTGGCGAGTTTCACATTTAAACAGGGCTGTACCTGTTCAAACGAGTCGTATCAGGGGTAAGGTGGTGAGGGGTGGTTTTTTCCCCCGATTTTCCCCTGGGCCCCCCCCCCCCCCCTCCCCTCAAACATGATTTTGTTTACAATATATTGTTTCACTATGTTTGTGGGGATACGGTGTAACCCCTCAGCTTCTGCTGGGGTTGTGCTCCTGCTTAGAGAGGCAACTTTTTTCTGAAGATTGTTTGGTCGCTGTCATGTGGACTTAGCAAGGCCTGTGACCAGTACTTAATCGAGGACTTGTGTCTTCTCTCGTTATGAAAAACGGCGTTCCTCTTACGGTAGTGAGAGTGTACTTTTGCCTTTTTTGTTGTGATGGAGGGTTGTGTGTGTCGTTAAGATCCACGTTCTGGGTTAGGTGTTGGCCTACAGAAGTTACATGTGTAAGCTCTTGTACCAGGGCCCTTAAAGGGGCCCTCTCTTGGTCTGCGTTTTTCTTCCTTTAGGAAAAGGTGTAAAAATGCAGGTGGCAGGTTCGCACATGAGCCTATGTGAAGCTGTTACCTTGACAGGTGTACATGCGCTTCATGTAGCACGCTATGACTGGTGTCATGGCTCTGCTTTGTCATTGCATTGTATCAGGGGTGAGGGGTCATGAGGGGGTGAACTGATAAAACCTCCCTCCCCTTTTTCTGATTGGTCAGGGGGTTGGGCCTCCTGTCCTTCGGGCTTCCTGTCACATTGCTGGGTCAGCGCATCACAGGGTAGGGAGGGGGGGGGAAGGGAGTTCCCTGGTCCCACGCCATATTGGGCGGTGGGCCACGGAATTCCCCCCTCCATAGAGTACGTCACTGGGCGCGTTTCTATTGGTTGTGAGACTTTTTGAGTTATTTTCAGGCTCCATGTTGTGGACCTCTGTTATTGTCAAGGTGAGTAGAACATAAAAAGAAGTTCTGCTCTGTTGTATGTGTATTGAGCTTGGTAGGTGATGCAATGCAGTTGCATTGTTCTTCTGCTCTGCTCCCTACTAGTAGTGTGTATATTGGGTCAGAGCCTCCTCCTCAGGGAGTTTCAGAGCCTCCACCTCAGGGAGTTTCAGAGCCTCCTCGGTGAGTTCAGAACCTCCCTCTCAGTGAGGGAGCCTCCTCAGAGTTTCAGAGCCTCCTCCTCAGAGAGTCCTAGTCCAATTGTTACATAGCTCAATGTTGCATATGTCTTTTCAATTTATTGCTCACGTGGGAAGTCTCTCTGGGGGTTCCCCGTCCCCTCTTTTATGGAGCAGGTTGACGGGGTGTTGTTTTCCCTCAGCCGCGTCGTATGGGACCCATGTCCGTATTCTTTTCTGTAAAAAAAGCGGCTTCTTGTCGTTCTCCCAGGCGGCTTGGAGGAACGGTATCTGGGTTCTTGTTAGAATTTCCATTGATATGTTTTGGGTCTCGACGTGTATGTAGTGCTGGCCCTGAGTGCTTCTGATAGGAACCATACATGGGCTTGCGCGCCTTGGTTGCTCATCATTGAAACAGCGTTTTTATGGGGCAACTGGGATGGAGTTTGTCTCTTCCGAGCGCCAGTGTACTAGGCTTGTCTCGACGAATTCTCGTTCATCTCTGGGGGATGTTAACAGAATAGATTGAAGCATTGGTAGAGGGGTCTCACACCCTTGGGGTGGGCCACCTGGTGCAGTGCTTTGTGTTCTGACCATCTGGGTGGCGCCCTCTATAATGTTTTGGATCAACACGGGTACCTACTCCCCTCCTGGGACTGGGGATGGCGGCGTGATTAGGACACGGGACTGGTTCTGGTCGCGCCGGACCAGGTCAGTTAACCCGTTGTCTGCCAGGGCGCAGATCTGCTGTTCTGGTACCCTGAGGGACTTGTGCTTTTTCGGGGGGAAAATGCCGGGTCGGCCCGGGCGTTGCAGGGTTTGATGTTATGGAGGTGTTCGTGGTTGTGTTACTGAGTGTTATCCCTCACTGTTGCTTGGTCCATGTTGTGTTGTACCTTGCGCTGTGCTGAAGGAGCCCGGTCCTTCTCCATAATTTTTCGCCCCTCTCTTCTCCTGCTTGGCGGGGCTGGGAGGGGGCTGTCGAGGTGGTTCTTGTAGAACTCCTCTGGCATCCCTGTGTACGTCCCGGTCCGCCGGGCCCGGGTCCGAATTTGTTTTCGTCTACCTGTTGGCCTGGGTTAACCCCTTCTTGAAAACTGAAACACTTGTACTGCTGTATAGCCAGTGTATACCCGCAGTTGTGTTTTGGAGTTTTTTCTTGGGGGGTTATAGGAACAACCGCCTCATGTTAGAACCAAGGGGGTGGTTGGTTCCCTGGTGTGTTGGTAGCGGAGTCAACTCTCAGGGTAGGCCGGGTTTGGCCCCGTCTGCCTGTGAGTGTGCCCCCGCACCTTTCATGACGTCTGCCAATCATGTCAGCCTTCTCTGCCTTGGCCCCTCTAGAGAGTCGAGGTTTTTTTTGTGGAGGCTGCGACATGGTGCACAGCATACCAGCATACGCCCCTGCCGCCGGGGTGCTGTTTTCAGCAGACCCCTTTGGCGCCTGTCTAGTCCGCAGTGCTCCAGGCTCGGGTTGAGTGGCCTGTTGCCTGGATTGAGGGATCGACCTCTTTTGGGGGTTGTCTCCCCGGTGCGCTGCCTGGTCCCGCTGTGGGTGTAGCCTCTTGAGTGCTTCGGGGCGGCGTGCTGTAGGGGGGAAGGGCCTGCTCTTGGATGGGCCCTGTCCGAATACGCTGGCGATATGGGGGGTGGTGTCACTAGTGACCGCCTGGTGGGGTCTCAATGCTGCGACGTCGTTGGCCTCACCAGGCCCCCTTTTCCGGGGGGTCCAGTCCCTTCCTGGGGCTAGGTCCTCCTTCGCGCTCCGCTGCTACGGCCTTGCCACGGGGTTGGGTTTTTGCCCTTGACCCTGTGATATTAGGGGTTGTAACAGGGGTTTTATTTCTTCCCGTTCATTCCCTAGTGGCATGTGGGTTGCGCGTTTGTGTAGTTGTGGGTTCTTCTGTGGAAGGTAAGTCCCACGGTCTGCTCACCCTGTGCGTTTGAGTTGCTAAACTCCTCTTCGCACAGTCGGATCCGATTCCCTCCCGTCCTCCACTAGGGGGGTCCGGGGGCTCGGGTCCTCCCCGGTTCTGATGGTTGTGGGGGGCCTCAGCGGGTACATTTGTCGAGCTTCCGCTCTGCTCAGCTCCTGTATTCCAGTAGACGCAGAGCGGAGCTACACGACCTATAACGTACGGTTATATCTATAACCACAGTTATATGAGTGTAGTGACGCTCTGCGTCGGACTCACTGAGGACCCCGTGGTCTTCGCCTTTGTGGTGAAAGACTTGGGAAGGAGCTGTTAGTATGGCCACACCCCTGCTTATGTAGAAGAGCGGATGGGGGTGTGGCCAGGCGGATGGGTGTGTAAAGGTGCATGTGGAGATTTATTCAGTGCTAGTACTGATACAGGGATGTATTCCAGTAGACGCAGAGCGTCACTACACTCATATAACTATGGTTATAGATATAACTGTACGTTTGCATCTTTTGAACTTGGAGGGCTGGTGCTGTCCGTGTTGGGGTTCAGTGTTTCTGTCACGGTTGTGGTGGTACAGGACAACGGACAGGCAGGAGACAGAAGACGGTAAAACCAAACGGGCGGTGTATTTATTGAAGACAGGCAGGTAGGATACAGGATGACAGAACGCGGGGAGACTAACTGGCTAAACTAAAGAGGAAGGATAAACACTTAACACTAGGAACTGTAACATTGAGGCAGACTGGACAGAAACACAAACAGGACATGTAACTGAGCAGGACAGAAACGGGTAACAGAAACAGGCAAACTGACGTAAATACACAGGGTGGTGATTACTGAGAAACAGAGGCTGGAGAAACAAGAGGGAGAGACAGACAGATAAACAAGAGGGAGAGACAGACAGAGAGACAAGAGAGAGATAGACAGAGAAACAAGAGAGAGAGAGACCCAGAGAAAAGAGAAAGAGACAGACAGAGAAACAAGAGAGACAGACAGAGAAACAAGAGGGAGAGACAGACAGAAAAACGAGACAGAGAGACAAGAAAGACAGACAGAGAAACAAGAGGGAAAGATAGACAGATAGATACGAGAGAGACAGACAGAGAAACAAGAGGGAGAGACAGACGGAGAGACAAGAGGGAGAGACAGATGGAGAGACAAGAGGGAGAGATAGACAGATAAACAAGAGGGAGACAGAGAAACAAGAGGGAGACAGATAGAGAAACAGACAGATATACAGAGAAACAAGAGAGAGAGACAGACAGAGAGACAGATAAGCAAGAGAGACAGACAGAGAAACACATGGGAGAGACAGACAGAGAAACAAGAGAGAGAGAGACAGAGAAACAAGAGGGAGAGACAGACAGAAACAAGAGGGAGAGACAGACAGAGAGACAAGAGAGAGAGACAGAGAAACAAGAGGGAGAGACAGACAGAGAAACAAGAGGGAGAGACAGACAGAGAAACAAGAGGGAGAGACAGACAGAGAAAC
The DNA here is from genome assembly GCF_963971535.1 of Notolepis coatsorum. Classification (NCBI taxonomy): domain Eukaryota; kingdom Metazoa; phylum Chordata; class Actinopteri; order Aulopiformes; family Paralepididae; genus Notolepis; species Notolepis coatsorum. The sequence goes on along the minus strand of NC_140166.1, from coordinate 172,272,810 downwards.
AAGAGGGAGAGACAGACAGAGAGACAAGAGAGACAGACAGAGAAACAAGAGGGAGAGACAGACAGAGAGACAAGAGAGACAGACAGAGAAACAAGAGGGAGAGACAGACAGAGAGACAAGGGGGAGAGACAGAGAAACAAGAGGGAGAGACAGACAGAGAAACAAGAGAGAGAGACAGACAGAGAAACAAGAGACAGACAGACAGAAAAACAAGAGAGAGACAGACAGAGAAACAAGAGACAGACAGATAAACAAGAGAAACAACAGACAGAGAAACAAGAGGGAGAGACAGACAGAGAAACAAGAGGGAGACAGATAAACAAGAGGGAGAGACAGAGACAAATAAACAAGAGAGAGACAGATAAACAAGAGAAACAACAGACAGAGAAACAAGAGGGAGAGACAGACAGACAGAGAAACAAGAGGGAGAGACAGACAGAGAAACAAGAGGGAGAGACAGACAGAGAAACAAGAGGGAGAGACAGAGAAACAAGAGGGAGAGACAGAGACAAGAGGGAGAGACAGATAAACAAGAGAGAGACAGATAAACAAGAGCGAGACACAGATAAACAAGAGGGAGAGACAGAGAGACAAGAGGGAGAGACAGACAGAGAAACAAGAGGGAGAGACAGACAGGGAAACAAGAGGGAGAGACAGATAAACAAGAGGGAGAGACAGAGAGACAAGAGGGAGAGACAGACACAGAAACAAGAGGGAGAGACAGAAACAAGAGGGAGAGATAGAGAAACAAGAGGGAGAGACAGACAGAGAAACAAGAGGGAGAGACAGATAAACAAGAGGGAGAGACAGACAGAGAAACAGGAGGGAGAGACAGAGGCAGAGAAACCGGAGAGAGAGACAGAGGCAGAGAAACCGGAGGGAGAGACAGAGAGACAAGAGGGAGAGACAGAGAGACAAGAGGGAGAGACAGAGAGACAAGAGGGAGAGACAGACACAGAAACAAGAGGGAGAGACAGAAACAAGAGGGAGAGATAGAGAAACAAGAGGGAGAGACAGACAGAAACAAGAGGGAGAGACAGACAGAGAAACAAGAGGGAGAGACAGATAAACAAGAGGGAGAGACAGAGGCAGAGAAACCGGAGGGAGAGACAGAGGCAGAGAAACAAGAGGGAGAGACAGATAAACAAGAGGGAGAGACAGACAGAGAAACAGGAGGGAGAGACAGAGGCAGAGAAACCGGAGAGAGAGACAGAGGCAGAGAAACCGGAGGGAGAGACATAGGCAGGGGGGCTGGATTTCACAACCGTGACACTTTCTGCCTTTGAGAATTTACACTTTATACAGTATATACATATATGATATATTATACAAATGAATTGATCCAGTATGATGGAATGTTCTGAGGAAGGACTCTCCCGATCTACATCATTGGCAAGTAAAAAAGGGTCCTTACCATTTAACTAAACCAACAAAACAACAACAACAATAACATTATTGTTACCCTGAGACATACAGTACGGTGGTACATTACATACTAACAAAAGTGTGAATACGGTAGTTAAAGATATGATCCCCCTGTACGTTTAGCTGAAGTTGACTCAGTCTACACATATCACGGCGTCCTTTACCATAAGACTCGTCACAGTCTGTTGACTTGATGCACATGAGGATGTGCTGGTCCAACAAGTACTCTGGGTCAGAGATGATGGGGATGAGCTGGAAGTAGAAATCAAAACACACTGATTAAGACAATAGGGATTTTGATACACCACAGAAAGACAATCAACTTGTACATAAACCCAAAAAAACAACACATAACACAACCCTCAACTTACCGTAACTTCGGTTCCGAATCTAACTTTTATTGAGCCGTCAAAATGCTCAGAGTTCTCACCCTCGGGACTCTTGACAAATTCTGTGGACATTGAGAGTAATCAACAACAACAACAACAACAACAACAACAACAACAACAACAACAATATAATACATAATAATGTATACACAACGCAATATAATAATAATAATAATACTCATCGTCATTATCTATATTTATATTTACATTTAATTTAGCTGACGCCTTTATCCAAAGCGACTTTCAAGTTGTGTACAACAAGTCAGCAGGAAGGGTGCAGCTCTGGCAGATAAGGGTAAGTGGTATTGTTCATCTAGCAGCGTCGAACTTGAGTGCTGCACTCTGAGTGCATAGTAGTAAATAGACATATTAGCATAGTAGGTAGTAGTATAGGCATAGTGGCATAGTACATAGTAGATAGTAGTATAGACATAGTAGCATAGTACACAGTAGATAGTAGTATAGACATATTAGCATAGTAGTTTGTAGTATAGGCATAGTAGATAGTAGTATAGACATAGTAGCATAGTACATTGTAGATAGTGTAGACATAGTAGCATAGCACATAATAGTAAAAGACTATAAAGTCTGAATAATAAATCCAACATGATACGGTCAGGTCAGATAGATAAGATATTCCTTTATTGATCCCCTTGGGGAAATCCGGACGTCATAGCAGCATGGGGGAGGGGAGGCACAGGTATGGGCAGGGTAATAGTAGAAAGACATAAATATAGGCAATGGAATTAGATCTGAATATAAAAAATATGATAACAAATAAAAAAAAATAAACAGTGTACAGCACACAGCCACCCACTGGGACATGAGGAGATGAGCTTCCTTTTGCAGCTATGTCACAACCCTGTGTTAGATATACGGGGTGGGGAGGATCTACGTGGGAGGGGCACCAATCACCTTTGTTTTTTCTTGTTCTTTTTTTTTTTTTTTTTTTACTGTTTTTTTAATATTCTTACAGACAATTTTTTTAAGTTGGGGTGGGTTATATGGGCCTTTTTTTCTTCTTATGTTCGTACTTTGGGCATCTCGTCAACAAAGACCAAATTTTGGTTATCTATTAGTACAGATTCATATACTTTTGAATTATTTTACTTCATATTATAAATGTCGTCTTTAGCTATTTTTTCATGGAACGTTAAAGGTCTTAACAATTCCATTAAAAGGGCTAGCTGTCTTGATACTATATCATATATCAAGAAATCGAGTTGAAATTGCCATGTTACAAGAAACGCACTTGCTTGAAAGAGATATGCACAAATTAGAAAATCAGCGTTATAAAGTGGCTTCTTCTGCTTCAGCTTTGAATAAAACCAAAGGGGTTGATATAATCATTGATAAAAAATGCAAAATTACCATCATAGGCAAAGGCAGTGATCAAGAAGGAAGAATAGCTTTTCTAAAATGTATTCATAATGGTAAAATAATTGCGTTTATTAATGTCTATGCACCCAACTGTTATGAACCAGACTTTTTTCAATCATTGAATAAAGTACTAATGGAACTAGCTGATTTCCAGTTGATTATTGGGTCAGATATGAATTCTGTTTTGGATCATACCTGGGATAAATCTAAAGCAGTTAATCATAATGCTCGCTCGACAAACGCTTTAAAGCACTTGCTATCTGACTTTAATCGTATTGATATTTGGCAGGTTCATAATCCAGGCAACAGGGAGTATACCTTTTTCTCTAATAGACATCTATCATTTTCCCATATAGATTTAGTTTTAATATCAGCATCCTTATTTTCAGACGTCAAAAATGTTTTAATCCGACCTATGAGTTTATCAGATCACCATGCCTATTTCTGTCAATTTCAATTCAGCCAGGCTAAGAAAAAGGCCACCAGATGGCGCTTTAACTGCTCTTTATTGGATAATCCAGCATTCTGTGAGCAATTTCAGTCTGAGCTAGCCCAATTTTTATTGATTAATAATCCAATCCAATCCAACTTTATTTATAAAGCGCTTTAACAGCCACAGGGGCACAGAGTGCTGTACAGGGGGATAATAATAACTCCGTGGATGATTTCAGGATACTTTGGGACGCCACTAAAGGCTTTGTCAGAAATAATGCTATTTCTTTCTCTTCAAGTCTTAATAAATCTCAGCTAAAACGAATATCTGAATTAGAAACCATGTTGTCTACCTTGGACCTATATCTCAACAGAGGCATTACTCTCAGCAGACTGCCGCTACACTAGCCAATGTTAACTTAAGAGTGAACTAAACGATCTTATCAGGAAAAGAGCCGAATCCTCCATCCATAAAGTCAGAGTAAATCAATACTTTCATGGTAGTCGACCGAGTCAAATACTGGCCAACAAACTACGCAATAGTGATCTTGTAGGAAATATTACTACTGTTACATCAGAAAATGGTGAGCTGCTTACAGATCAAAAATTAATCAATACAAGATTTGCTAAATTTTATAATGATTTATATACTACAGAAGGCGAGCGCTCCTCTGAAGAGATTGAATCTTTTTTAAGTGGCCTTAACCTCTCTGTTTTGTCACGAGTTGAATCAAGTTTAATGGGTGCTCCTATATCATTACAAGAACTCAAAACATCTCTGGAAACTATGAATAAAGGCAAGTCTCCAGGGTGGGATGGCATTCCCCCTGAATTTTATTTGAGGTTCTGGGACGTTTTAGGCCCACTACTACTTGAAATGATTAATACATCCATATCTAAAGGCTCCTTCGGGAGAGACGTGAATATGTCCCTAATCTCTCTTTTATTAAAAAAAGGTAAAGATCCAAACCAGTGTTCTAATTGGCGCCCTATTTCTTTCATTAATACAGATGCCAAACTATAAAGTATGATCTTGCCGTCTTGAAAAGTTTTTACCTAAACTGATTCACCCAGATCAAAGTGGTTTTGTTAAAAAAAGACTTTCGTCTGATAATTTGCAACGTCTCCTTCACATTGTCAACTCCGCCTCTCATGCTAAAGTGTCGTCAGCTATTCTCTCTGTTGACGCAGAAAAGGCCTTTGACCGTCTGGAGTGGACCTATCTTTGGGCTGTACTGAAACATATGGGACTAGGTCAACATTTCATAAATATGGTAAAAATAATATTTTTTAATCCATCAGCCAGTGTTATAACCGGAAATATTAGTTCTCCTCCTTTCAAAATCACTCGTGGAAGTAGGCAAGGGGATCCGATTTCTGCAAGCTTGTTTAATTTATCCCTTGAACCTTTAGCCCAACCTATACGGCAATCAGAAAACATTAAGCCAATCTCTGTCAATTCTACTGATCATCATATTTCGCTCTATGCGGACGACATCCATATATAGACGACATATATGGAGAATGTATCTCATTCCCTCCCAAGCCTCCTGCAAATTTTTGAAAAATTCAGTTCAATTTCAAGTTATAAAATAAACTGGACCAAATCAGCACTAATGTACCTAAGAACCACTCCTAACTGTGCTTGACCATGAGATCCCGGTTGTAACCCAATTTAAATATCTTGGTATTGATATTTCCTTCAATTGAAAAAATTGTGTCTGTAAACTACAATAGAACCATTAGGTCAATCATAGACGATCTCAATCGATGGTGTAATACAGGGGTTCCCAAAGTCGGGGTCGTGACCCCCAGGATGATTTCCCCAAAAAAATCCTGCACCAGAATGCAGGAAATGAAGTCTTTGTAACAAGAAATGTCCTGGTGGGGGACCCCCTGCTTAAACAGTGGCCTGACTGGGGCTATATTTTGCACTATATTTCCTGGCCTGAATGATTTCCCCAGTCCGGCCCTGGTTAAAAGCCTCCAATGCTTATTAGTGTGTGTGCGTTTGAACGTTTGCATGTTTCAACCATACATTTCCATTTATAAAAAAATATATATTACATTTTTTATTTTTTATTTTTTTACCTCCTATAATAGTGGGGGTCGCGGCTCTCTGACACCGTTATTTGGGGGTTGCGGCCTGAAAAGTTTGGGAACCCCTGGTGTAATATACCTGTCTCCCTTTCCGGCAGAGTCTCTATTATCAAAATGAACATATTACCTCGAGTAAACTTCTGTAGTTCCATGATTCCTATTGCCCCACCTGTTGCTCATTGGGAAATTTTACATAGAGCAGTCTCACAATTTATATGGCGAGGCAAGCGAGCTCGGGTTAAACTTACTACCTTACAAAATGAACGGCAATCTGGCGGTTTAGCTGTACCAAATTTTAAGTAATATTTTCAAGCGTTATCATTTCGTCCTCTGTTGAGTTGGTTTAATAAAAATTCGGAGGCCCCTTGGCTTAATATTGAAAAACATATTGTGGCACCGATTCGTTTACAAGACATTGGGCTAGATCCACAAAGAATGGATTGCACGGAGCAAGTTGCACCCTTACTTAAAATTCATTATGAATTGAAAATGGGGGACCCTGATGTAAACAAGACGAAAGTCTTTCTCTGGTCTGCATCCCCTTAACAATTGTGTGTATTGAGCCATACTGTATTGTACCCATTCTGCAATCTGTTAATAACATTTTCATTCAATCAATCAATCTGCACGGTGATTGATTGAATGAAAATATATTGCCTGTACCTGTGCCTTTCATCCAAAAATGAAATAAAAATATATGATTTTTTTTAAATAAACAGTGTAAAAATACAGTTATAAAAATAAGCAGTGTAAACAATATCGAATGAACACCTAGAAAACCTACTCTCCAAGCAGCTGGAATGGTATTCAATGAAGAACTTTGTCTTTGACTTTGTCATCAAGGTGGCGACCCAGTTTGTGAACTGGATCGAACCCTGTGAGGAAATGTTTGGATCTGTGGGGGGAAAAAACAGACATAATAATTATTACATTAAATTGCATGTTCTAATATGTCGTGGGACAACATGGCAGCGATGCTGTGAAAAACCCACCTTGCTTGGAGACAAACTGTGAAGCCACTCCCACTTCGAACGTCGCAAAGACCGGCGAGTGGTCACTCGTCGTGATGTCATTGGTGCATCCTGCAAGTTGATAAAAGTTTGTTCAAATAATTTTGTTCCATCTCTAATCGAATCAAATGTACCTGTGGCAACATTGAAAAATGAATGAATGGATGAAGTTTATTTCGAGCCATTTAGCATGTAAAAAAAAAAAAAACACAAATCAAATTACAAGTTGGCCAAAAAGGTTTGTAAATGCCCTAACCCAGTGCGTCATCTTAAATGTATCGTTGATCTTCGTTGTCAACCAATTAAAACTAAAAGATAATAATCATTAACAACAATCAGCAATTCCTTTTTTTTAACAATTGATCTAATCAATTTGATTAAAAGAAATATATAATAATTAACCATCCACGGCATACTTCTCAAGAATACGTTGTTTGTACTTCCTTTTGAAATTAGCAGTATTTTTATCTTTTAACTCCTCTGGTAGACTATTCCACAAAAACACTTGTAACAGGAAGTATCTCACCGTACGATTGGCAGACAACGTGGACGAGAGGGTAAGACTTCCACAGCACGCGGTCACACCATGAGGGGAGGTTGTATTTAGTCTGCGAAGACAAATGAATAAACAATTTAACTAAAGTTAGCTTTCTAACTTGCTGCAAATGCACAACATAAGAGAGAACGGTTCACCAAGGTCACATATGGTTAGTCCTCGTTGATTGTAACTACCGCGATGAGCTCAGTAGTAAGTGCGCATGACAAGATAACTAACCCGTACGAAACCTGCATGGCTTGTAACACAGGGAAATTTTATAACTTTTTCCTTTAGGAGAACTTTAAAATGTAATCACTTTTCAAAATGTAATAACTTTTTCCTTTAGAAGGACTTTAAAATGTAATAACGCAGGGAAATGTAATAACTCTTTCCTCATTACATGTCATTGCGTGCGACTGTGTAACTTAGGAAACTCGCACACAAGATATTTAGACACACACACAAGTTACTGACAAGCATGCACACGATTTTAATCAGGCTAAAAATAGAAGCCGGATATCATAGCTATTGATTCTACCAGAGATGCTTTGGTTTGACTTGTTGGCCTATTTTCCCAGTCTAGCAATCTATGCTGTTTCTCACACTAGATACCCCCAGCTCCACTAAGTTGGCCACAAACTAATGCAAAGTCAATGGGGTCAAGCTCCTATCTGTACAAGTTGACTGAACATAATTTGACTGCAACTGTGGAGTAGATTCCAGTTACAGTACGTTCAGTCTGCTAGTACGGACAGCAGCTTGACCCCATTGATTTGTTGAAATGGGGCTAAAATATGTAAATAGACCAACATTGTACTGACTACTAGATCATCTCTTGATGACAGTAACCATGTCGGGGAAACCTGTTGTCCTTTAGTTCAGTTCAGTGAGTTGTGAATTTGACATGAGCCCAAATACTGCACATCTTGACACTCTTGGAAGCAAAATGCACGTCCTGTGCTCCTGGCCCAACTGGGTTCTGTGTGCACAGCTGACATGGCCTCCCGATACCTGAGTCGCAGACATCTCCAGTGTTTGTTTCCGCACTATATGCGGCACGACTATGGCCATAGAGGGAAAAGACGTGTGAGAAAACATCAGCCTACCCCTGTGGCCTTGGCCTTCGTGTAGGCATACTTCTCTCGCGTTTCTCTTTCAAAGCGATACGTAGGTGCAAAAGTGATATCCTCTTCATCTATAATCAAAGGAAATAAACAAGATAAGTGTTTTGTTTTTTTTACATTTTGATGCATGCTGCTGACTATTGAATTCTGTGAGAAGGCTGTGAGAATGCTGTGTGAACACTGTGAGAATGCTGTGTGAACACTGTGAATGCTGTGTGAATGTTGTGTGAACGCTGTGAGAATGCTGTGTGAACACTGTGAGAATGCTGTGTGAACACTGTGAGAATGCTGTGTGAACACTGTGAATGCTGTGTGAACACTGTGAATGCTGTGTGAATGTTGTGTGAACACTGTGAGAATGCTGTGTGAACACTGTGAATGCTGTGTGAACACTGTGAATGCTGTGTGAATGCTGTGTGAATGTTGTGTGAACGCTGTGAGAATGCTGTGTGAACACTGTGAGAATGCTGTGTGAATGTTGTGTGAACGCTGTGAGAATGTTGTGTGAATGTTGTGTGAACGCTGTGAATGCTGTGTGAATGTTGTGTGAACGCTGTGAGAATGCTGTGTGAACACTGTGAGAATGCTGTGTGAATGTTGTGTGAACGCTGTGAGAATGTTGTGTGAATGTTGTGTGAACGCTGTGAGAATGTTGTGTGAATGCTGTGTGAATGTTGCTGTGAATACTGTGAGAATGCTGTGAGAATGTTGTGAGAATGATGCTGTGAGAATGTTGTGAGAATGTTGTGAGAATGTTGTGTGAACACTGTGAGAATGTTGTGTGAACACTGTGAGAATGTTGTGTGAACGCTGTGAGAATGTTGTGTGAACGCTGTGAGAATGTTGTGTGAACACTGTGAGAATGTTGTGTGAACGCTGTGAGAATGTTGTGTGAACGCTGTGTGAATGTTGTGTGAACGCTGTGAGAATGTTGTGTGAACAATGTGAGAATGTTGTGTGAACAATGTGAGAATGTTGTGTGAACGCTGTGAGAATGTTGTGTGAACGCTGTGAGAATGTTGTGTGAACGCTGTGAGAATGTTGTGTGAACGCTGTGAGAATGTTGTGTGAACACTGTGAGAATGTTGTGTGAACGCTATGAGAATGTTGTGTGAACGCTGTGAGAATGCTGTGTGAACGCTGTGAGAATGCTGTGTAGCTAACATGGCCTCACCATACCTCAGTCGCAGACATCTCCAGTGTTTGTTTCCGCACTATATGAGGCACAGCAGGAAATGTCAGCCACTTATCAATGAATGGAATCATCACACCTATCTGGTGTCTGGTGTGTCTTCATGTCTATGCGGTGGACTTGTATGGAAGTGATTGATAACACTTTACTTTAAGGTGCTCTATACGGTTAAATCCCCAGGAGCTAATGAGGAACTATATGTTAATAAATGATTAATTAACCAATCAGGAGAGAGAACCCTAGATATTTGTACTTATTTCAAGAAATCTTGCCAAGCCAAATTAGCTTACTGCACTGGTAGATTATTTTACTTGTTTGCTTAAAACCCGTTTTTATTTCTTATTTTTGTCAAACAATCTTTGCAATAGTTTTGGAATTCTCTCTCCTGATTGGATCAAGTGGGAAGGGGATACCAGAACATGTATTTTGTGTTTACTGCAGTGAAGTGAAGGGACTGGGAGACCCATGTTACTGACCAAACACTATATATCAGTGATGGCTGTCGGAATGCAGAGCTATTATTTTTAAAACACTTACAGCACCTTTAACCGTCAGTAACTCAAGTCTCAGACCTCATTACAGGGAAATCCTTCCAGAATCGCTTCTGCTTCCCAATGACACATTTAGTAAAAGAACAATCCAGTTCACCACGTGTTAAATAATATTTATTTATTTTATGTTTATGTTATTTTATAACACAATACTCCTAGGTAATTAATCGTTGTTTGTGTCCCTTAAAGTGTCCACCAAAGTATGCGCTCACGACTCACCATAGTGCAAGAACACTTTCCCCTCATACTTCTCCATGGTGAGCTGGTCTTTGCAGAGGAGTTCCTGGTACTGCTGCTGTTTGATCTTTGCCACAATGTTCTCAGCTTCCTGCAAAAGGCAAACAATGCAAAGTAGTGGCTCTTCCTGTTTCATGATGTCAGCAGTTGCTAACTGCTTGTGGAGAAGTGAAAAAAGGCATATTGTTTCATGCACCAGTCTGTACTGTGGTGTTGGTATGTTTTCTAACAAACAATAAAGATAAAGACCTGGAATAAAATGTGGGTTGGATAGGTAAAATGCATGTCTTCTTTTGGGTAATACTTTAATAGAAACCTGGTGGATAACACATTCATGAAGACAAAGTATTGGTTCATGACTTGTATAGATTTTCACAACAGTGTTCAGACCCGGCCCAAGCCTATATGGGGCCCTAATAAGATTTTGATTTGGGGGCCCCCCACCACCTCGGCACCGCCAATACTATTGACTATTGCAGATGCTTGTGCCTTGTTTTGCTTGTATCCTGTTGTCTTTTTAAAGCTGTATAATTGTATTGATTTTTGTCTAATAAAGAAAAAAGTAGTATTAGCTAACCAGTCCGTTAACACTTTAACTGCCACACACGAGATATCTCAGGTTTATTTTTATGTGGTTGAAAGCCACTCACGAGATTTCTCGGAATTATATATATATATATTTTTTTTAGCGATCTGAAATCATATTGCATCACGCGAGCCTACCCGAGTATACACGAGCACCACCGGCGATCATATGTGGAAAAAAGCGCCCCCTATCGTCTTTCAGATGACATAAGGGATTTTGGAATGGACTCAATGAAAATGGATGGGGGAAAAAATCCGGTACTCCACATTTTCCAGTCCACTGATCCAGCCGGGGTTACCACAGTTCATTCTGGAGCCTCTGAGCCCCGCTGATCATGGAGTTCTACTGTATCGCGTTGGATCCATACACTTATCGATTTTTTCGAATGGTGATCAGGAATAGGAATATACCAGTTGGATACCATCTGATGTCAGGTAAGGAATCTATGTTATCAGTGTTAGGATAATCAGACTAATTTTGATGAAGTTATAAGCTGTTTTGTGAAATGGGCTCTTTCGGTTTCACTGTAAAAGTCCAAGAGGAAATCAACGCTCGATTATCCGTGCGCGGCCCGAATGTGCTTGCGTGCACGTATAATATTGATCATCTAGCGTTTATTTGAAAACGATTCATAAAAAGGCAGACGAATATCAACGTTGTGGAATATTCCAGTAAAAGACGATTTTCATAGAATGGTCCAGAATGGGCTGTTTTTTTTATCTCAAAACGGGTGCTTTTCTAAATGCTCTGAAACGGAAATGACGCGATAAAAAACCAATCTGCCTTGACAGCACTGACTGGAAAATAGTCTTTGATAAGCGACGGGCAGATTAGACACATAGCCATAATTTAAAACATAGATTAGGCGATATTAACGTTAACATTGAAGTGGATGATGGCATCAAGGGGGTAAAAAGGAAAACCCGGCGTGGCACTCAAAGTGTTAACATAATATTGCATTTTTGTATGATTACCATTGACATAATATAAATGTCTTGTGGTACATTTCAAGCTCTCTTGTAGGACATTTCTAGCTTTTTTGTGGTACATTTCAAGCACTCCTGGGGCTCCCCTGGTGGCCACAGAGGGAAAAGAAACTGACAGGGCATTAATTAGTCATGTATGAATGTGTCATGTAGCTATCGTCTGTCCATGTTATTTATAATACAACTTACTGTGGGTGGAAGTTCGATTCGATAGTTGAGATCACCGAGCCAGAAGAGGTGGGTGAATCGATGAGTGATGTCAAAGGGATTCACTTTTTTCTCTCCCAGATTCAAGAATCGCAGAATGTAGATATAGTTCTGATTGCGTCTGCAAAGACAACAACAAGTCACAGCCCACTTGAAATTTTTTCTAATTGTGACCTTGGAATGATATGGTTCTATATATATTAGTGCTGTCAGGCGATAAAAAAAATTCATCTAATTAATTACAGGATTTGTAATTAATTAATCTAATTAATCACATTTTAATCTCATACAATTTTTTTTGACTACGATCTTGCGGCACTGAACGTTATTGCCATAAAACAGAACGCAGTTCGTTTCTCTACCTTTCTGTGAATGTCTAGCAAAAAAACGGCGTTGCAATATGATGAAAAATGGTGGAGAAATTTACATTATAAAAAAGTGTACTTACAGTAGATTTCATTCATGGTTCGTGAATCACGCCTGGTGATACTAAATCCAGATTGAATTCTGCCATTGGAAAAGGGAGATTTGGCCCGATCCATAGATGTGCGACTTGGCCATAATAAGGTAATTTATAGGCCTGATATTCTATATTCTATAATCATATTTCAAATTGCATGTGTCTGGATGGCAGAATTCAGTACTGTATCTACAAAACCTTCTGTTTATTCATCTTCCCTTTATTCATTTGCTTAGATTTTTCAGGTCTGGTCCATTTTAGCATGGTGTTATTCACAGTCAAAGATAAAAAATATATACAATTTATTTGAATTGATATTCTCATTTGGTTCATTACAATGTACCTAGTAGCTTAGTAACAGACACAGTATTTCTGACACTGGGAATACATTCCCTGAGATCCATAGATCATGCAAGAACATAGATACCAAGAACATGCAAATGGGCATTTAAAAAAAGAAATCGGTAAATGTTTATTCTACGTTTTTATGGAATTAATAAGATAAAAAAAAAGAAAGAAAAAGATTATAAATTTGTTTTCAACATTTTGCGTAGATTTTCATAAAGCAATAATTTGCTGTGTAATTAATTAATCGAATTAACATGATAAACTGACAGCCCTAATATATATTATATATTATATATATATATATATATATATATATATATATATATATATATATATATATATATATATATATATATATATATATATATATATATATATATATATATATATATTATATATAATGTGGTTGTAAGTTAGATTTATTTTATTTTGGAAAATGTTTATTTAAGTAGGTAAAAAAATGCTAATTAAAATGTTTTACAAAAATGTGTCTTACTCTATGGGATGGTGAAAACTTTAAAGCTTTAATATATCAAAACTGCACAAACGCTAACCCTCCCTATGGAGGTTGGCTTTCTATCATGCGTGGTGCTCCCTGATTCAAATTAACTTGTTAATTCACAGTGAGCTTGACCCTAACTGGCCAGCCAAAGTTATTATTAAAGCCTTATTTCAATATTTGAACAAGTCAACATTTTTCATACCTCTAGAGACTAGAGGAGTTAATGAATGGTCATCCATGAATAACTCCAGCCTTAGGGAACCGAAGACAACACCACCCACTCACTTTCCTTTGGAAAATGTAGTCTAAAGGTCATAATTATAATGCACAGTATATTGTACAAACAAGGCAACACTTGGGTGATATATCATTTGGTGTCCTGGGACCTAATTTTCAAGTATTCATTTAAAGCTGCAGTAGGCAACTTCATTTAAAAAAAAATATTTAGCTTAAAGCGGGAGTCTGTGGAAAACCGTTGTTGTGCATGCATGGGCTTGGAATGTGATGCAGAGCTTGCTCAACAGCTCCCCAGGGCATCTCATTTTGGAGGTTGGAGGTCTATGGAGATGGAAGATGTTCTACTCAAATGAAACATTGCATTATGCAAACATATTTTTCACTTCTGTTTTTTACATCTCTTTCAAGACAGAAAATAGGTCAACGTATTCAAATGTGTGATTTAGATAGTTGATAAGCCAAACTGTGACCCCCAGATTCAACTTGATTTCAAGGTTAACAGGAAATTATGTGTTATTTATAAATGCTTTGTCTGATTTGCACTTAAAAAATGTGTTTGTCCTATATGACAGCAAAGGATACCGGTGAAGTCTCGATTAATTTCATCAGGTCATTGAGGATTCAGGGCGTTTCAGGGGGGGGATACATTACATACAACCTGACGCCTGACAAGCGCATAGTTTGTTACAATATTCTGTTAAAACGTTGCTGTTGTGAAATGTCTACTCTTGTCGCTAACCTGAGCTTCTTCTCACTCCCCGATGTCAGGTGACTGTTGACGAAGCCAAAGGATGTACCGTTGAACATGAAGGACACTCCCACTGCTCCCTTGTTTCCTGGGAAACAGAACCGAGAGTTGTGAGTAAACGGTAAATAGTGCATTTTATATAGTGCTTTTATCCAAAGCACTTTACAATTTGTTCCTCACATTTGACCCATTCCCTCACACATTCACACACCGACGGCGGAGGCAACAATGCAAGGTGCCACTGCCAACCTGCTCAATGGGAGCAGTTGGGGGTTAAGGGTCTTGCTCAAGGACACTTCGACACATTGCCCTGGGGAGGAGCGGGAATCGAACCGGGAACCTCTGGCTTACCAGACGACTGCTCTACCTCCTGGGCCACTGCCCCCTCCCGTACTGATAGGGTCTCTGTTCATCTGTCATTTTAACATTGTGCATTGAAATGTCTGTAAAGTCTCGACTACATTGAAAATGAGGGTGACCTCAATTGTAATTTCGAGAATAAATAAAGGTTGATGATGATGATGATGAACATCAGTCATATTACTGAGACGACATGGAGGGAGTGGGTGTGACTGACTTACCCAGGGTCTTGGCCACATGGAGGGAGTGGGTGTGACTGACTTACCCAGGGTGTTGGCGACATGGAGGGAGTGGGTGTGACTGACGTGACTTACCCAGGGTGTTGGCGACATGGAGGGAGTGGGTGTGACTGACGTGACTTACCCAGGGTGTTGGCGACATGGAGGGAGTGGGTGTGACTGACGTGACTTACCCAGGGTGTTGGCAATCCCCGTCTTGACACTGTTTGAAAACATGTGGGAGAATCTGTTCTGATGCTCCGGCTTCGCCAGCACCACGATCCGAATGTTCCAGAGAGTGTGAATTGCCATCTGAATGAATATATTTTACATTATATGTTACACACATACACACACACATATATATTAGGGATGTTCGATATTGGCTTTTTTACCGATATCCGATATACCGATATTGTCCAACTCTTAATTTCCGATACCGATATCAACCGATACCGATATATGCAGGGTTTCCCCCCCCCCCCAAAAACACAACATTATGCATACTTTTCACAATAAATAAAATAAGAATTTGTTCTTACTTGCTTGCCTGGGTAAATAAAGGTTAAATGTAAAAGAAATAATAATAATAAAAAAATATTTTTTTTAAACCGATACCGATAATTTCCGATATTACATTTTAATGCCAATATCGGTAGGCCGATAATATCGGACATCCCTAATATATATATATCATATTATGAATACATTGTGTTGTATGTGTTGAGTTGTATTTTGATGTGTTTGGTCTAGTTAAAGGGGCACGCCAACATATGGGAAATGCACAAACCATCTTCTCCAGAGTCAGACAAGAAGATGGATACGGACTAGTGTCCTTATCCTTGAAATTAGGCCTGTGCCCAGCCCGAGCCCATGACGTTCAGGCCCTGCCTGACAATAAGCCCGACTGTAATGCAACATTTGAAGCCCTAGCCCGAATGAAAACACTTTTTTTTTTCTTTCTTTTTTTACTTACATTTTTTTATTTAAAAAAAAATTAAATATTCGAAACACGGTTTTATATGAACTTAATAAATAAACAAAAACGAAAATGTCCAATAGGTCTGCCTAAATAACAGATAGGCGCATATCACGCTGAAAACTAACAAGCATTATATTATAGCCAAATATAAATTCTTTTTTTTGTTTTAGATATTCGAAACACTGTTTATATATTAACTTAATAAATAAACAAAAACGAAAATGTCTGCCTAAATAACGCATATCACGCTGAAAACTAAGAAGCATTTACATAGCCTGTTTCGCTCTTATTAGAATGCCGTCCCAGTGCTCGCTTAGACTGACTCACACGGCAGCCTCGTAAAACCTATTGAAGGCTATATGGAATCTTCTTTGACACACACACACACACACACACACACACACACACACACACACACACACACACACACACACACACACACACACACACACACACACACACACACACACACACACACACACACACACACACACACACACACACACACACACACACACACACACACGACACAATAGCCTACTCAGTCACTATACAAACAAACAGAAAACAGAAATCAGATTTCGAGCAGAGCAATATTTATATAATGAAAGCACAACAGAACAGGGCAGCAGCGACCCCACACCAGCAAATAATAATACATCAGACTCACCACTTCGCTGTTGATGTCAGCAACGCGTTGAACAACGTTAACAAAACTTCGCCAACCGGCTACATACATCCAAGAACAAATTAAAACGTTCGCCAACTGGCTATATTCCAACTTCAAACAACCTATGCCACTTCGGTCCGGTTCATTTGTTCATCATCCACCTGATGGCTTCATCACTGTTCTACTCCCCTCGAGTTCTCCCTGCGGGCTGTAATTACATCCAAATGTTTCCAAAAATGCAGCTTTCCCAGACGCATTGGGAACTTTCAAAAGCTCTCCCTTTCCCTAATTCCATATCTGTTAACTTATCCATCGCGACTCAGAGAGACACTCTCTGATCTCTGATGACAGCTGGCGCAAAAATGAAACAGAAACTTAAGGTTATCCTATAACCCTAGTTATATGAGTATAGCGAGCGCGGAATAAAAAATAAAATAAAAAAAGAGGGCGCTGCCCGGCCCGGCCGAGCCCGAATTATTTATTTAAAAACAAAGCCCTACCCAGCCCGAACCCGTCGGGTCGGGTAGGGCCCCGTCGGGCTCGGGCAAGGTTGCATAATGCGTACCACTAGCCGAGAGGTGTTTTTGGCCAACAGCTAGGCTAGCGGTCTGTATCCTCGTCCATTCATTTGTGCAGCTCACAGCCGGATAGCTTTCTACTGAACGCACAGAGAGGAAATTGGTATCTATAATAATAATAATAATAATAATATATTAGATTAGTAGGGGCTCCTTATATTTGCGGAACAAGGGGCGCTACGTAACGCACTGCAATGCAACGCGGCTGTCCCGGGTTTGACTCCCGGACCCGGCGACCTTTGCCGAATGTCCTCCCCCCATATCTTCTCCTATCCTTCCTCTCTGCCGGGTCTGAGAACATGAAATAAGTAGGACTAAAACTAGTAAAAGCGTAAAAAGAACATGAAATGTGAAGGGTTAAAACTAGTAAAAGAGTAAAAGTGTGAGGTTCGCCTTTTCCCTGGACCTTGGCTTTAATTCCCTGTCTCCTCACCTCTCCAGCCCCCACCCTCGCGTTCGTTTAGTCTCGTCTGCTCTTCAGCAGCCCACACCCTTGGACTATCTTTCATTATCTGTTTGATTGGTCCGTGCCGAACACACACTTCTAGTTCAAGTATCAATTACCATCACGCACCTGATGTGTGTTCTAATTAGCGCCCCAGTGGGCTTTAAATAGCTCGATCTTCCCCCCAGTCCTGGTCGGGTCGTTCTGCAAACTCCTACGGGAGATTCTCTATCTGTAAGCTCCTATGGGAGATTCCCTATCTGTATGCTGTTTCATCTCCGGCGTGAGACGAGGTGCAAGCCTTCGCCACCTGTCGCCGTTTGCCTGGAGTGGGACACAGTACTGCGCTCTCTAATTCTCTACGGGAGGTATTCCAGTGTTCCACTCCAGACCCCGCGCCAGATGCGCTCTCCGAACCGGCGCGTTCTCCAAGCAGACGCGCACCACTCCAGACCCCGCGCCAGATGCGCTCTCCGAACCGGCGCGTTCTCCAAGTAGACGCGCACCACTCCAGACCCCGCGCCAGATGCGCTCTCCGAACCGGCGCGTTCTCCAAGCAGACGCGCACCACTCCAGACCCCGCGCCAGATGCGCTCTCCGAACCGGCGCGTTCTCCAAGCAGACGCGCACCACTCCAGACCCCGCGCCAGATGCGCTCTCCGAACCGGCGCGTTCTCCAAGCAGACGCGCCCCACTCCAGACGTCTAGCCTGCGCCCTCCTACTCCATCCCTGTAAGCAGCTCTGGCCCTAGTCTTCCCTGTTGGCTTCTTTGTTAGCTCCCCTGTTAGCTTCCCTGTTAGCTCCCCTGTTAGCCTGTTGGTCTCCCCTGTTAGCTCCCCTGTTAGCCCTTGTTAGTTCCCCTGTTTGACTCCCCTGTTAGCTTCCCTGTTAGCTCCCCTGTTAGCCTGTTGACTCCCCTGTAGCTTCCTTGTTAGCCTCGTTAGCTCCCCTGCAACTTGCTAGGCCTCTACTACCAGCATGGCCCCAGTCTGCTAGCTTAGCCCCAGCTGCTAGCACAGCCTCTATGTTAATGCAGCCCTTGCAGCTAGCATAGGCCCTGTAGCTAGCCATGCCCAGGCAGCTAACCCGGTCCCTCTGCATGGCCTCCACTTTTTGGTCAGTTTTCTCCCACTGCTAGGACTGCCCCTTCAGCTAGCAAGGTCAGTTTTCCCCACTGCTAGGACTGCCCCTTCAGCTAGCAAGGTCAGTTTCCCCACTGCTAGGACTGCCCCTTCAGCTAGCAAGGTCAGTTTTCTCCCACTGCTAGGACTGCCCCTTCAGCTAGCAAGGTCAGTTTTCCCCACTGCTAGGACTGCCCCTTCAGCTAGCAAGGTCAGTTTCCCCACTGCTAGGACTGCCCCTTCAGCTAGCAAGGTCAGTTTTCTCCCACTGCTAGGACTGCCCCTTCAGCTAGCAAGGTCAGTTTTCTCCCACTGCTAGGACTGCCCCTTCAGCTAGCAAGGTCCGTTTTCCCCACTGCTAGGACTGCCCCTTCAGCTAGCAAGGTCAGTTCCCCACAGCTAGGACTGTCCTTCCAGCTAGCTTGTTCTCTCATGCTGGTCCAGCCCTGTCTGCCAGCCTAGCTCCGGCAGCTAGCGCAGCCTCTATGTTAATGTAGCAGTACAGCTAGCATAGGCCCTGTAGCTATCAGTGCCCTGGCAGCTACCCTTTCCCTCTGCTAGCCCCTTCCCTGTTCCCCTCTCCAGTGCCCCTGTTCCAGCCCTGTCTGCTAGCCTAGCTCCGGCAGCTAGCGCAGCCTCTATGTTAATGTAGCAGTACAGCTAGCATAGGCCCTGTAGCTATCAGTGCCCTGGCAGCTACCCTTTCCCTCTGCTAGCCCCTTCCCTGTTCCCCTCTCCAGTGCCCCTGTTCCAGCCCTGTCTGCTAGCCTAGCTCCGGCAGCTAGCGCAGCCTCTATGTTAATGTAGCAGTACAGCTAGCATAGGCCCTGTAGCTATCAGTGCCCTGGCAGCTACCCTTTCCCTCTGCTAGCCCCTTCCCTGTTCCCCTCTCCAGTGCCCCTGTCCCTCGCCCTGTCCAAGGCCTTAACCCTGTTTTCTCTGTCCCTGTCTCCAGCCCGCCCCCGCGGGCCTCTGTTCCCGGTTCCCCTCTCCAGTGCCCCTGTCCCTCGCCCTGTCCAAGGCCTTAACCCTGTTTTCTCTGTCCCTGTCTCCAGCCCGCCCCCGCGGGCCTCTGTTCCTGTTCCCCTCTCCAGTGCCCCTGTTCCTGCCCTGTCCCTTGCCCTGGCCCTGTCCTTTAGCCTTCCCTTAGCCTTCCCCTTAGCCAGCTCGCCTCTTAAAGGCACTTTGCCCTTTTCCCTAGTTCTTGTTTTCCAGTGTTTTGTGTTCACCCTTAAAGGCACAGTGCCTATTTTCCCAAGTTCTTGTTTTCCAGTATTTTGTGTTCTCCCTTAAAGGGACAGTGCCGCTTTTCTGTTGTTTTCAATAAATGCCCAGTTCTTGGCTTACTCTCATACCTGTCTTGTGTTGTGCGATTGGGGTCGGTTACAAACCATAACAAAAAGAACATAAAATGAGACCCTTTTTAAAAGCATCCATGGTCTGTAGGGATGGGTACCGAATTCGGTACTTTTGAGGTTCCGAACCGAAACACGTCGGTACTACCGAGTATCGAATCAAGTGAGAAACCGAAAAAAAAAATAAAAAAAAATAAAAAAAAATATTTTTTATTAATCTTTTTTTTTTCCTTACTTTTTTCTTTTCATGTCAACGTTCACACGCACAATATATGCTTACCTAGGATTTGACTTGATTCAACAACAAAGCAGTCGGAGCAATGACAAGCCGAAAACTGTCGAAATTGTAGTTATTTGAAGTTTGGATTTTTTTTTTTACGACTGAGGTAGGTAAATTAAATTTCTTGAGACTAAAGTACCGAAAAAAGGTACCGTTGGGTACCGGTACCGGTATCGGTTCAAATGTGAAAGGTACCCATCCCTAACGGTCTGTGAAGTGTTGTGAGGAGGATTGAGGGGTGATCAGTTCTTTAAGGTAGAGGGGGGCGTTTCCGTGGGGGCACTGGTGAGTGAATGAATGAATGAATGAAAACTTTATTTAACAGATTGCAGAATGGTTACAATACAGTACGGCTCAATACATACAATTGTTAAGGGGATGCAGACCTGAGAAAGACGTTTGTCTTGTTTCCATCAGGGTCCCCCATTTTCAATTCATATAGACATATATGACATACATGACATACAGATAGTCAGTACTGCTACATCTATACATTTATGACATACCAGATTTGCAAATACAGTACTGTTTGTGATACAGAAGGAGTCAAGAAAAGGGAGTATATACATTTGACGTAGAAACTGTACATTGGAGGAGGTTGGGTGGGGGGGGGGTTGGGTACATTGGGATATTGACAACCATACTGGGTAATTTACATTGGAGGTGGTTGGGGGGGGGGGGGGCCGGGGGGCACACTGTATAAACAAGTAACACTGTACATTGAGGGGGGGGGGGGGGAGACACTGTACAAACAAACACAATTGTACATTGAACTATTGACAAAACCATACTAGGTAAATGACTGTACATTGGAGGGGGTTGGGTTAGGATATTTACAGGGGCCAGTGTTGAATTGCAGTCTCCCGTAGGTGTCCCTTGAGAGAGGTTTTGAAAGTGGGTAGTGATCCACATTCCTTTACAGCTTTGGGTAGGGCGTTCCACATTGATGTGGCATAATTGCGAAACGTGTTTAGTCCCTTATTTGAGCCGAATCTGGGTTTAACATGATTTGTGGAGCTCCCTCTGGTGTTGTGATCGTGGTATTCACTGACCTTTGGGAAGTATTTTGACATGTACATGGGTACCTTGGTCGTGTAGTGTATCTTGTAGACCAGGCCCATTGCAAGTTGTTGTACTCTGTCGTCTACTCTAAGCCATCCTAGGTTGTCAAAGTGGGCAGGGGTGAGGTGGGTTCTAGGAGTAAGGTCAAGCAGTAGTCTGACCAGTTTGTTTTGAGATGTTTGTAATTTTGTTTTTAGCGCCTTTGAGGTGCTTTGGTACCATGAGGTGCAAGCATAGTCGTAGTACCCCTGAATGAGTGCTCCTGCCAGAGTCTTCAGGGTGTTCTTGTTTACCAGAGAGGAGATCCGGTACAAGAATCGAGTTCGTTGGTTGACTTTTTTTATTACATTGGATGCCATTTTGTCACAGGAGAGATTAGCCTCTAGGATGGAACCCAGGTAGGTAATTTCATCTTTCCTTGTGACAATATTGTCACCCACTGTAACTGAGAAGCCGTCGGTCTTGCTGAGTTTGTTATTTGAACCGAAGAGAATGGACTCTGTTTTGCCCATGTGTAATGATAGTTTGTTATCAGCGAGCCATATGCAGATTCTGCCTAGTTCCGAGCTGAGGGTTTTTTCAACCTGTAACTTGTTCTTGTCAGAGACCAGCAGGGCTGAGTCGTCCGCAAACAGGAACAAGTTGCAGTCACAAGCTGACGACATGTCATTTGCATAAATTAGGAACAGTAGCGGTCCTAGTATGCTTCCTTGTGGAACACCACAGCTCACTGTGAGGGGGGGGGATAGGGTACCGTTTACCTCCACCATCTGTTCCCTCCCCTCAAGGTAGGATTGCATCCAGCTCACTGATAGACTATCAAAACCAATTGCTTTTAGCTTGTCAATCAGAATGGAGTGATTGACCGTGTCAAAGGCCTTTTGTAGGTCCAGCATGACCATGCCGCAGTATTTGCCTGCGTCCACCTCTTGTTTGATGTGGTCATTCAAATAGAGAAGGCATGTGTCAGTGGAGTGGGATGTTCTGAAGCCAGATTGGAATTCGTAGATTAGATTTTTTTCCGCTAGGTACTTTTCGACCTGTTCGTAGACTATTTTTTCCATGACTTTCGAGATGGAGGTGAGAATAGAAACAGGGCGGTAGTTGCCTGGGTCTAATTTGCTGCCCTTTTTGTGCAGAGGGGTCACCCTCGCAATTTTGAAGTCCTTGGGGACGTGTCCCTGTTTTATGGAGAGGTTTATTATGTGTGTGATGATTGGTGTGATGGCGGCTGCTGAGTCTCTGAGGAATTTGGAGGGGATGTTGTCATGGCCAGTGGCCTTGTTAGGTTGGAGGGCGCTCAGTTTATTGAGTACCTCATCTGTTGTTACCATTTCCAGCTTGAAGTCGTCCTTGCGGACCCCTAGGTTTTTGTAGTAAGCTACTATGTGTTCTACCCCATAAAGCCCTGAGTGGGAGGGTAGTTTGTTTACCAGTGTTGTGGCTATGTTTGTGAAGAAAATGTTTAAGTAATTGGCTACATCCAGCTTGTCTGTGATGAGCGTGTTGTCCGTTTTTATGTTTATGTTTGAGAATCTGGTTTTAAGTTTTTTACTGCATCCTAGTTGATTATTGAGTAATTTCCAAAGTTCACGTGGTTTGTTTTTGTTTTCCTCAGTTTTGTCATTGATGAAATTCTTTTTTGCAGTTTTGATCATGGAGTTTACGTCGTTTCTTAGTCTGTTTCTTTCTAGTTTGAGTTCAGTCACGTGGGCTTGGAGTTCACTGCTCGTGCTTTTAGTAAGCTTTGACTGACTTTTACGAAACTCAGAGCATTTTTTGTCTCTGGTTTTCATAGCGGCCAGTATTTCGGAGTGCATCCACGGCTCAGCGCGATTTTTTACCCTGGTGGTTCTTAGGGGGGCCATGTCGTTTAGTATTGCTGAGAATTTGGTTTTGAAACCAAGCCATGTTTCGTCAACCAGTGTACCATTGAGTTCATCTGACCAGTCCAGACTCTCCAGTTCAAGGTTGAAGGCCTCGCTAGAGTAGGTTTTGAGGTCTCTAGATGTGACTGTTTTGTGGCAGCCAGCCTTTTGTTTTAGTTTTTTTCGGGTACAGAATATCATATAATGATCACTTAACCCACATGCTATAACCCCTTTATTTGAGATCTTGGACTTGTCGGAGGTCAGAATGAGGTCAATGGTAGTCTGAGTTGATTCACATACACGTGTGGGTTGGGTGATTAGCTGGCTGAGGCCATGCAGATCACAAAACCTACTGAAGGCCTTGAAGACGGGTGCATCTTTTCGTTGCATATCCGTGTTCCAGTCTCCAATAAGAATTTTGTCTACATCCTCAACTCCAGCTAAACACCCATCCAGTGTATCATAAAAGCCACTATGATCTGGCGGCCTGTAGACTGTGCCAACCAGTAGGGATTTCGCCCTTTCGAATAGGATTTCCACCCATACAGTTTCAATTGATTTATGATTCAGGTCATTTCTGTTGATGAATTTGGTGTCCTTGTGTATGTACATACAGACACCACCTCCATGTTTGTTCCTATCATTCCTGATTATTGAGTAGTTCTCAATCTCTATCTCTGGATCTTTTACAGAATCGTCGAGCTTAGTTTCTGAGAAGCACAGTATGTTTGCCTTACCATTTATGAATATTTGTTTGATTTCATCCAATTTGTTTTTTAAGCTGTTAATGTTAATGTGAAAAATGTTCAGTCCATTGGCGTTGGTTATTTCATTGATGTTGGCAGGTTCGAAGTATTGTTCGTTTGTGATCTGTTCCTCTGTGTTGTTGTGGGTGGGAAGGGGGGAGGGGGGGGTCGGGTCCCGCGCCGTGCTGGAACAACAAAGAAGGGGGGAGGGGGGGGTCGGGTCCCGCGCCGTGCTGGAACAACAAAGGACTCGTTCCTGGTTGTTTTCGTTGTTAGCTCTGCTAGCTAGCCGGCTATCGGGCGTCGAGATGTTTACATCCCGCGTCGAGATGGTCGTCATGGTTTCGACCCTCGGTTCACCTCCTCTCGTCACTGCCTCACGTGTGCTCGTCTGCTGTGGCGTCATTGGGGGAGCTTCGCCGCCCGCGCTGTGGATGTAGCCACAGGTTGCGTTGTTGATGCTGTTGGTTGCGATGGGAACCTCCATCGCTTCTTGCTGTAGTCTCTGGTTCCGTGTCATTACGGGACCAGGGTTCTGATGTATGTCACCCGACATGAGCAGATATAATAAAAACATTGATCTCTTATTACACTTGCCTGCCGGGGGTAATTTCTTTCGTTCCGGATTTGCAGTAAGTACTGCGTGGATCGCCGTGGCTCCGAAGGCTGGATGTTTCCTCTCCGTGCCCGTTAACAAGTAGAAGTCGCAATGGGACTGTTGATTTACGTTTTCGCTACCCTCCACTTCTGTCTGGAGTTGCTGCTTGAGTTGTGAATTCAGGTACAAATCCATAATCCACAGGAGGGAAAGTAGAAAATGCGCAAAGTACTTTTTTGTTGTTGTTGCTCTGTTGCGTTGGTTACGGGAGCTGCGTAAAATGCGACCGTCCATGTTGAATCATATATCTCAGCAGGGAGACTTTGTACTCAAACCTGAGTGAGACAGGGAGCCAGCGAAGGGACTTGAGGATGGGTGTGATGTAGTGGTATTTCCGCACTCTCGTCAGGATCCTAGCAGGATCCTAGCCTGGAGGAGACAAAGGCGTGTACAAGCTTTTCGGCGTCGGACAGAGTGAGTGTGGGGCGAGGTTTGGCGATGTTCCTAAGGAGTTTTTGTACATCTTCTTGTCTGACTCCGGAGAAGACTGTAAGCGCATTTCCCATAATGTTGGCGTGTTCCTTTAAGTTTATTAGTTTATCAGAATAATATCAGAATAACAGTGCAAAAAAAAGGAGAACTTTCACAGGTCGAAGGGAGGGGAAAGTGCTCCCATCGTTACTCACTTGCTTGAAGCTGATATTTGTGATGTCCCTCAAAACGTTTTTCAGAGCATCTACCCACTCCTTCTCTCCCAGAGGATCCTCTTGAGTCCCAATTACATAGATATCATGTGGGATGTGGTCTGCGGTGTCGTCGCATGTCTTCCCTTGGCCCTTGCACTGGAACCAAGACTTGATGTTTTGGGGAGGACCTGCATTCCCTGCAAGTTGATAGAAACATATAGGCTGTCGTTTCTGGGAATCATTTCAATCCATGGCATCATAAAACATGGCACCATATTGGTTGTGTTTTTGAGATAGTGAGAGCGGAATTTCTTAGCGTTTGTTAGCGATGCTAATGGAGATTTCTCTGATCAATCACATCACCTTCCAGCAGCTTCATGGCAATAATGATTATGTAAGTTTGTTTGTACTTCCAATATCTCAAAAACCCAAACACTGTTGATTCCCAGTTTGTGACGGATAGGCTTCTTAAGAAAAGTGAACTACCACTAAAAAGAAAAAAATAAGTACAAATATGTTTTTCATGTGCCCTGGGGTACAGTCTGAACCCATAAATACCATGCAACCCAATGTTTACCACCATTACAACTTGATAGTAAACTCTGCCTCCAATATTGATTCATTAGCCGTGAATAAACAAATCCCAACACATCTTAGTTAAATATGTAACTGTTACCCATGTTCCAGGTGCCAACAAAAACAGCAATCATGTCTGGCTCAGGTTTCGCAGAGTGTTTGTTTTTCATCTGCTGGAGAAGCTGGCAAAATCCCTCTCTTTTCTGGTGAAACACACAGTTGTACCAGACAGATGAGCATATTCACCAGAACAACAAACAAACTACACTTTACATGAATATATAATATATAAAATGCATTATGTACATAATAAGCCAGTCATGCAATTTTATAATACTTGATTTGCCGCTGTAATTAATTATCTTTTACATTTCAATTAGGCAATTAATTGTTGTTGGAAGTAATTTCAGCCATTACACATATATGGAATATTCTCCATTTTGATGTAAATCTTTGCACTCTATTACTAGTATTTACTGGTAATTGACCTAGCTCAAGCCCTGCCTTCTTTTCTTGATCCTCCAATCACAACTGTGCTTCCCTTAAGCAACATAGTTGTGACTGGAGGATCAAGGGAAAAGAGGGCGGGGCTTGAGCTTGGTCAATTAAACCTTTCAAATGGCATCATTACGAAAAGCACACAGCGGGAATGTTGGACAAAATGATGTCCAGTTGTTCTGTTACCTTTGTGTCGTTGAAGACGACCTCCTTGCGCTCCTTCCTCTCCTTCTCCGTCTGCACCACGATGACCACCTTACTATGAACCTTCTGAGATTTCACCAGCTGCAAGACTGGATCATTACAAACATTTTACATGTTACAACCTAACGAAACACTAGTGAAGGGAGGCCCACTTGATAACCCTGGTGATATGCTGCAACTCACTGCCTGTCTATCTACACTTGATAACTCTGGTGATATGCTGCTCTCACTGTCTATCTATCTAAACTTGATAACCCTGGTGATATGCTGGCTCTCACTGCCTATCTATCTAAACTTGATAACCCTGGTGATATGCTGCAACTCACTGCCTGTCTATCTACACTTGATAACTCTGGTGATATGCTGCTCTCACTGTCTATCTATCTAAACTTGATAACCCTGGTGATATGCTGGCTCTCACTGCCTGTCTATCTACACTTGATAACTCTGGTGATATGCTGCTCTCACTGCCTGTCTATCTACACTTGATAACCCTGGTGATATGCTGGCTCTCACTGCCTGTCTATCTACACGTTGAGTTGTGATGGCCATTAGGGGCCATGTGGTAGT